>NW_023270447.1:83106087-83320944 GCF_011800145.1 Mirounga leonina
TCTTCTTCTTCTTCTTCTTCTTCTTCTTCTTCTTCTTCTTCTTCTTCAAGATTTTACTTAGTCATTTATTTGAGAGAAAGAGAGAGAGATTGAGAGTGCGAGTGGGGGGAAGAGCAGGGGGAAGGAGAGGGAGGGGGAAAGAATCTTAAGCAGACTCTGTGCTGAGCACCGTCCTGATCTCAGAACTCTGAGATCATGACCTGAGCTGAAACCAAGAGTGGAACACTTAATGCACTGAGCCACCCAGATGCCCCAAGACTTGCTTTCTATTACAGAAGGTAAGCTCTCCCCGGGGCCTTCGCTTACATGTCATTGGCGGAAACTGAATAACATGGCCAGCTCTAGCTGCAGGGGAGGTGGGTAATCAAGGCGCTTGGGCGCCAGCCCATACAGTAGAGGAAGGTGATGACTAAGGGGCTTGTAGTATTTGCTGCCTGTCTCTCTGGGAGTCCTGGTCTCTTGTCTTTCTTGTTGAGTATCTACCCCACCCTTCTCTTTCTGAAGACTGGCTTTTGTTTTTCCAAGCACACGTGGGGAAATGGCCACCCCAGCCCTGGAACCGCATCAAGACTCTCAGTTCCAGCACCACCAATGACCTGGGTGGCATCCCAGTGGCCAGCTTTCAAATGCCAAGGGCAAAGACGCTAATTAGCCCAGCTTGAGTTAGAAGAGGAAGCTGATTGGTCTGGTTTGGGTTGGGTATGTACCGTTCAGCCAATCAGGTTTGGCCAAGAGAGCAGCATGAGGTAGGGCAAACCTGATTGGTGGAGGGGGTGGTGGTGCATTCTCAGGGAAAAGGGGGCGTGGCTGAGGAGACACCGTCAAAATGATATACCTAGTTCGAGGAGCGGAGAGAAGAAACTGCCATCATGTGTTGTAAGATTGATAGGATAAAAATTGACACGTCCTTGGAAGATGTAAAATACAGTGGAGTCACACGGGCATTGTATTTGACTTTTGCAATTGCAAATAGACATGTTCGACCAACAAAAAACATCTTTTTGCACACGATTTGGCTTCTAAACATGAGCCAGCTACCTGAACAGCTGCCTAACTAAGTGATCTTTTCTGATGCTGGAGAAAAACTTGCTGTTTTGGACTTTGGGGATATGATACAGTATAGGTAATACCATGATGTTCTTTATGGACATTTTCCAGGGTTTTCAAGAGTATTTTTAAGGTCAGGTAGTGCTCACTTTTCTCACTGACTTTAGATCCTAGCCCTGTGTAAAATATACCTTCAATGGAATATCACACCAAGAACTTTTCCTATTTCCTTCTAGTTTTAAAGATTTTTTTTCTTTTAAATTTATTTATTTGACCAAGAGAGACACAGTGAGAGAGGGAACACAAGCAGGGGGAGTGGGAGAGGGAGAAACAGGTTCCCCGCTGAGCAGGGAGCCCGATGTGGGGTCCTGGTGATCCCCAGGACCCTGGGATCATGACCTGAGCCAAAGGCAGCCGCTTAACGACTGAGCCACCCAGGCGCCCCTCCTTCTAGTTTTAATCAGTATAAAGAATCCATTTGGTTTTAAGATAGCAAAATATTTTTATTGTGGCTTTTTAAAAATAAAAAGGAAACGATATTCATGACTTCTGGCTCTTCCTCTTATTTTGTTCGGCGGTCCTGGCCACACCAGAAAGGCAAGGGGACAGATGGACGAGGAGAGGGCAGAACATGGGAGCAAGAAGAATGAGGGTCTCTACAAACACGGTGATAAAGGGGTGTGTCCACCTGGGCAGTGTGTGCTCTTCCGGGACCAGGTACTAGGGTCTGTCCTCCTCAGGAGGCTGGCGCCTGAACCCCTCAAGCAGCCGAATGGGCAGGATGGGATGGGAGTCAGAAACTGGGTTCTGGACCCAACTTTTGAATTTAGTAGCTGCATGATTTTAGACAGGCAATTTAACCTCTTTGGGCCCTATCTTTTTCATCTGTAAAATGGGGATCAGAATACTACTTACTTCCCAGGGTTTGGGGAAGGATTAGGTGAGAAGCATTTTGAAAACTGCAGCGTGCCACATAAATGTCAGTCATTATGACGGAAGCGATAAGACGACTAGGCATGCTAAATTTATTATAATAAACTTAGATATAAATGTGCTCTACCATGGCCTCAGCCTCAGCCCCGAGGTTGCCATTCTGTCCTGTAGCCCCAGTACACATCTTGCGTTTTGCCAGTGGTGGGTTTCTTGCAGTTCCACGGAGGTGGATGTGTGGGTATGCCACAGCTCAGATGTGGCGCCACGTAATTGTATCTACCAAGCCTAGGAGCCTGGGCTTGAAACTTACATCCTTTGTATGTATACATCTGTAAGTAATTCTAAAAAGAACCTCCATCCCTGCATGCTCCATAATGCAGCATTGTGCAAACACCAGTCTAGGAAGCAACATACTAGGGTAACAACCTTTAAAGTCCTATAAAAGCGTCTTAGTATTTTGACACACAAGAGTCACCCACGTGACTCACGGAGGATCACGCAAGGCCCGACGGTATGACATTTCTAGCTCCTGTCACCAGGCTTAGAAAACAGAAGGCTCTGGCTGGATTTGCTGGATGTGTCTTTCTTCAGCGTCTCCCTTTCTTGGTCCATCTTTGGGGCGGCTTTTCTGGATCCAACCTTCAATGAGCAAGAAAAAACAAACGCACAAACTCTGTAATTGTGGCAAGATCCCAAAATGTTCCACTCAAATGATTTTTTTTTACTCAAAATAAAATGTTTGTTGTAAAAAAAATTATATATATATATAATTATAGAGAGAGAGGAGGAGGGAGGGAGAGAAAGAGAGAGGGATGTGTAAGAAGAAGCTAAAATGATCCACAATTATCCCGCTACCCAAAGGCAAGCATTATGACTGTTGTGGTATACATGCTTCCAGATACACAAATAACAGTCCTTTTTACATTTTTGTGCCTTTTTTTTTTAAAGATTTATTTATTTATTTATTTGAGAGAGAGAATGAGATAGAGAGAGCATGAGAGGGGGGAGGGTCAGAGGGAGAAGCAGACTCCCCGCCGAGCAGGGAGCCCGATGCGGGACTCGATCCCGGGACTCCAGGATCATGACCTGAGCTGAAGGCAGTCGCTCAACCGACTGAGCCACCCAGGCGCCCCATTTTTGTGCTTTTGAAACTCGGAGCTTCTTATGCTGGGCATAGTCATTGTGATGGAGTTTCTTTCTCCTTGAAAGCTCTAACTGAGCTGTGTGTGTCTTCTGTCTAGGGTCTAGGCCTTTTCCACGCACCGCCCCTCCTCATCCCAGCCGCCCCAAGTGTGACCCTGTCCCTGGTCACAGTTGATTGGACACTTGGCATGGGCTATGCTTTGCATATGATCGTGCCCAGGATTTGGGGTTATGGGCTCTGAGATGCTACTCGTTCCCTGGGCTGGTCCTTTAAACGGCGGGATGGTGAGGTCATCTCTTGCAGTGGGATAACTGGAGAGAGAAGAGATGAGCTGGTACAGGGAGACCCAGAGAAGGAATATGGTATATGAGCGCACGCGTGTGTGTGTGTGTGTGTGTGTGTGTGTCAGGGAGCTGATGCCTGGGACCTGGGGCTTACCAGTTCTCTTTAGAGGCGGAAGCCTCTTTCAGCCCTTCGTTCTCATGACACATGGATTCCTGTACCCCCTATAAACACACCCCTTCCTGTTTCTGAGCAGGTTTCCCTTAGTTGCCACCCGAGCATCTCCCTCTCACACTCTTCTGCACATACTGTACATGGGATCCTAACTTGCATGTTTCTTTCCAACAGGCTCCAAATCCAGCCCTACTTCCTGCAAGTGTTTGACTCCAGTCACAAGGTCGCATACTCCTGGGGGTGGGGTGGGGGGGGTTGGAGAGGGCTGATGGGTCGTCAGGTTTGAGCTTGGCCACTTACTGCATGACTCTCGGTTTCCTCATCTGTCAAATAGGGACCAGAATATCCATCCTGACTTCCTCATGGGCCAGGAGAAGATTCTGGGTGGATTTTATTTTATTTTCTTTAAGATTTTATTTATTTGTCAGAGAGAGAGAGGGGGTGGGAATACAAGTAGGGGGAGCGGCAGGCAGAGGGAGAAGCAGGCTCCCTACTGACCAAGGAGCCCAATGCGGGACTCGATTCCAGGACCCTGGGATCACGACCTGAACCCAAGGCAGACGCTTAACCGATTGAGCCACCCAGGCGTCCCTCTGGGTGGATTTTAAAGGCAGGGACTGCGAGGACCATCTCTTGAGCTCTTTTCACTTAGGAGGTCTGTGCCAGTGGCTGACAGGGGGTCTTGAAGGTGATTTGAGACTGCATCCAAAATCATTTCAGGGCGAGAAGGGCTAGCTTCTCTACACGAGCCTACCAAGTAAATCTGGGTCGGAATGCCCAGTGAAAATGAAAACAGACAGCAAATGTCAAAAAATCTCCCCCAAACCACCTTTCCTTTATATCCCCTCTTCTTTGATTTTCCATAAAATTGCTGGCTGTGGATGGTTCCCAAATTCCAGTGCCCTGACCCATTGTGAAGTTGGCCATCAGGGTCGGAGCCAGGGATTTGGTTAAAAATAAAGAGTTCCTTGTCCCGACATCTCTATATAATTATAGAGAGAGAGGAGGAGGGAGGGAGAGAGAGGTCAACCCCTAGGTCGGCCAGGAGCTTGGGGTAGGAAGCGCCTCAGAGCAAGCAAGCTTTGCTCCACTTTTGGAGTGGCAAGGTTGGGGGGTAGCAGAAGGCAGAGGGATGACCTGGGAAGAGGAGGACACTAGGGCAGGTGGAGGGAAGGGCTGGGAAGTCTTGCAGCATCCTTACTGAACAGGGACCACAGCTGAGCACCATGCCTTAGGCTTCTCTGTCTGGGAACCACACGCCTCACCCTTGAAATGAAAGGTTGGGGATAGGGGCGCCTGGGTGGCTCAGTTGGTTAAGCATCTGCCTTCAGCTCAGGTCGTGATCCCAGGGTCCTGGGACTCAGTCCTGCATCGCGCTCCCTGCTCAGGAGGGAGTCTGCTTCTCCCTCTCCCTCTGCCCCTCCCCCCCACTCGTGCGCGCGCGCGCTCTCTCTCTCTCTCTCTCTCTCTCTCTCTCTCGTTCACTTTCTCTCCTCAAATAAATAAATAAAATCTTAAAAAAAAAAAGAAAGGTCAGGGATAGAAGCTGGGCCATTAAATGGCGACACCCAGGGGGAAATGAACTCAGCACACACTGGAGTGGCTGCTTGAGGGGACTGCAAGCTCCAGAAAGTCCCTTCTGCTCCCACCCAGTCTCAGGGCTGTTTACGTCGCTCCTCCTGGGGAGGCCTCTCCTGGCCCTTGGACTGAGTGAGTCCTTGTGAAATCTGCTCCTGAACTCAGGCAACTGGCCTTTGTTCCCAAAGCATTGTGTGCAAGGTAATTATTGAATCATTACTGTATTTACTGGAAAAAAAAAATGTCCAAGAATGGAAGCTAGAAAGGCAGGGGATTTCGTGTGTCTCTCCTTTAAGCCTGAGTTGCTCCCCCTTGTTCTCATTATTGTTCTGCACTAAGGAGCCTCCTCAGACTCCCATTTCTTAGTTGCTCCCGCCCCCATGAAATTTTAATATGACAGATATGTGTGTGCTTTATACATTACAAAAATAATTTTCCCCCTCTCAGGTGTGGTCCTGTCCCCACTGAGAATTCCTGATTGAACCCCAACGCCTGGACAGTACCTGCGATGTTGTAGGTTCTCAGTAACTATTCCTGGAATGAATGAGGGCTGCCAGGACAGTACCTTTTTGTCCACCCCTCCATCTCCCCTGCTGAGGGTGGCCTGTGGCCTAGACTAGGTCGTCAATAAATACTTGTTAACTAGAAGATGTTCCTCCTTAGCATACAACTCCCAAACAACTATAAATGCCTTTTAGCTGCAATAGAAATCAATATACAATCACTGAATGGCATTAGGAAGGACAGAAAACAAAAACCCAGAGGCCCTCAAAGAGGGAGGAGGCACCATTTCTGAGGCTTGCTAGGGATGGAGACTCTTTATGAGAGGGCAAGAGTCAAAAGCAGATTTTACATGTCCTGTTTTTTTCACAGTGCTCACGGCGACTCCTTCCCTCTAAGGACTCAAGGCACATTGTAGAGAAAGGGGACGCCCAAGCCGCACTTCGTAAGGACCATGAAGACCTTTCTGTACTGAGGGGGTCCTAGACACCAAACCTCTCAGCTCGGGCTCGGGGGTTGGGAGAATGGCAAGCTCACGCTTTGCTCTTAGCCGGACCACCATCTGCAACATTCTGTGATGCCCAGAGGCGGCCTGAAATTCCGGGGAGCTCCACAGCTCAGAGAAGCACAAGGTGCCTACAACATCTAGGGCCCATCCTGGCATCTCCTCTGTTATCTCACATTCCCAGGTGGTCCTCAGACAAGCCCGCCCTGCAGAGCAGTTCCTGCCTGCTCCTGGCTCAACCCGATATATGGGTAAGTGACAAACCTCCCCCTCATTCCCACTTGGCAGGCTGGCGAAGGTCTCAGAGGACACTCTTTCCTCTTCACATCCTGCTCTGGGTAGTAACCACCTTCCAGAATTAGAAAAAGGGTGTGGGTTGAGAAGAGGCTTCTATTTTCCCAACATGTCCCTTACCTAGAATATCTTTGTTTTTTTGAATGATAATTTTGTTGTCTCGGAATTATTGTGGCCTTTTATCAAACTCGAATACCGCTCCTGTTTCTCATTTCACTGCAACGTGTTTAGCTTTCATGCTTCCTGAGAGCCCACCTCTACTTTCTGCAAAGTGGGAATGTGGTTGGGTCAATTCCAGTTCTAGGGCTGAATTGTGAATGGCAGTGTTTCAACATGTTTAAAATTTCGGAATCTTGGTTCCCAACTCTTAAAAAAGAGTGTTCTAGAGGATGCTTCCTTGTAATTCAAGAGAAAACGCATCCGAAATGTATCAGGTTTAGTATCTGGAGGTTGATTACCTAAAGGAGGGGAGAGGCAGGGTTCACCTGGGTGGGTGTCCAGATCTGCAACAAGTTCCAGCTCTCTTATTTAGCTGTACGGCTCTAGACAAATAACGTAAAGTCTCTGAACTTCAGACACCTCCTCTGCTAATGGAGGATTAAAACAATACGTAGCCCTAGTGTTGTTGTGAAGACTGAATGAGATATAATGCCTGTCGAGGGCATAGCTCTGTGCCTGGCACGTACTAAATGCTCAGTCCATAACAGAGGGGGTATTATTGTCAACCTGGGTTTCCTGCTGACGTCCTACTGTTTTCTTTCTCCTTCTAGCTCACCTGGGGACTTGAATTCTGCATCTTGTTCTTCACCGTCTCTACAAACATTCGTCTCTTGAATACAGAAGGAATATTGACAACATTTAGCTTATGTTTTTCTTTCCCTTTTGCATCAGAGAAAAGTGTTTTTTTTCCCCCCTCCACTTTCAGATGTTGCCCATTTGGATGAAATGTTGGGCTTTCCTAGGGATGGGGGGGGGCACGGTGAGGATGTGCTTCTGCAGAAGGGGGCCCGGTTTCCGGGCGCTGCTATACTGTCCTGCCGAGCTCCTTAGGGATCTCTGCTCCAGATTCCAGAGGAATCTGAGAGGAGGAGCCTTGTCAAGCAAGGGTCCCTGGAGGATTATTGCAGCCCTCTTGGGGGACAAATTAGCTTTGGGTGGAAGCAGAGCCTCCCAGATCAATGGAAGAGGATGAAGACGTGGGTTTCTACCCAGCATCCCAACAGCCCCGGGAATGACGAAGCCACAGTGGTTGACTTCCCTGTCAGGGACGGCAGGCACCTGCTTGGGAGCCAGCATCGTGGCAAATCTGGAGCTTGCCCTTCCCCTGGGGGTTGATGACTGTTGCTGATCCTGGTCTCCTCAAGACCCTGCACCTTGGGACAGTTCGCTGAAAAAAGAGCATGTCCTAGGCACGCTGGGCACATGACAGTGAGAGCAGGCTAGGGCCTCTCTCACAGACTGACACTCTAGCAGGGGATGGTGCAGGGGTGTCGGGAAGAGGGTGTCTCTCAGAGAGTTCCGAGCCTCTGCGGGAGGTGCTAGCCAGACGCCTACAGGGGCTGGGGAAGTAAAAGCAGTGGGTGGAGTGAGCTGGGTGGGGAAGGCGGCAAACCCACAAGCCCAGTGCTTTTCTAAGGGGCCTAGAAGATGGTGGTTGTGGGACTATGGGCCTAGAAGCCCCAGATGATCTTCCAAGTTGCACAGAGAAGCTGGAAATCCAGCGTATTTTGTGGAAGTGCCCTATTTGGAAATGTTACTTAAAAAAAGACCCCCCGCCCCCCCCCCCCCAAAAGAAAACCCATGAGCCAAATGAAATGCTGGGCTGCCATTTTGTGACATGTTCTTCAGAGCCTGCCCTCTTGGCTTCCAGCTGGTGCTCAGTAAAGAGTTGTTGGTGGGGTTGCCAGATGAAATACAGGATGCCCCGTGAAATTTGACTTCCAGAGTGGAAAGAAATAAATGTTTTTAGTCTAAGTATGTCTCATGCAATATTTGGGACATACTTATACTGAATAACTATTTGTTGCTTATCTGAAATTGAAATTTAACTGGGCATCCTGTTTTGTTTTGCTTATCCTTAGCTCTGGTAACTCTATTGGGTATTCACAAAAGTCATGGAGGGAGTGAGCAGGGAGGCCCCAGCTCGCCATCTTTTGGAGAGGGCATGGGCATTTGTCTCTTCCATTCCCGCAGAAGGGTGCCAACGTGCCCTTACAGCAACTGTCTATGAAGGCTGAGGCGCCTGTATTTAACTGAATTGCCCTCTGGGCATTTTTCACTGAGAAGGCCTTGGGCCTGCAGCCTCTCAACCTTTATCACAGGCTCAGCTGAGAGGAGCTAAGCTTAGAAGACAGTCACCAACCAAACTCCTAGATAATTGCAAAGCAGGACTTTTTAAACCAGCAACCTCCCTTCCTCCCCCCTCTCCCCCAGCAGATTTAAGCAAAACCCCATGAGGAACTTGGAATATGAAACAGATAAAGGAGAACTTTTCCTGGGGAAACAAGGTCTATGTGTGTGTGTGTGTGGGGGGGGCGCGTAAGGGGGAATGTTGAGAGTCACACTCTTCCATGGCACCCAAGGGCTCCAGGGAACCCCAGTTTGAGCATTGCTCCAAAATACCTTGGATTAAATCCAATCAGTGGACGGCTGAACACTGAAAGGCACAGATCCTGGCCCCCGCACACCTGCTTTTCCTGAACTTTCCTGAACTCCCTGGGCTGTAATGACACCAGCCTGTCTCAAGAGCTGTCCTCAGACATGGCCCAGCCAACACTACGCTGTTCTTCTTGGAGATGTTATTCATTATATCACACAGTGTCCTCTCTAGTGGAAAATCCAGTACTGTCCCTATTCTCAGAACGCTTCCGAGCATTGTATCCATTGTATCTCCTGGACACTGTGAGCTCTGGGTTTTCCAGATCCCACTGTCTGCCAGAAAGCCCAGTCAAGTGTGGTTTCCCCCTTGGCAGGTAAGAAGGTCATTAGAGTTGGCACCTTCCTCCTCACTCCTGGCTCCATTTTGTGCCCACTTTCCTCCCCTTCTTGTACCCACTTATTTCACTCTTAGAGCAGGGGTTCCTGGGGCTCCCACTCCTCTCTTCTTTTCTTAGGACCTGTCTCCAAGTCCCCAGATCACTCAGTGCCTAGGGTGGTTGTTCAGCCAAAACTACACTTGCCTGCCCCCTGGGGCTTTACCTCCGGATAGTGGGTTGGATGCTTGCCTGTCTCTTAGGTTCATTTGCTCAGACTGCAGGCAAGGGACGGGCAGGGGCTGGGGTGGGGGGGGAGGGAATGGGGTGGAGGTGGAGGTGTGTGGGTATTCCTGGCTGGGCACAAGCTGGCTTCTATACCCCACCAGGTTCTACCCTTTGAATCTACTGTATCTATCTTGTGTCTGGCTGCGAGATCAGAAGACCTCTCCATACCTGCCTCTCTTTCTCTTTGAAGGAACAGTTGCAAGGTGTTGATTCTTTTGCATTTCTCTGTTGGCGATCCTCTAAACGTTCCTGAGTGAAAATATTAGGGGAGCAAGAGAGCGTTTAGTGTGACCTGTCCTGTTTCGTTCTGGGACACACCTCCGAGGTTTCTGGGAGCCACTGGGGCACGCTGGAATTGGTGGGCAGAGGATGAAGGGCGGAAAGGGTCGTCATCCTCTTTCCACCCGCTATAGCGCCCTCATCATCATGCTTGCGTGGGCCAGAGTACCGCCCACCCGTTCCCATCCTACGCAACACCGACCGATTTCTAGGTCTTGGTCAAAATCACGCAAGTGGCACCGAGGAAACCTGGATCTCGCGAAAGCTTGGGCCCAAGAAATTTTTGGAAAATCGTGATTTAAATAAGATAGTGATGATATCGGTGATGTACGTATGGGCGCTTGTATTGAGTAGTTCTGGGTGCGAAAGAGCTCGTATCCGTGCTCTCCTGGAAGCGAACGCACTGAGGGAGGTGCCGCCTTAACTCTCACCTTCCAGACGACGGATCTGAGCTCATTAAGCGCCGGGCCGGTCCAGCCCCGCTCCCCGCCGACACCACCTGGCAGCGTTGTGGCCACGCCCCCGGGCCAGGCTTTGATTGGCTGGGGGGTTGATTGGCAGGAGAACTGAGGGGCTCTCCCCAGCCAGACTCGAGCCTTTCTCACGCTAAGAAAGGGCCAGGAAGGGGAGTGCGCGCTTGCAAATGGCAGCTTCTGTGCACTTAAAAATGTCATAGTGAAAATAACAGCTTTAACCCATTCACAAAAAGTATCTGAGCTCTTGTTGGCCGTAGCCCGAGCTGTATTCACCCAACTATAAAGGAGAGCTTCACAAAAAAGCCGCTGGCTCCAGGCGGCCCGGGAAAGCGGCTTGGGGTCGGCGGTCTGTGTCAGCGGGCAGGGAGCTCTCTGGAAGAGACGCAGGCCTCGCCCCACCCGTCCAAAAGTTGTCCTTTCTCTCCCCCAGACTAACCATGCTCGCCAGGCACCAGGCTCTGTCGGCATCATGTCATTTAACCCTCTCGGACCCCCCCCGTTATCATTTTTGGTGGTGATTTGTCCAGGACTCTGAGATACAAGGCATGACCCACTTTACTCGGGGTCACCCCGGGCCAGAAGTGGGGCTTTAACCCTCTTTCTTTGACTCCAGAGGCCGCCTCTGAACTCTGAGAGACACAGCTGCCTTATCTAGGGATGGGGGAACTGGATGAGCCTGAGCACAGCCTGGGCCACGGTCATTGTCCCTCTGTCACAGGGAGGGAGCACCAGCGCCCCCCCCCCCCCCCGCATTCCTAAGTTCAGAGCTGATAACGCAAGGTTCTCTGTGAATGCCCAGCCCTGAACTTTTCCCCGCATTTTGTATCCAGTCTCATTGTCACAGCCAAAGGTATGAGTGTGGAAGTATGATTCCAGGAAGTTCTGCTTGGTGAAGAGATGTTCAAACATTCAAACTAAAAACTACATCTTTTTTTTTTTTTTTTTGAGGAGGGTACTGGTTGGGAAGCTCAAGGGGAGTAATTTCATTAACTAGTGGTTTAACCACTCCTTCTCTATGAATGGGTGAACTTTGATACATGAGACTGGAAACATTAAGGCTCCTTATGAAAATATTAGGCGCAAAACTTGAAACAAAAAGGAATTCTATTTTCCTTGAGCTTCCATTGAAAGAACGAATATATTCCTTGGAAGGAACTGCGGCCAAGACAGATGTATACAAGTTCCCTTTAGAATCCAGCAAAACTTTACAATTGATGGGTTTTTATTTCCCGACAAACAGGAATTTCCCACAACATATGAATAACAAACCTTAAATGCAAACCCAAGCCCTGGAATGAAAACCCCAGGAAGGATGGTGAGTGGAGGATGGGGGGGGGGCGGCCTCCTAGAAAGGGAGGTGCAGAGAGCAACAGGTGTGGAGAAGTGGACTGGAGTCAGGGAGGGCAGCAGGCCTGGGGCGGGGCGGGGGGTATTCCCGTTTCTGCTGCTGGGCAGCCGGGTGCCTCTGCCCTCTGTCAGCCTCTCTGAATGGGCGGCCGGGTGCCAGCATTCCTTGCAGGGTTGATGGAGAGATGAAGCGCGTGCAGTGTGGAGCAGGTGCCTGCCACTCGGGAAGGGCTCAGTAACGTCAGCACTGCTGTGATTGTGGCTGTGGTTTTTCATAATCTTTCCCTAAATTGTGACTTCCCGGAATTTGAACATTCCCAGCTCCCACTCTTCTGGGGACACAGACGCAGGGTCAACTTGGCCATTTTAGATCCTCCTGCACAGAAGGCTGTCTGGTGCCCAACAGGCTGGCACGGCCCTTGCATTGTGTATGAATGAGGCAGCTCATGAATAATGCATGTAGAGCCTGATTATGTAAATCCTCAGGTTTTCTTATATTTTTAGCCAGCACATGACAATGGCCTTTTTGGGGCCCTTTGCTGTCCCATTCTGTGGTCTGGTGTTTCTGCTTCGGGGGCTAGCCTGCCAAGTCCTAGGGCGGGGTGGGGGGGCACCTGAGGGAGGGGTGAGCTCTCCAGAGGGCACATCAAAGGAAAAGTCAGAGCTCTGTCACTGGCCCAGCTCTCCCTGACTTTGCTGGTATGAAGGGAAATCGTCCTTTGCCTGAAGCCTGTGATGTTTAATTCAGAGCCATGGATGCTAGAAACCCCGCATCTGGGGCTCCCTCAGAGCAGGGTGGCTGCTTTCATTTCTAGGGCTACAAGCTGGGGAGCCTGTTGTCTGGAAGGTTTGCAGGATGGAGGAGGGCAGCTTCCTGCAAGGAACTTATCTGACCAGCGTCTCCTAGTTGGGGAGGAGGGGACCCTTCTATAGCCTTCTATGGCTTGACCTCCTTAGAGCTTATTCAGGCAACACATACACACACACACACACACACATGCAAACAGATATATAAATATACACACAGAAACACACATACAGCGCATACGCGCATGCACTTCTTTACACTTATACACATGCGAGCATGCATGCACAAATACACAGCCCGAGCCAGGAAAACTAACATTTACAAGGAGAAGAATGGGGCGAGGCCAGCATAGAACACAGGAACTAGGGTCAGTGGTCCCGGGGCCAGGTCTAGATTCTGCTTACCAGCTACGGTGTGAACTTGGGCAAGTCTCTTAACTTTCTGAGGCTCAGTTTCCTCATCTGTAAAAGGGGGGTCATCATAGCTACCAGGCTGAGCTGCCAAGGCATTAGTAACCCCGATCGGTGCTGCAAAGCCCGGGGGGAGCCCGGTGCCTATAGATGATCATGAGATAGCGGTTATGGTAATTTTCCTTGTTTGCCTGATCTTAGTCTTGGGACCGGCTCTACCTCTGGCAAGAGTTAAGAACGAGGGAGAGTCTGGTTTGGAAATGAATGCGGGAGTGAGGGGTTATGGGTATAAACTGCAGAGAAGACAGGACAGCCCCTCTGCCGACCACGGGGCAGGCCCAGGTCTGTTGGGGAGCTTCCGAAGCGCTCGTCTGGGTGCTGGTCACGCGTGCCGGGCTGTCAGCCGCACCTCGGCCGCGTCTGAGGCACAGCTTGCCTGAGCCACCACATGTGCGGGCTTCTGGCCACATGGAGGAGAGCAGCATCCACCTGCCGAGTGCCAGGCCCTGGGCTAATGCTTTAGAGTGTCCCTCTAGGTGTCCCTCACCTCCCGAAACCACATGGCCCTTGAGTTCACACTGCGAGAGCTTGGACAGGGAGAGTACCTGCCTCGTGTGCAGTCTCCCCAACAACCCTGCAGGGCACGCGCGGTGAGGAAGCAGGGCTCAGAGAGGGGACTGGACTTGCACGAGGCCACAGGTTAGTAAGTGGAAGGGGGCGGGATCTGAACCCAGGACTAACTCCTGCGCTGTGTGACAGAGGAGATAACAAGGCGAGGGGAGGAGGGGGCTTTTGACTGGATCACCAGCCCGAGTCTCCAATCTTGGTTTCTCAAGGCAATGCTACTACCAAGTTCATGCCAGGAGGCAGATCTCTCCTCCTCCTGCCTTTCCTCCGGGGTTCCCAGAGCCCGGGATGCACACCCGCCCATGCCTCTGGTGGACACACTCCCGATTCTCCTTTGCAACTCAGTGTAGATGTCACCACTTGGAAAGCACTCTCCAAATGCTCTGGGCTGGCTGGGTGCCTGCCTCTGGATGACGCAGCCTGAGCACCCGTTAGAGACTTTAAATCCTTAAATCAGCCTGAAGTCAGCTCTTTACCCGTCTGTTGTGCACTAAAGGACATCCTTTAAGGATCTTCAAGGACATCCATCCATCTATCCTCATCCATCCATCAAATATTTATTGGACGTCACCTATGTTCCAAGCACTCAGAATAGTGAACCCAGATCTTTATTCACAGATTGCTTGTTCATCTATGTATCCCTACCACCTAGAAGCACAATAAAAATGCAAACAATAGCTACGATTTACAAAGATACACATGAGCTAGATAGTGAGTTTCAGAGAGGTTAAGGAATCCACCTGGGATGACAGAGTAAGCGGTAGCGCTAGGGTCTGAAGCTAAGTGTGTCTGATGCTAAAGCTATTCTGCCGCCTCCCTTTGCATCAGTAGATGTGTTCTGTGCTGCCCGGACCCCCGGGCCCTCACTTTGCTGTTTCTAAAGGGAGCCAAGGGGCCGCAGCCTCCGAGGTTCTGCCCCAAGCAAGACCCCTCACCTTCTGCTGCCGGATGGCCCTGTTGATTCTCTTCTCCTGGTGCAGCTGGTGCTCTATGCGCTCCAGAGCCTCCTTCAGCAGAGCCTTCTCTTCTGCCTCTTTGTAGATGCTGTCCTCCAGCTTTGCCACCTGTGACTGGTACATCCGCACGGACACTTTGCTCTGCCTGAGCGCACGGGAGAGACACAGGCTCTTTTCCCCTCCTCTTTCTCATCCATGTCCCCAACCTGGGAGAGTCTCAGAATACGTCCGGCGGCGGCTAACTTAGCGGCTTCATGGCAAGCAGATTTGGGGCGTAGAGGACAGAATAAATAGCTCATCGGGTGCCTAAGTGTAGTAGGAGGGTATGCTGCCAGACACCCCCCCCCATTTCCCAGGGAGGGCGTAGGGGAGCTGAGGCCACTAGAATAGGGTGAGCTATGGAAAGTACATATGGTGAGTCCTAAGTCAAGATGCACACAAGGTGCAGCTTGTTCGTGGAGAGAGAGACAGAACGAACACTGAGCACCTCGATCGCTGCTTTCTCACGGACAGACTCGCCTCTGTCGGGCCCTAGTCATCACCGCCCCCCCCCGCCCCGCCCCCAAGGTCTCTCTGCCTGCCCTGGACCCGGGTCTGCTGCTGCCCCAAGGTTCAGCCACGAGAACGGACACCTGGTCCTTTCTGTGGGGTCACCGGCGGTACCTGAGCTGTTCTATGTCTTTTTCGTATCCTCTCAAAAGCTCCTCTTTTCTCTCCAGCCGGTTCTTGAGTTGGGTGATCTTATCAAACACCAGATCGAGGTCCCTTTGTCGGAGCTGGTTGACTCTCTCTCTCTCTTTTGCAGAGAGGTATTTCATGGATATGTGACCGGACATGTCCTTGATGTTCATCAGACTCCCGAGCGTTTTGCTCATGTCCATGTACTACGAGGAAAGCGTTTGGCAGATAAGAGGCCTGGCCCAAGGCTGCTGGTGGCTGCTCTGAGGAAGCCAACATCTAATTCTGTCGTTCATTTTCTACAATTGCCAAGAACACACCCATGCTTGGAAGCGAGTGCCACTGGGCTTTCAGTAGGACTTTCATTTACTCCACATCCCTTTATGCTATGCCTTTTTGAGAACCAGGAGGAAAAGTGACAACAGACATAAACATTCATTCTAACTACCTAGTTTTTCAAGGAATTGGCCTATGCAACGTCTGACCCATGCTGGGAGAGTAGATGGGTCTTGCGGAGCTATTATTACAAGTAAATATGCGTGCGAAGCTGATGTTTAGTTACACTCTCTGGTGGTTAACGATGACCGTGGGGGACCCAGCTTTGGACAGGAAGGGACGGTGCTGTATGTACATACCAGCTTTTCACTGAGATCTAAAGCCTCAGCTACATCCATTTTCCCTGACTTTTCCATGGCTGGGATGGCTGAGTTGGCAAGGCCATTCTGAGGCTGAAATAAAAAAGAAGTGAAAACTCTCTTGGCATGCCATTGTGAATGTCTACATCCTGGAGATAAAACACCGTAGTTATCGAAGAATGACTCGAGAGAGTTGATTTTCCTTTCAGTTCCTGACCAGCCCGTCTGATTCCTCTGTCAACTGCTTTCTGGTAACTGTGCTCCCACCCTTCAGAACATGACTCTCACTTGCCTTGTTCTCTGGTTACTTACTGTCTTCCCTCTGGACCAGTGGTTCTCGGTCAAGGGTGATTTTGTCCACCCTCCCCTGCATGCCCAAGACCTTCGTCAATGCCAGGATACATTTTGGTTGTTGCAGCTGGAGGGTGGAGGGCAAGGATGCTGCTAAACAACCCACAGTGCATCAGATGGCCTCCCAAACAAGGGATTACCTGGCCTAAATTATCAGTGCTGCTCAGGTTGAGAAACCCCAGTCTAGAGGACAAGCTTCATAAAAACAGCGGTCGTGTTGCTTTTGCGCACTATTCCATCTCTTGCGCCCAGCATGGCACCTGGCACAGAGTGGGCAGAGAAAATAGCTTTCCTCCTTTTATTAAAGGAATCTCATTTTTAGGCAACAGAAACTATACCATCACCAAATCTGGCCAAACCTTCTCCTAGTGCTGGAACCTGCTGGGCGAGGATCCCTTCAGACCCATTCCAGAAACAATGCCCAGTGGTGTTCACAGCTGTGCCCTCTGTAACACCCTCTCAGCCAGCTGGCTGCTGAAAGTCCCTACTGACCACACGGAAGAGCCACCAGACAGATCAGGGAGTCTGGAAGACCATAAATAACTGTAATAAATCTCCCTAAAAAGCAAACTGGGTTTTGAGTGCTCACCCCGAGCATCTCTTGGCCCATAGCATCTGCTGGCACTCCACTGTAAACCTCTGAGATTAAAAAAAAACTGACTACAAAAACATAAAGGCTCAGCAAGTGACTGTGATAGATAAGCGTGAGCTATTTGTCTCTCCATCTCTAGCGCTGAGTGTGAAGGAGGGGATTTGAGGATGACAGAGCCTGAAGTACCACTCAGTGTCTCCAGCCCTGGGCGGTGTCTTCCGTATCCCGCTCCCGGTTCCCCTTCTTTTCCTGATGGAGGGTCACCTAAGGCAGAATCTGGTGGATGAGGTTTAATCACATAGTCCCCATGTCCTTCTCTGCAGACTAGCAGGGAGCTAGACACAGTCCTGGGTCCATCAGTCATTATGCTGTGACCTTGGGTGAGGTACCTGACTGCCTGAAGTCTTAACTTTTCTTATCTGTAGAATGGGGATCATGACAGTAACTCCAGCACAAGGCTGCTGTGAGGGTTGAATGATAACTGGCTGAATGATAAATGATAGCTTAGCTCAGTGCCTGGCACACGGCAAACACTTAATAGATGTCAGCGAGCCTTCCTCCTGCTCCTTCTCTTCTTTCAATTTGCATTATTGCCAACCTTAGAGGATTGAGCTCTTCCGAGAGGGCTGGGGGCTCTCCTGCTCTGTGGCCGTGGTGGTGGCATAGGGTCAGTGCTAGGGAGAAGGTAAATCTTGGGAAGCAGGTCAGGATAGGAGAGCCAGCTGAGTTCCCCACCCGGAGACTGTCTCTCCACTTCCAACCTCGGAGAATGAGGGCTTATCCAGAAAGCCAGCACATTCCTGAAGACTCACATCCCTAGCAAATGTCCAGAAAAATGGTGCAGGAGAATGTTGGTACAGATAGGATGACTTTGTTCCGTGGTCTAAAAGCCTCTGCGTGGTGTAGATCCAGCTGTGGAAGCAAGCCACGCCCAGCAGATCCCGTGATTGACCGTGACCCGAGCGGTCCGTTGTCAGGTGTCAATCAGGCACCCATCAAACATCCATTTAGGGTACAGGGCACCTTCAACATAACGGTCAAATCACTTCTGAAAATCCTAGCAAATACAACTATTTCCCTTAAGAGAGGAAGGGTTTCTTGAGTGTCACTATCTAAATACTATTAAGCAATCATAACAGCTATCATTTATTAAGTGTTTGCTCTGAGCCGACGCGGGGATAAGCACTTAAACCAGCCACCTCTAGGTTCTCATCAGTGCACAGCTGGGCAAAGGAGGCCCAGAAAGGCTAAGAGCCCGCCCGAGGTCACACGGAGGGCGGGACTGGCATTCGGACACAGGTCCCTCTGACTCTAGAACTTGCGTCCTCTTAATCAACCCTCCGGCTGCTCTTTGTGTGTTCACGCTTCTCAGTTTGCCGTTCAAAGCAAACTTCAGGCAAACTCATGGCATAATGTTAAAAATTAGCCTGTTGAGTATTTTCTGTGGGATATAACACATCGTGTGAAAAGGAGGGCCCACCAGAGATTGCTCTGGATCAGGGTCAGTGCAATGATTTAACACGCTGGGCACAAACAGAGAGCAACCTCTCTGTTCAGACATGGGGCTGCTGGTTCACCAAAGCCTTGAGCCAGTGGTGCAGATGCTGGCCTCCCAGGGAGGCCTGGCCCCAAGCCCCTGACGTGTGAGGCCGTGCTGGGGCACTCGGCTAGTGTCTGCCCCCACGCCCACCCTCACCACGTGTCACCGCAGAGAGAAACTTTCTTTGGTTACCGCTCCGATCTCTATTCTTGAGAGAGTTGGCAAATCAGGTTTTGCGTGCAAGAATTTCTGGACATTTTTTTCCATTCTGACCGTCTTTAAGTCTAGATAGGATTCAGTCAGGTGGTCCTTATGATCTATAAAATAAATGAAAGTCAAAAGAAAGGGTCAGGAAGAAGTTATTGATTGTAATAATCACAGCTGCTGGGCACCTGGATGGCTCAGTTGGTTAAACATCTGACTTCAGCTCAGGTCATGATCTCAGGGTCCCGGGATCGAGCCCGAGTTGGGCTCTCCTCTCAGCAGGGAGTCTGCTTCTCCCTCTCCCTGCCCCACCCCTCAGTTCGTGCCCTTTCTCTCTCTCTCAAATAAATAAATAAAATCTTAAAAAGAAATCACAGCTGTGGTTTACTGGACCTTACTGCAGGCCAGTGCTGATCTCCACCACCCTCCCTTGGCAGGTGAGAAATAGGCCTAGACAGGTAAATGGCTTGTCCAAGGTCACACATAGTTAGTAGGAGGCTGGGGCCTCGCAGGAGCCAGGGCCGAGACATGGACGGTGAACTTTCAGCCACAGGAACCAGGCTGGAACTTGAACCCTGGCTTCTGGGGCCTAGCCCAGCACTCCCCCCCACCCCCCAGCAACAGGTGCAGTGTCTTGAAAACGTTATCCCTTCTAAACAGAGTATTCTAGGAGGTTCCCAAGCTGATCCTTGCACTGTTAGTCCATGACAAAGTTCCCACCAGGCCACAGCGAAATAAGAAAAAGGACAATGTAGTGAGTTTTTTATGAAATCCCATTTATTTAAGATTAAGGCTTGCCCTTGACTCTGAGATCATGCCTGCCATCTTTCCTCATATGACAATGTCCTTTCGGCTATGAAGTGACAGGACAGAAGACGGTGGTCCTGGCCGATGTCAGTGCCCAGAGTGACCTCTAGAGTCTGGGGCTCAGGGCTCTGAGCAGGGAGAGGGAGACCAGCAGGGAGGGAACTTACTTGATGAGCAGGTCTTCTCAAGCTCCTTAATTCGCGCACGCAGTTCAGACAAGGCCTTTTTCTGACGCTGAATGATTTCCTCATGTCGGGACCCTTTGCACTTGGCCCCTAGATCCCTGAAGGATTGTTCCTGTGGCCAGAATGGTGTAGAGGTTAGTTTTATCAGGGGTCAGAATCTCTCTCTCTTTTTTTTTTTTTTAAAGATTTTATTTATTTATTCATGAGAGGCAGAGAGAAACAGAGGGAGAAGCAGGCTCCCAAGGAGCGGGAAGCCCGATGCGGGACTCGATCCCAGGACCCCGGGATCATGACTTGAGCCAAAGGCAGACGCCCAACCATCTGAGCCACCCAGGCACCCCAGAATCTCTCTCTTATAGTCCAAGAAACATGTACAACTCATGATTAGCAGAGACCCTGTCACTTAGTACCTTGGAAGCTACTGTAAGGGGCTTCAGTGCAGAAGGAATTTAAATTTTTCATTTCAAATATAAAGTCACATCTAGGAAGATTTCCAATTCTCTTACCTACTTAGCATATCTATAAATAAAACCCCCTCTATGTTCCCTCCCTGTGTTTTATATTTTCTTCTAATATTCTTCTAAGCTTGGGTTTCCATTTGTTGTCATTTGGGTCTTGTCTCAGAATAATCACATCAAATTCTGCTCCAGGAGGGGGCATTTTTAGATAAGAACACATGGTACTTTCTTTCTGACTGGAAATAGGGATGGCTCTTCAATATTTGCTAGGGGGAATTTGATAGATTGGCTCGCGGTTGGTCTGGAGAAAGGAAAACCTTCCTCCGAGACTTCTGGAGGTTCTACTGTCCAACAGAACTTTCCGGGATGAAGGAACGGTTCCACTTCTTGCTCCATCCAATATGGCAGCCACCAGGCACAGAGCACAGAGCTAGTGTAGGGCTTATGAAAGGCATAGACAAGGAAAGGTCTTCTCTATCTTTTAAGGGTTATGCCCACCTTTCAGATTCAGAAGAATGCAAGGTTCCATCTTTCAGAAAAATTCCCAGACACACAAAAATTTGCGTACAGGGGCGTCTGGGTGGCTCAGTTGGTTGAGTGTCTGACTCTTGATTTCGGCTCAGGTCATGATCTCAGGGTCCTGGGATCTTGCCCCGCATCGGGATATGCACTCAGTGGGGAGCCTGCATGAGGATTCTCTCTCTTCCTCTCCCTCTGCCCCTCCCCCCTGCTCTCTCTCTCTCAAATAAATCTTTAAGAATTTTGCATGCAGATTCTGGAGGTTCAGGGCCCCCCTGAAGCCCAGTAATGAACTCTATGCAACACATGTGCTCCGTGAGAGCAAAGTCTTTGTCTCCATTGGAGACTGTGGTGTTCCCAGGGCCCAGCACTGTGCCCGAGCTTAGTAGACGGTCCACAGTTACGGAGCCTGACTGAAATGAGGTTAGAAACAGGGTGGGAAGGAGCTTGTTCCAGCTTTCTGGCTGGGACCAGGGCTCAGCAGCAAAAAGAAGGGGACATGCCACTCCTGGCTGGATTTAGTAGGACCTCACTTGACCCTGACATGGGCTTCAGCCTGCTTATAGGCTGCATGGCTGGTCCACTCTTCCCAGGTTGATTCTACACTGGCCTTGCTGTCTTTGAGGATGTATGTTTGCCCAGGAATGTCGTGTGTGTGTGTGTGTGTGTGTGTGCGCGTGCACACACGTATGTAGGAGTGTGGAGAGGAGGATAGGGTCTACTGACCTGGGGCTGGGGCAGCCACAGCAGCGAGGCTTGGTGACAGCCTTTATTCTGTCTGAAGAGTATGCCCGAGCCCGATGTGACCCTTACTCATGGCTCTTCTGGGAATTTGTTTATTTAGAGAAGAAGATGGAGATTCTTTCTCATACAACTCTGAAGCCCTCTGACCCACTCTGGCTTAGAAAGCAGGAAGTAGCCTGAGTTTGGAAAGCCATTCGGAGAAAGAACAAATACTTTTTTCCTTTTATCTTGCAGCCTCCCTCCCCCATCCTCGTCAGTTAATCCTGCCTCATAAGGGAAACTAATAATCTCGGTATCCAGTCAACAATCCGTTCTAGCAAACTCGTGCAGAGTCGGAGGGGGTCTGGTGTGAACAGGAGCCCTGGGCCTCCCCCTCTGCGCCCACCCCGGGCCTGGCATGCAGCAGACACTCTATGGTTGTTGAGCGAGTGAACGAGTATGGGCTGGGTCCTGCACTGAGAGCTCGGGATTCCGACAGGTCTGAGACAGGAGCGAGACTTGCTCCCCGCCCGGCAGAGCTCAGGGTGCGGGACCGCTGGCGCTTCCCCGGGCACCTTCACCTTCTGTGAAATGCTCTGGACAGCGACGGTGCTGTCCAGATGGCTGGACCTCGAGCCCTTTCGTTCAAGCTGCGTGCGGCCCTGGCTCACTGCTGTTTGGCAGGGGAATGGCATCTTTGAGAAAGCAGGAAGGCAAGCTGACACATTTGGCCCTGTTTCCAAGTGAAGATCCAAAGCCCATTACTGAAATGCCCTGTTCTCTAGTTTCATAAAGCAAAGGGGAAAAGGATGTCCCTGGGCTCCAGGAAACCCGAGGCCTCAAGGAATCGCTGCACCCGCAGTCAGCCTTCCACGGACAACGGGAAGCATCCCAGGGCAGAGTGGGAGTGCCACCTTGGGGGGCAGCGTGGTGAAGGCTGTTCTCACTCGGAGACACGCTCCCTGTGTTCTGAGCAGCTGAGGCGTCCAGACATGCAAAGGCTTCTGGCCAGGCACCCCAAGAGGAGTCAGGGAGAGACGGGCATGCAGCAGAAATGGTACATGGCTCTTTGGGGAGACAGTCTGGCCCCATCAAGCACAATTTGGGATGCCCTCTGGACCCTGCATTTTCACATCTGGGGAATTTGTTCTATGTACAAATCTACAGGGACATTAACTATAGCAACGTGTGAAAGTAGACACAGCCTCAGTGTCCATCCGCAGGGGACTCGGGGTGGACAAGAGGGAGGCAGTGGAATTCTATGCACCCAATTAAAAGAACAGAGTGGTTCTTAATATACTTACTAGGAAAGAGGGTCTTTATATATATAGTGTTCAGTGGGGGAAAAAAACACGTTGCAGAATATACATGGCTTAATACCATTATTTTGCAAAAAGATCTCTTGTATAAACATGCATATATAGGGTGTGTGTGCTTGTGTGCATAAACAAAATTTGTTTCTCTACAACCCCACGCGGTGGTGGCTGTCGTCCTGCTACTTTCCAGACAAGGGAGCCGGCATACAATTACCTCCCTGGGGTCAGCGTTTCTGGGTGCAGGAGTCCCACCCCGGGATGGAACCCGGGTGGCCTGGAGCTGAGGCTGGTCTTCGTACACTGCGGGGTTGCGCCTGTATGAGGGTAGGGCAGGCTCTGTGAGGAAAAAGGCTGATGGTGCATCTGTCAAACTGCCCACAGCTGTGACCTCCAGTGGCCTCGGGAGGAGGGCGGGGACTACCGCTTTTTGCTGTGCGCATTTCACATAAGCAAGTCAGATCTTTGGAACTTAGAATGCAAATATTTTCAGAAGCAAAGACGGGCACCGTGGGGCTCTTTTTTTTTTTTTTTTTAGCATTGTCCCCCTGAGTGGCCAGGCCTCAGCAGCACTCACCTCTTGACTGCTCAAGAGACTGTCAGTGTGGACCGGTTCTATCTGCACCGAGATGTCACACATCTGGGCCGTGTTCCTGGGCTTCTGTTCCTTCTCCTTGTACAGCTGGACTCTGTTTTTCTCTTGGGAGGCCCTAGGGCAGAGAAGATGAGTCACTGGACAGCAGGATGGCTGGCAGCCTGAGGTCCCAGGAACCACGACTGACCTTTGGAGCCAATGACAGAACAGAAAAAGGAACTCCATTTTTTTTTTTTTTAAAGATTTTATTTATTTATTTGAGACAGAATGAGAGAGACAGCACGAGAGGGAAGAGGGCAGAGGGAGAAGCAGACCCCCCGCCGAGCAGGGAGCCCGATGTGGGACTCGATCCCGGGACTCCAGGATCATGACCTGAGCTGAAGGCAGTCGCTTAACCAACTGAGCCACCCAGGCGCCCCAAAGGAACTCCATTTTTATAGGTAACTGAAACCTTCGGGTCTTCAAGTCTCCTGCCGGCAGATTTCTGGAGACTTTAGTTTCAGGGGACTTCTAAAATCGTGGCCAGGGCAGCAGACACCTGTCCCCTTTTGCTCCCCATACTAGGTCTGCGGGACACCCGCTGGGGCATTTGCTGGGGCATTTACCGCGTATCTGCTGTTTCTAACACTTTGTACTTGTTAACCCTTCTATTTCTCGTAACAATCCCATGAGTTGGGGACTCTCTTTGCCTCATTTTACAGGCAAGGAAAGAGACACACAGCAATTTGCCCGTGGTCATGAAGCTTGTAAGTGAAGGTGGCTGGCTTTGAATCCAGGCAGCCTGTGTCTTTAACCACTATGTGAATCTGTCTTGGCCAGGAGCCGGGAGGCATATGAAGCTACAGGGTAGTCACAAGATGTGGCTTTTACTCAACCTTTCTTGGAGAAAACATTACTCTTATGTCAAAATAAAGGCAAGTTGTGGATGAAACTGCAAACTCACATGTATTTTTCAGACTAATCCGTGGAATGACAATGAAATCTTACATTTATTTTAAGCTGACTTCTTTTACCCCAGTTTATACGTTGGTTCCATCAATATTTATAAAGTTCCCTATGTGCCAGGCACTGTGTGAATGCTGGGGAGTCAACAGCAGGCAAGGTCTGTATGGGGTCCTTATGGGGAAGGTGGATAGTCAAACAGGCCATAGCAGCCTGGCTGTGTGAGAAGTGTTAGGTTGTACAGAGTGCAGGGGCTGAGAGACCCCGGGCAGAGTAGGAGCCCTTGGCTCTGTTTGGTGAGGGTAAGTGACAGAGGGCTCCTTAGAGGAAGTGGCATTTAAGCTGAGGCCTGTCCTCTGGAATACTGGGCAGGAATGTTTGCGAGGCACAGAACTAAGCAAAACCCTGTTTTAAATGATGAGGTTGTGCAGTAATGAAACACATGCCTGCCTGCCATCCATCCCTCCCTCCCTCCCTCCCTTCAACATTTACTGAGTGACCTCCACGTGGGAGGCTCCCTGGGCACTTGGGTGTGTCTGGGCCCCCTATACCATGAGGGCCTTCCCACACACCTGAGCGCCTCCTTGAGGACCTCCAGCTCCCTGTCCTTCCTTTCCACCAGGCCCGTCAGCTGCACCATCTTTTCCTTGAGCGCTCTCAGCTCGCTGCTTTGTTGCTGGACCAGCGCCACGTTCTGCTCCAGTTCCATCTTCTGCTTTTCATTAAGCTCCCCTGGAGAGACAGGAAAGCTGGTGAGGGGCTCTCCCGCCTCAGGGCTCTGCCAGGGCCACGGCCCATCGGCCAGGTCTACAAGAACCATGAGGCGGTCCACGCTCCAGGAATTCTTGCGGCGGGACTAGGGGGGTGTTAGTAACAGCCAGGGGGTCTGCCTGTGTCTTAGCAAATGACAGCAAAGCCCTGTCTGACCCCAGTGTTCCAGAAGCCTTTGCACCTGTGGCCTCTGGGGGCTCCCTGGTCCACCTTCGGCTGCCTGCTTCTGCATCTGTTTGCCTAAGGGTGTTCCTTCTCCGGCCTCTGGGGTCTGCTCTGCTCCTGGGTCTGCCAGGTGCATCAGCCTCCACCCAAGACTGGAATTCACAGCCCAGTTCCCCTCACCCCTGGGGCGGGCGACCCGGGGGCTGGGCTGTACCCTGCTCCCCAGCGTTCGCCCCCTGCAGAATTCAGCTCCAGCTGCCTGCTCTGCCCCTGACTGACAACACAGCTTTCTTTGCCTTCGTCCCTCTCCTGCCTCTAGTCTACCTCCATTCCTGCTGGTCCTGGGATCGCCTCTCAAACCCACCACCGGCAGGAGCATTCTGGTCTCAGGGTCAGCCTCTGTTGGCAAAACCCAAACGGAGACACTTGCATTACCTCAGATTTTCATAGCAACCCTCCAAGTGAGTTACTGGTCACAGCCCCACTTCACGGAGGCAGAAACAGGCTTGGAGAGGGAAAGGTGCTTGCCGAAACTCCGGGGACTAAAATAAGTAGCAGATCCAGAACCAGGTCCAACGTCTCCTAATTCTAGAACTGGACCTGCTAGCCTCTCTACTATACTTTCTCCTACCTTAGTATGAAAACAATCACTCTTGGGAAAATTCAGCCATAAATGCCCTGGGGGCATTGACAGTATAGCTCTAGGGGGAGCAAATACCACTGAAGGTTTTGGGGGTACACAGGGTTTGAGATGGGGACAAGACAAGAGGAGTGCTCTTCGCCCTCCCTTGACTTCCCCAAACCAGGTTCTGTCTCCTGACTCCCACCTGCCTGTGCATTTTGGGGCTGGGAAGGAGAAAATGTCTATAAGAAGCAAAAGAGGGGAGGCGGAAATAAAAGGATGGGGTTGGGGCGGGGAGAGAAAAAGAGCAAAAAGTAGGAATATTCAGCTAGACTGGTTCGTGCTCTTTGGTCCCTAGTGTAGGAGGTCCCTAATGTCCAGCCAGCTCCAGGAAATAGGTCTGTTGTAGGTGATTTTGCACAGGAGGAAGGGGAGGTGAGGAGAGAATACCTTGCTCTAGGTCCCAGAGCTGGGGGGTGCTGGGGTTTATGCCCTCCCTCCCAGCCTTTGCCTCCAGAGACAAATCCTCTAAGGCAAAAGGGCATTTTTCTCAAAAGGAAAGTTGCATTTCAATGCAGAGGTCTGAAGCCCTCTGAGAATGCTCCCTGTGGCCCCCTGATCAGGCATCTGTCTTGCTGACCGAAGTACAAATGTTCAAATTCTGTGACCGCCCAGGAAAGCAGGTCAGCAGGATTTTTAATGCTAAGCTTTCCAACTCTTAAGCCTGTTCTTTCCTTTCTCAAAGTGGGTCAGGAAGTCAAGAGACACAGGCAATCATACAAACCTCTCAAATCTGACATTCGGTTGTGGGCTTCCGTGAGGTTTTTCCTTAGCCTCATGATGACCTCCTGCTGAGACAGGATTTCCTTCTGAGCGGTCAGTAGATCCCCTCTGAAACTCACAAAGACAGGCCAAGTCAGCTCACCTCAGTCTCCAGGATGTCCCCAGTGCCTGGAAGGGGCCAGGTAGAAATGCAAAGTGATCCTTCTTCAGTGCGGGTCCGAGGGATACCAGTCCCAGCAAGGGGGAGAAGCACGCTCTTTAAAAATTCTCAAAGCAAAAATTCATTTTGATGCAAAAAAATATATATATATATAGGGAAATAGGACAGAGGATCCCAGCTGGGTTCAATCTGAGGCTGAGCTATGACAAGTACCAGCTTATTTCACAAGTGATTAAGCTAAGGTGCAGTGATGGGACGTGACTTGCCCAGAGCCACACACCTGCAAGGGGTTGAGTTGGGATCTGAACATAGATCCACCCAGATCTTACCATGACATCATCCTGACCTGCTAGAGGATCGAGAAATTCAAATGACAGCGAGAAGACCCCAGACTCGACTCCTTTTTTTCAGGGTCCGACGACGTGGCCAGAAGTGGGGGTGGGGAGGGGTGTCTCTGGCCTGGGTACTCACATCAAGGTGTCACATACTTCGTCTTTGACACTGCTCTCCATCGGAGGTGCCGCTGGGGGGTCTCGCTGCATCACCTCCTCCTGGGCTGAATCAGAGGGACCCGTGAGCGTCATTACAGTCCGCATGCAACTGATGCTCTCCTTCCCCTGGGCTTATAAACACACCTGCGTCTTTTCCAACTTAGCCACCCCCCTACACTCTGCCGCCCTCTCCACCTAATGAGCCCCACCATGGGTTCTGCAGCACAGACTGGGACCCCCCACGTACGAGCTCATGAAATATTTCCAGCTACTCTATGAGGCAGGGATCATGAACTCCATTTGCAGGGGAGGAAATGGGCACAGGAGGGACAGAACTTGCCGGTGGCCAGTCAGCGAGGCCGGTGAGGAGTGGAGCCCCAACCACTGGACCACGCCTCCTCCCTATTTGGCCTTTCCTCCCAGGCAAGTCCTGTCCTGTCCTCTCCTCACACTTACTCCTCAGCCCACCGCCTGCCGGTTTCCATCCTCATCCTTGGTCGCACCTTTAGTCGTTCATCAGGTGTTTATGGAATGTCTGCTTTCTGGCAGATTCTGACCTAAATGTGACTACTTTGTTGTCACCCTTCGGGTCCCAGCTCCCTCTGACCTCACCTTGGGTTGGGAGACTGAGTCCCGCCTCATGCCTGGGCCATGGTGCCCTGTTCCGACTGGGTCACCTGTCAGGGCCGTCATTTGATGAACTGCAGGGACTGTGCCTGGATTCCATATGGAATCCCCAACGCCTAGAGTAAACTTGGAACCTAACGAAGAGCGTCGAGTGAATGAAAGCATGACGTGAGCCCCGACAGCTTGTCAGCTGGCTGGAGACCAGGACCATGGTTCCCAATCAGGGGTGAGTTTGCCCCCCTCCCCGGGGACATCTGGCACTGTCCGCAGACGTTTCTGGTAGTCACCCTTGGTGTGTGTGGGGGGGTGCTGCTGGCACTCAGAACAACCCTGGCCCGAGGCCTCAACTCTCCTCCGAGAGCTCAGCATCTTTGCAATGCATTGCGTCGCCTCGGTCATTTAGGGTGAGTACGTGCTCACACCCTTAGTTCTTTTCTCAGCCCCTTTTGGATTTCTTTTTAAAGCTGGTTATGAAAGGCCATTAGGCAAAGTCGCAAACTCCTGAGGGCAGAGAGAAGGCTCTGAAAGGCCTGGTAGTCTGTGCATTTCCACTGGCTCGCTGGCTCAGCACAAAGGACGTCCTGTCCCGTTGTTGTGACTCTGTCTAACCTGGGCCTCGAGGGCCCCTAACCTTGTTGTGCAACGGGAAGAAAATGGTGCCTCCAGGGAAAAAAGGAGTGTTCAAGCGAGGTGCAGCCTTTTTGGGCCCCTCATCAGCCTATTGAGACCCACGGGATAATCAGAACCTGCCCCAAACGCTAAGATTTCCTCAGCTTCTCTTTGGACCGACCTGGATCACTGTCCTTCAAGGTTGCAATCTCTCCTTCTATTTTTTTATGGTGCTCAGTCACTTTTTGGAGTCTTTCTTCGAGGCTCACGATCGTCTGGGAGTGCTGTTTGATTTGCTCCTTATATTCCCTGATTTCTGTTTCAAATCCGTGTTTCTGTGAGTCCTGTTCTTCCTGGAGGGCCTTCACTGTCTGCTGTTCCAGCTGTATCCGCTCCTCCATGATGAGCTGGGAAAACAGGGACATCATTAGTGTGATCTTGGGAGCTGGGTGTGATGTCAAGGACGACAATAGCAATATGCCCCTTTTGCACCCACAGGCATGGAACTTGGACCCACCTCAGGGCCTTTGCACGTGCTGTTCCTGCTGCACAGTACTCTCCTCGTCCCCAAGCTCCTTGCATGGCTGACTCCTTCTCATGTTTCAGGTCTCAACTCCAATGTCACCTCCCTCAGAGAGGCCCTTCCTTGACTGCCTGTCTAAAGGAGCAGACCGAGACACTTTCTATTCCATCTTCTGCTTCCATTTTCCGCGATGTGCTTATCACCATCTGAATGATCTTGTTTCTTTATTTCCCATTCCCACTAGAATGTAAGCTCCAGGAGAGCAGAAACTTACTTTTCCTTATTTACCAATGTACCCACAGCACCAGTGCCTAGATCCCTGCCATAGCATCTAGACCTAGATGCTCAATAAGTATTTGTTGAATTAACAAATGAACAATTTTATAAGAAAAAGAGAATGAATTCGTATTTTTTTTAAATTTCTTTTTCATTTTTTAAAGTAGGCTCCACACCCAGCAGGGAGCCCAACGTGGGGCTTGAACTCACGACTCTGAGATCAAGACCTGAGATCAAGAGTCAGACGTTAACCAACTGAGCCGCCCGGGAGCCCCAAATTTCTATTTCTTTTTTTTTTTTAAGATTTTATTTTATTTATTTATTAGAGAGAGAGAGAAACAGCATGAGAGGGGAGAGGGTCAGAGGGAGAAGCAGGCTCCCCGCCGAGCAGGGAGCCCGATGTGGGACTCAATCCCAGGACTCCAGGACCATGACCTGAGCCGAAGGCAGTCGCTTAACCAACTGAGCCACCCAGGCGCCCCCCAAATTTCTATTTCTTAAAAGCAAAAAGTCCCAATCATCACCAAGAGGTGAGCTGGACCCTTTCCCTCAGCCGCCCTGCCCTTCCTGAGGCTCTTCTCGGGGCTTCTCGATGCCTCATCCTTGCTCCCCTCCTGCTTCTCTGACCACTCCTTCCTTGGCTCTCCTGATGACATCAGACTCCTGCTCCTTATTCCCAGCTGACATGTTGGGCTGCAGCCCCCGATCCTGAAGCTCACACACACACACACACACACACACACACATTGTTTTAGCGATCATGCCTCCTCTAAATTGAGATGTCTTGTCTTGCCACAGCCTGAGCTGGCCTCTCCAACTCCAGTCTCTCTCAAATTCACTTTGCGTACTTTGGCCAGATGAGTCCTCATTACTTCCTTGCCCACAGACCTGTTGGTTGAATGTATGAATGACGAATGAGTGCAATATTGAGCCCTGATGGTGGAGGGCCTTGAATGCCGAGCTAAATTTTAAAACATTATCTTAAAGTCTGTGGAATAGTCATTGATTACTAAGGTCTGGGGCTGCTCAGTCCTTCAGCCTGATCCTGTGAGGACCCTGTATTACAACATCTTAGAACTCCTGGAGAGAGGGCATTGTAGCCTCAGTTCACTTTTTATTCAAGACCAGTGCTTCTCAATAGAGGGTGATTTTGCCCCCCAAAGGACATTTGGCAAAGTCTGAAGACACTGCGGGTTGACATGTCTGGAGGGAGACTGCAACTGGCATCTAGCAGGTGAGACCTGGGGTGATGTTAAGCATCCTGTGATGCAAAGGATGGCTGCGCACAAGAAAGGGTTAACCAGCCTGGGGCACCAGCAGGGCCCAGGCTGAGAGCCCCTGGTCTAAATCATGAGTTCTCCCAGCGTTGCGATCCTTCATTGAGGGAAAGATTCTCCCGGCCCCGGAAGGCACCAACTCACCATTTTTGTCTTGGCGGTTTCCAGTTCAGCTAACGTTTCATTTAATTTCATGGTGAGGCTCTCTGCTCTTAGGCTCTCAGCTGTCTTGGTTTTCTGAGTCTCTTCTACCATGGCCAGTGCGTCATTTAATTTATTATTTAAAAGATCTTCTTTTTGTACTTTTAAGTCTATTTCCTGGACAAACAGCAAACATCAAATTAACAGAAATTCAGGAATGAATATTTCCCCTAGCCGCCCCCTGGCCCGGCCCCCCATTTTCAGAAAGGAGGTGAACTCCATTCTGTTATTGTCCCTTTTTCAGCCCAAAGTCCATGCTTTCCTGGGAAGGTCCCAGTTACTATAGAGCTTGCTTTTCTCTCCAGCTGAGACTGTCTCCTGGTGATTTCTGGTCTCTGAGCTCAGTTCTGTCACCTGGAGTGCACTGAGCAAGTTTTATTTCTCTTTTATGAGACAGCCCTTTAAATATTTGAGGAGGGCTGTCATGTCTCTCTCTAAATCTATTTTCCAGGATAAATGTGCTGAGCTCCTTTACCCCTTCGCCATAGGATCTGCCTTCAGCACCCTCCTCCGCATCCCTCCCTGGCTTCGGAGGGATGGCCTCCCCTCTTCCCTCTGGGCTCCGGCAAGGTGGACTCCCCTCGTCATGTCCGTGCACACCTCATCCCTCCTCCTGGATCCACTTTTCCAGCCTTGGACTCCCCAAATTCTACTCTCCTCTGGGAGCCCCTCCTCAGGCCATGCGGAATGTAAGCTTTGTGACTGGTCCTGGGTGGGGGCTTCATGAACTTTATTTATTTGACTTTATTTTTTAAAAAGATTATTTGGGGCACCTGGGTGGCTCAGTCGTTGGGCGTCTGCCTTCGGCTCAGGTCATGAGACCAGGGTCCTGGGATCAAGCCCCACGTCGGGCTCCCTGCTCGGCAGGAAGCCTGCTTCTCCCTCTCCCACTCCCCCTGCTTTTGTTCCCTCTCTCTCTGTGTCTCTCTCTGTCAAATAAATAAATAAAATCTTAAAAAAAAAGATTATTTATTTGAGCGAGAGAGAGAGAGAGAGAGAGAGAGAGAGAGAGAGAGCATGAGCAGGGTGGGGGAGGGGCAGAGGGAGAAGCAGGCTCCCCACTCGATCCCAGGACCCTGGGATCATGACTTGAGCTGAGGGCAGATGCTTAACTGTCTGAGCCACCCAGGCGCCCCTACTTGACTTTGTTTTTGAAGAGCGGTTTTGGGCTCACAGCAAAATTGAGAGGAAAATACAGAGCTCTCTTATACGCTCTCCCCACTCCATTGTGCGGGATCATCAACATCCTGCACCAGATGGTACCTTTGTTCCAACTGATAAACCTGTGCTGACACACACGGTCACCAAAAGTCCGTAGTTTATGCTAGGGTTCATTCACTCAGTGCTGTACACTCTACGGGTTTGAACAAATGTATAATGACACGTATCCACCATTATAGTATAGTGCAGAGTAATTTCACTATGCTCCATCTAGTCATCCCTCCCCTCCACCAACCCCTGGTCTTCGGTCTCCATAGTTCTGCCTTTTCCAGAATGTCACAGACTTGGAATCATACTGTAGGCGGGCTTTTCACAAGCATTATTTCATCCAATGTAAAAGAGCAGTTGATGAGATGTAGTGCTGGGTCTTCTCAGACTCTGTTGCTGGCAGGATAAACTGGTAGGACCTTTTATTTGGGAACGTGTATCAAGAGGCTGAACATGTTTACACCCTGTGACCTGGCGATTCCACTTTTGGGAATCTATCCTAAGGACATAACCGCACACATTCGCGAGGACTGACGTGCAGGGCTGTTCAGCCAAGCATTTTTTCACTCGAGTGGAAAGTGAGAAACAGTCCCAGGGCCCAACCACAGGGGACAGGTCAATAAACTGGGGTCCACCCAACGCAGTGCAAACCCTGGTCAGCTGTCCGTGGCAGGTCGTGGAAGAATGTTCCATGCCATAGAGACGTTTTGGTAATGTATTCAGTTAAAATATAGCACCCAGGTCAGCGTGCACAGTGTAACGGGGTAAATCACTTTGTAACAAATGGATGTTTGCGATGTCTGTAATAAGGATCAATGTGTAGATGGTCTGGGAGGAAGCCCATCAAAATGTCACTAGTGGTAACTCTGCTCAGTGGAAATCATGGGCAGTTTTTTATCTTCTTCCGAATGGTTTTCTGTAAATAGTTGCTCCTTTTATAATTGGGAAGGGAAACGGATTTAAAAACAACAAGAAAAATCCATTTTCGTCATGTGATTCCTGTAAGCCTCACGTGGGAGCCACTTCGTTCTCTGCGTATCACCACTGAACTCCACCTGATTCTATTTCGGGGCCTTCACATCACCGTGACTGTTGAGAAATCCCAGTGCAGTGCAGACCACGTGCAGCCCTGGCCAGAGAAGGTGCTCACCAGGGACGCGGGCAGGCATCCCACGGAGCCGCCTGTCACCTGCAGCGAAACACTCGAGCTGTCCCCGAGAATCCACAGCAAACCGATGGTTTCTTTGATGGGCCGCAAAGCTGCCCAAGGGCAGAACGCACTGCCAGGCATCTTTGCTCCTTGCCAACCACTCAGCCTCTTTGACCCAAGGACAGGACAACAAAGTTGACTGTGCCCCCGGGTCTGGATTTATTTTTCTTCTCCCCGCTCTCCTTTCTTTGTGCCCATTGCTCTTCTGTGTATATGAGTAAAACAGCATGTGAATAAGCAACTCTATGTCTGGGTGGTTCTTTGACCTTGCCCTTCCTTGGTATTTCCTGGTACATGGGGATTTCCTGGGGAGGGGTCCCGTTTCTCCTTGTCCGGTGTGATGCCCCCCCGTCTGCCTGGAGGGCCGTCACGAGACCTCGCCCTCTGATGTCACTGTTGTTTTCCCTGAGGCTGTTGAGGGTGTTGAATGCACAGCAGAGTCCTCTATCTGATGATCCTTAGGACAGATTCTCTCTGGGTTGAGTACCGAGAATGGCTCAGTATCCGCGAGCCATCAGTTCACTTTGATCCAGAGAATTGTGCAGCCCCCTGAGCCCTCCCTTTCGCTGTAACTGTTAGAGTAAAAACTGACCATTTGTTGATTTCACTGATACACGTTTATTTTTTATTTTTTTTATTTTTTGTGGGGTTTTGTTGGCATTAGTCTCATCCCTGATCCATTTGATGTCCTCACTAATCTACTTTAAAAATGTTAATGTCTCCTTTCCTCCTGCCCCGAACTGAAGTGTTTTATGGAAGATCCATGGTGAATCGTTTGGGGAAACAAGGCTGTGTGTGAACAGATTGCGCCCTGGGGGCTCTGTGGGCCCGCAGTGTCTGCCCGCCCTCCCTCAGTGCACCAGCCTTGGCTGACAAGCCCTGCATCATTTCCCCCCGACTCTGGTCTGCCTTCTCTGGGCACGCTCCAGTTGGTTAAGGTTCCTCTTAGGAAGCCGTGCCTGGGACTGATAGGTCATGCAGATGTGGTTTACTGATGCCCATCTCTCTGGGGCAGCGGTGTTCCAAATGCACCAGCACCACGTGGGGCTGCTTGTTAAAGATGCAGATTGCTGAGTCCACCCCCTAGACGGTGAATCCGAATCTCTGGGGGCAAGGCTCAGGAAATGGGCATTTAAACACCGCCCCCCCAACCCCGCCTCAAGTGATTCTATGCATGCTAATGTTTGGGAATCTTGCTTTAAAGAAAATGATCTAAGATTGATGTGAATAGACGCAAAGACCTTTCTCGTCCCCTCTGGTCTTCAAAGTCCTCTGAAATTGTGTTTACCTGCATTGAAATTTAACCCCCTATTGTCAGGGTGTGTGTTGAATCCCTTGCCTTGACTTTTTCGATATTAGCCATTGTGTGTGTGTGTCCCTTGTACTGTTGGGACCCAGGAGGAGTGAATTCTGTCCTACAGCGGGGAGGTGCCTAAGACAGGGTCCCATCAACAACCTGTCTGCTCCTCCCAGGAACAGTTGTCAGTGCGGTCTGACTGGGCAGGTCGTGGTGCCCACGGGGACAAGGTCGGCGGAGACGCTGCTGTCCAGGTGGTGGGAAATTCAGGCATCCCTCTCCTGACATCCCCTCTGTGACCCCCAGCAGCTGAGGCTACACACTGTTCAAGGATAGTAGGGAGAGGAGGGGGACAGTGTGGGGTTCAGTTCTGCCCCTCCACATCCCAGCTATGAGCTCATAATAATAATAATAATAATAATAATAATAATAATAATAAAATAAAAGGAGCCGACACACAGAGCATTCACTGAGTGCTAGACACTTTCCTCTGTGTTTTATGAGCTTGTGAGCAATCAAGCCTCACCACTCGATGGGGCTGATCTATGGTCATTATCTGGACTTCATAACTAGGGAAACGTAGGCACAGGGATGGTAAGACACTTGCCTCAGATTGCATGGGCAGAAAGCGGCAGAGGTGGGATTCGAACCCAGACCGCCTGCCTCCAGAGCCCTGCTCTTTTTTAAATTTATTTTTTTTTAAGATTTTATTTATTTGCGAGAGAGACAATGAGAGACAGAGAGCATGAGAGGGAGGAGGGTCAGAGGGAGAAGCAGACTCCCCGCTGAGCAGGGAGCCCGATGTGGGACTCGATCCCGGGACTCCAGGATCATGACCTGAGCCGAAGGCAGTCGCTTAACCAACTGAGCCACCCAGGCGCCCCAGAGCCCTGCTCTTAACCGTGCTGGGCGTCTCCGTGTCTGCTCCTCTCTGAGACTCTTACCTCTTTCTGCTTGGTTATGTGGTTCTCCAGATCTTGCACCTTCTTCTTTTCCTTCTCTATGGCCTCTTTTGCTTTGTGTTTCTCGTAGGCGAGGCTGCTCTCTGAAATCTGGAAGTCAGGGACAACTGGTTTGAGGGAGTGTATGCGAGGGAGGAAGGGAAGGGGCACCATGAGGGAAGCCAGGATTAGTAATTGCCCAGATCAGTGAGTCAGGGCTTGGGAATAAGGCTCAGGGAACAGGATGCTCACGGGAGAGAGGGGTGGGAGTCTTGGCATGCCCGCCACGGCGGTGAGAACCTGAAGGTCATGTCTGTTTGTCACCGCATAAAAGAGAGGGTTATTCATCGTTCAGGATTTCGGGCCTGTGTTCAGGAAGTGACGTGCTGGTGAGTGTTCGGGTCAAGGCGTTTGGCACTGAGCCACTAATTGAACTGGAATGTGGGCCCTCCTTTGGGAAGTACCTGGCTTCTTGGGAGGTGGGGCAGGAGAGGCAAAGTGGAGGGGAGACACCTCCTGTCCCAGCAGACCTGACACACCTGTGGCTTCAGGCTCTCTCCAGCCTTCAAAGGCTTGGGTCCAAAAATTGATGTCCAGGACCATTTGGAACTGAGAACATGTAGCCCGCGGGTCCAGTGACATGGAGGTGGGGATTGAGGACCAGCCTCACCTACACAAGCCCCAGGAAGTACACAGTGCAGGGGGGGTTGGAAAACTCAATTTGCAGCTTGGAATCCTTGCAGTGATGCTCCCATACAAACACAAAGTTCACAGAAAAATATTTTAAATATATGCATGTATGCATAGACAAGGGCCTGAAGAGATGTGTACTGAAATGTAAATACCGGTTATTTTGGGGGATTGGGATTATGGCAATTTACATTTCCTCTTTTCGCTGGTCTGTATCTTCTATATTTTCTTGCGTGAACATACATTATTTGGCAAAAAAGAAAAATGACTGCAAATTGTCCTAGGGAATGCGGTGCTGGGGGTAGGATGAGGCTTTGGGGCTGCGTGGCCCTGGAGAAAGAGTCTTTCCAACAGTCCTGCCATCGGAGCCTGTGTCTGCGGTCGCCATCCCGCCTGCCCTGCTCTGCACAGGCCTCCAGCCCCACCTGGGCTCTGACTCACCTCCCTGCACGAGCTTGGCATTTGCCTGCTGCCATGTCTGCTTAAGATTGCCCAGCCCCCACCCTGCCAGCCGGAAGAGGCTGCTGGCCCCCTTTTGCGTGCCCCGTGGGATTCTGCGCCGCTTGGCGGGTCGCAGTTGAAAATAATGATTGACACTGACTCCTCTTGAAATGCTTGCAACACGAGTGCTGGGCACCAGGCACTGAGTGCATCCGTGCATCTCATCGGCAAACCCCCAGAATGTCTGCCCAGCGAGTTGCATTCTGCAGGTGAGGACATGGTGGCTGTCACCGAGGCAGTAAGGGGACGGATAATGTACAGAGGTCACGCCACCAGGGAGTGGCGGTGCACGCTGGGACACCAGCGCCCTGCCCTAACCATATGGCCACTTGGCTTCTGGACCTTGACTTATGTGTCATCCTGATTAAAACCCCACCCTCCCCAGAGGCAGAGACCTGCTTCTACGCCCATACCTAGTCGGGCACAGTGTCCACCGCACCACGGCAGGAGCCAGCGCCTCAAGACCCCACTCCTGGCCCATCTGTATAAGGGACACTCTAGGCACAGCTGCTAAGTTTGACCTCACTCCCTGCACGGGCTGACACAGTTCCACTGCCAAGGTCTTTGCTGGACTGTCTGCCCCCCCCCCCCCACCTCATTGGACCCACACCATCCTCCCCACCCCACCTGGACGCTGACCTCACCTGGGCAGGTACTTCATAATGAATACACTGACTCCTCACGACAGACGTCTAGGGTGGTTCTGCCACTACACCGTTACAGATGGGGGCACAGAGACGGCAAGGCACTTGCCCAGGGTCAAACAGCATGTTGGGGCAGAGCTGGGATTTGAGCCAGAATTGGCACTTTTTGCCTACCAAGCTTTCCTGCTTTACCGCCTTTGCGTCTCCCTCCGGCTTTTTTCCCCGGGACCCCTCATCTGGCTTCCATCTTGTTCCAGCTTTGTTTCCTTCCTCACACCGCTGCCCCTGTCCCTCCGGCTAAGGGAGGTCCCTGTCCCCTGCAGCTGGGCCACTTTACCCAGTGGCATTTTCTCCCCCCCCAGATGTTCCCTTCATGCTCCTTCTCCCCTCCAGGTCTCACTCAAGTGTCACCTCCTCAGAGAGGCCCTCCCTGCATGGGGCCACTCTCTAGTCCACCCCTTTGATCTTCCCTGCAGGCTTGTGGCCCTGGAGTTCTCGTGTGCCCCTGGGTATGTGGTGTCTGTCCCTCAGCCTAGAGTGGAAGCTCTGGGAGGACTGTGCACTGTGGTGTCGCCTACGCCCAACAGGGCCTGGCCCCTGCTAGGCACTCGGGAAGCACTTGTGGGTGGATGAATGGAACAGAAATGAACAATTCATGGAGTCAGTACTCTGTTCCTGGGAGTTCCCTGAGGGCCAGCACACGTCGGTGCCCCCTGCGGCCTTGCAGCCCAGCTCACGGAGCTGCCACCGCAGGTCACTGAGTTCTCGCCCTGGCCTCCAGCTCCTTCTTTGACTTCTGGGGGGGGGGGGGGGGGGCGGTTGGGGTGTTTGGGTTAACCTGAGTGACATCCCTCCTCTCAGCCTTAGGCCTGCCTTCCATGACTGCTCCAGGCCCGTGTGGCTGGTGGGCCCCGTCCCCAGGCTGGTGGAGGTGGCTAGAGGTGGACGTTTCCAGCGCTCCCCAGGCATGGCGCTCGGGCCTGCCCAAACCATTGTCACCCTCTCCCTGAGGGTGCACTTCTCATCCGCTCCGGATCTCCGGCACTTGCTCATGGGACTGCTATGCGAGCCTGTCAGGTACCGGTCTATGCCATCTTACTCCACAACTGTTTGTGTCTCTATAAAAGATCTATGAAACCAGGAGACCAGAGCTGGGAGCGAGTGTTTTTCTACGGTGCCCATGCTGGATTGTGTCATAAATACCTTTCCGTGAGGAGGAGGGGGTTGCTGGCTGAGGGACTGACCCAGATGCCAACCCAAGGGTTCTCTCCTGGAGCGCATCTCTCTGCCTTCAGTGGCTGGGCGGGGAATGCTTATGTAGAGGGCCATCTACATGCAAGGTGCAGGTCTAAGTCCTCTGTCTATATTACTCATTTAATCCTGCCAGGCAGGGGCTGTTACCATGCCCATTTTACAGAGGAGGCAACTGAGGCCCTGGAGGTTAAGTGACCTGCTCTAGGTCATACAACTAGTGAGTTGTACTTGACATTGGCCACTTCCCACGGAAGTGCCACCCAGACGCCAACCCAAGGGTTCTCTCCTGGAGCGCATCTCTCTGCCTTCGGTGGCTGGGCGGGGAATGCTTATGTAGAGGGCCATCTATGTGCAAGGTGCAGGTCTAAGCCCTCTGTCTATATTACTCATTTAATCCTGCCAGGCAGGGGCTGTTACCATGCCCATTTTACAGAGGAGGCAACTGAGGCCCTGGAGGTTAAGTGACCTGCCCTCGGTCATACAACTAGTGAGTTGTACTCGACATTGGCCACTTCCCACGGAAGTGCCACCCAGCACCTGCCCACTGGCCTGCCATATTCTCCATTGGGGCGTAGAACCATGGCCTCCTGTCTGGCCTCAGAGCTCCTTCCACAGGGGTTTTGGCCGCTATGGCCCATTTATCTCTCTGCTCCTCATACCTCCTTCTGTTGGGTCAAGTGGTTCTCCAGATCTTGAACTCTTCTCCTTTCTGTCTCTAAAGCTTCCTTTGCTTTCCTTTTCTCATGGGCCATGCTGCTCTCCAAAACCTGAAAATCAACGACCAGTCTTTTCGGTTGCCTGCGCATTTCGGGCGGGGAAACTGCTCATTCTGGCCATATCACTAATAGTGGTAGCAGGTCCCACGCTGGGGGGTGGTGAGTATCCCCTGCTGGGGCCCATGGCCAGCACGTCACACACAGTGAACCCTATCACGGTGACCCTAGCGGACGAGTTAGTGGCCCCAGCTTGTAGACAAGGAAGCTGAGGAACAGAAAGGTGCGGAAGGCCCAGGGGTCATGCAGTTTGCTGTAGGTGAGGTCAGGATTTGAGCCCTGTGCAGAGGACGGCCCACGGCCTGCATCCGGAGGCCCTCGGCAGGGAGCACGTGAGCAGAGGGAACCGGGTCTGTCTTATTATCACTGCACCAGGCAGTCGCTCTGATAAGGAGAAGAATCTCATTAATAATGGATATCCTATTATTAAAATAAATCTCCTAAAGAGAACCAGGTTTCAAGATGCGGACAGTGTATTGAACTCATGAGCCGCAACACCCATTTCTAGAAGGGGTGGGGGTAGACCTCGCACGTGGGGCTCGGAGAGGGCATATGGGGAAAAATGTGGTTGGGTACTCGTGCTCAAGGAATTTTATTTAGGAAGTAAATGGCTAACACCAATCGCAAAGGATAGAAATTGCCCACAAGGCCCCCGTTTCTAGTCCCTGCAAGAAAGGGCACGTGAGCTTTCAAATGGGTTGAGTTCTAAGCACCAGCTTGACCATAAGATGTCTGGAACTTGGAACATGGTTTCCATTATAACCCGTGGCTAGGGTCCCAGAGATTAGCCTGCCCTGATGAGCCTGGCTGAAATACTATCTATTTTGTAGTGAAAACTCATTACAAAAAAAATCCCAATAGCAGCCCTAGAGAAAGCAGAAGAACAGTAGCATCATGGGACTTGGCACACTGCTTTTGAACATTTGGTCGGGGGGGGGGGTCGGGGTTTCCTGTAATTTGTGGAAGAGACTCCCAAGCACTTTCCAGTGACTTAGGGTCAGCTCTGCTGCATCTGATCTCGCATCTATACTCACGACTTTGCTCTCGGCAGCTCCTTTGCAGCTGAGAGGGGCACTAAGGGGAAGATCGTCTTTGCACGACGCGACACACACGGGCCCTGGCCCCCTCCGCTGCTCTGCTCCCAAGTTCCCAGGCAGGTAATGGGAGTTCACCTCTAACGTTACCTCAGAACTTGCATTATGGCCTAGCATTCTGTTGCCCTTAAAAATTCATCTGATAATGTGGCAGAAAGCCTAATAAAAAGAAAAATCAAAGAACCATTTGAGGTTGCTTAAAGTCTGTGCCTGGGACTTTTTATCTCAGATTTCCCCATCAAGAAACCACAGAGAGATTCTGCTGGGAGAGGTAGGCTGCCGTTTTCCTAGGCTTGGGGTGACCCAGCCACAGCTCCTCCCCTGCAGTGAGGCTGACCCCATCACGCCTTCTTCCTTAAATCTCTCTCCTGAAGTCCCCCGTGACCTCGACATCTCTAAATTCAAGGGCTGCCCCGGGCCCTCGAGCTGAGCTGTTGACCTCTCAGTGGCATTTGGCCCCCGTGAACCCTTGGGAGACTCTGTTCCTCGTCAGCACCCCTGGAGAGATAACTCAGGGCCAGGCCTCTGTGACACTGTTTACACAGGCCGCCGAGCACAGCCATACAGGTGACCCCAGGTGACACCTGGCACATAAACATCTTCCCTCCTTGGATCAGGTGGGACCGCACGGGCTCTGCCCGGCCCGCCTCCTTGTCTTTCTGGCAGCGGTGCGTGGGCGAGGACTTCCCTCTGGGCAGTGAGGATGGGGAGGGGGCCGATAGGGAGAGAAGGGCTTGTGATAATTCTAACAGCTACACTGACCGAGCAGCAACTCTGGGTCAGATGCTTCACCGTGCATGACCGCCGACCCTTGCAGCCGTCCCAAAAGGAGGAGGGTCCTGAGCGAGCTGCCGAGGCCCGTAGGTCGTCCAGCCAGGATTTGCACCTGCTTCTCACATGGCTGCAAGGCCTGCGCTCTTCACCCCTCTGTGCCCCTCGGGGTGCAAGAGCTCATGAGAACAGTATGTGAAAAAGACTCCGAGGTCCAAGGGCGACCACAAGGCAAGCTTGAGCCGACGAGGTCATAGAGCGCTCCCCAAAGTTGGTTTGGGAGCATCAGTACAAGTGCAAAATCTTCCAACAGGGGAGCAAAGTCCTGCCCTGGGCCACCATGGCTGGAGAACCGGGGCCGATTCTGGCCACCGCACTTCGGGAAGAAAACAGAGCAGGGGTTGCAAACTCAGGTGTCTGTAGGGGCCAGACAGGTGCCAGCAAGGAAGTGGGCTGCGTTGAGCGCAACAGGGAATGGTGGGGACGGTGGGAAATCCCTGCTGCTTGGTTGAGCTCCCATCCACTTCTGCCAAGTGGAAATGGGGCCAGATTTTCTGACTTTTCAGGAGAGGATGGAAATCTGGATTTTTAAGTAAATGTTATGAATTCAAAATAAAATACTTGGGGGCCAAACGTAACATGTCCCCAGGCCCTTTTCAGCCAGTGAGCTGCCAATCTGTGCCTTCTGGAGAACAGAGCAGGCCAGAGGAGGGGACCAAGGCCAGGCTCCAGGAGAAACAAGGGCATATCCGGGTCTGGAAAGGAGCAGATGTCTCATTTTCAAGCCTCTAAAAGGTTATTATGTGGATGAGGAGGTGGACAGGCCTTGCAGGGGCCTGGGAGGCCAGTGGGGGATTGATGCTCTTCTGGGAGAAAGAGTTTGCTTGTGCTCAACCTAAAAGAAGAACTTTCTGCCAGCCCAAGGCATCACCACTGGGTTGGACTGCCCTGGCCTGTACAAAATTCCTTGATGGTGGAGCTGAAGGCTAGATGATTTTAGGATGTTGTTGGGAGGACTGACACAGCCCTGAAGTCCCAGGACCCTGTACCTCCTGCCTGTCTATGCTTTGGGACACAGTCTCCATGCAGAAGACGCTGTGTCACCAGCACCAACTTGTCTCTCAAGTTCCATCTATGTCTGCATGTTTACAGTTTTTCCAACTGGCTGTCCAAGTTACGACTCCAGGGCTCTCTCCTTGAGCCCCACTGCTTCCCAGAGTAGCCGAACCCTCCCAAGGACAGATCACGGTAGGAAAGCTCTGCCACGCTCTACCCCCATCATCCGTGGTTCAGAACTCACTTCCACATGGCCCGCAAGCCGGACTTGGGCTCGAGCCGACTGTCTCCCCCAGCTGCATACCTCCTTCTGGCGGGCTAAGTGATTCTCCAGCTCTTGGACTCTGGTCTGTTCTTCTTCTAATGCTTCCTTCACTCTGTTTTTCTCTTGGGTAATGCTTTCCTCCCAGACCTGCAATCCAATGGCCACTGTTTAATAGACATAGTTACCATGGCAGGAACCTGGACTCTGTGCCAGGAACTACACTGGTAGCCCTTCGCTGCTCACCACAACCCTACGGGGGAGACTGGGCAGCCAGAAGCAAGGGATCCGGAGTGGGCAGGCTCAGTTCAGAGCCCCAGGTTGGTCCTCCCTGGGTGCGTGACCTTGATTTGGGCTCAGGCCGACTCTGTCTCCCCCAGCAGCATACCTTCTTCTGGCAGGCTAAACGATTCTCCAGCTCTTGGATTCTCTTCTGTTCTTCTTCTAAAGCTTCTTTTGCTCTGTTTTTCTCTTGAGTAATGCTTTCCTCCAAAGCCTGAAAGTCAATGACTGTTGTTTAATAGACATAGTTACCATGGCAGGAATCTGGACTCTGTGCCAGGCACTGCACAGGCTAGCTCTTTACTCCTACAACAACCCCATGGGGGAGACTGTGGGTAGCGAGGAGCAAGGGATCCAGAGCAGGCAGGCCCAGATCAGAGCCCCAGGTTGGGCCTTTCCAGGTGCATGACCCTAGGAAGGTGAGAAGCGATAGAAGCCTCAGTCTCCCTATCTGTACAATGGGGACAATAATAGTGCTTCCTGCATTGGGTGAATGTGAGGGGCAGATGAGAGGCTGAACACAGACCACTTGGCACGTGATCACCGTTCATTAATAAGGGTCAGTCATTTCTTCTGTGATCTCTATTTTGCAGAGGAGGAAACAGACTTAGAGGGACTAAGGAATCTGTCAAATTTGCTAGCAAATCACATGAGCAGGGATTCGAATACTGGTCCATTTGACTCGAGAGCCTGTTTTCTAAGCCAGGGTTTGGCTAACCATAGCCTACCAGCCAAATCTGGCCTGCTGTCTGCATTTTGTAACTCAAGTTTTATTGGAACACTTCCTTGCTCACTGTTTGTAGATTGCCTATGACCGCTTTTGCACCAAATAGCAGAGCTGAGCAGTCACGACAGAGCAGCGTGGCCCGCGAAACTGAAAATAAATACTATCTGGCTCTTTATGGGAAAAGTTTGCTGACCCTGATCTAAATCATGAGTGTGTGCACAAGTTAAGTGCACGTTGTTAACATTTCATAACAAAAAAGGATTAGCTTGATAAAGCAACCTAGAATTTCTTACTTTTCAAACAGTCCTCAAATGAGTCAGGATTCATGAGAAGGAGTTTAATTAATGAATTTTGACACATGTATTTTTAGAAAGGGTGGGGGTGATGGTGTCTTATGGTGTAAGGAAGGTTCATTTAAAATTGGGACCCCCGCAGGGCTCCTGGGTGGCTCATTCAGTTAAGCATCTGCCTTCGGCACAGGTCATGATCTCAGGGTCCTGGGATCAAGCCCCGAGTCAGGCTCCATGCTCAGCGGGGAGTCTGCTTCTCTCTCTCTCTCTCTCTCTGCCCCTCCCCCGGTTTGTGCTCTATCTCTTTCTCAAATAAATAAAATCTTTAAAAAAAATAAAAATAAAATTGGGACCTGTGTTGTTAAGTCTCGGATAGTACTTTCAGCTGAGTCCCTCGGGTCAAGTTGATCTACCAAGTGTCTGGTGAGTGATGACCCTCAATGGGATAATAATGACCATGAGCAGGGTACCGTCTGGGTGGGTACCTGATAGTGCTTTCCCCTCCTCGTGCGGTGGTGTGCACTGAGGTTCATTCTGTTTAAAGGGGATTTGCAAGGCTGGCTTCAGGATCTTGTCTGCATCAGGATCGAGGTTATAAATGGGCATCTGGGAGGCCCAGGCTTGTGCCCAAGTTGGCATTGAACACAGTGGGGCCGAAATACTGCACACCCGCAGTGGAAAAAGTCAACCCCAAATTAAAAGTCAAATAAGACATTTGGAAAGGGAGAGGGTAATCAGGGAGGAGCAAGGAAGCAGGTGGAGAGCTTTGTGAGGACTTTGAAGATTTCCAGTTCTTTCTGGTTTTGTTTTCCTCTCTTGAATGACACTGGCTTTTTCCATGTCGAACTGACCTTCAAAACGGGCTCACCTTGATTTAAGGCTATTGTTAATACTGCCTTCAGGGGACCACATGCAATTTTTAGTGTTCCCTTTTTAGTCTTTTCCTTCATAAAAAGCAGAAAGGGGCAAACAGAAGAAGAGGTAGAAGGAGGAGAGAGATTTCTTGAGATAACTGGGCATGAATCAGAGGCTGAATGAGGCAGAGAGGTCTGCAGAGCTGGTGCGTGTGACAGGGAGGGGGGGTACAAGCCAGAAGTCATGCAGCTGCGACTGAGGAAAGGTGCAGAGGGTGTCAGGTGCAGCCCTCCTCAGGGGAGGAGGGGGGGTCCAGCAGATCTGGGGCTGTGGTCTCCAGGTGGGTGGGAGCCGTGACAGCGTGCCGTGGTTCTCAACCATGGCTGCATATTGGGAACCACCCAGGAGGATTTACAGTCCCAGCTACACCCTCACCGCAATTAGAGCTGAACATGGGGATGGGAGTGGGAGGAGAGGGGCCAGGCATTATTAGGACCTTTTTTTTTTTTTTTAAAGATTTTGTTTATTTGACAGAGAGAGACACAGCGAGAGAGGGAACACAAGCAGGGGGAGTGGGAGAGGGAGAAGCAGGCTTCCTGCCGAGCAGGGAGCCCAATGCGGGGCTCGATCCCAGGACCCTGGGATCATGACCTGAGCCGAAGGCAGACGCTTAACGACTGAGCCACCCAGGCGCCCATTATTAGGACCTTTTAATCTCCTAAGTGACAAAAGGGCAGCCAAAGTCATGAGCCATGGATCTAGGGTGGTGGCAGTGAAGTAGTTAAAAATTCATGGCAGTCCCTGAATATCAAAAAGGGCCGACTCTTGGACAAAGATGAGAACCGGTTCATTAAATGCTGTTTCCTGGCCTTCTCCAGAGATTCTGATGTAGTGGGTCTGGGCTGGGGCCTGAGAATCTGTATTTTTAACAAGTGTCCAGGTGGTGCTTATCAGGTAACTTTGGGAAAACCTTCCTCCAAGATTTGCTGCTGAAAATGTGGTCTGCAGACCTGTGCTCTCAGCCCCAGCTGGGAGCTGGTTGGAAATGCAGAATGCCAGTTTCTGCCCCCAGACCTTCCCGAGTCAGAATCTGCATTTTAACAGCCTCCCCAGGTGCTTCCTGGGCACCTCTAAGTTTGAGAGGTGCTACTGCAAAGTATCTTGTAACTGGCTTGGTTTTTAGAAAAGTAAGTAGCAATCTTGGCTGTTTGTTTCCTATGATATGTATCAAGAGAGAGCAGAAGACTAATGTGAAGTTGGTCTTGCACATACTCAAGAGACAGTTGGTCGGTTACAAACCAGGGCCGGCAGCAATGACTCGAACTTGGTAAATCGACTGTGGTATCTGAGCTAATAAGGTACCCTTTCCAGGAATTTCAATAACTTTACTGTTTTAAATTGAGTTTTCGAATTCAAGCTTCATGTTAATTCCTCCAACATTACTCACCTATTTAATTAATTTACTTCCATAGCATCAAACGAGGAGTTGCTGAGATTTCTCCTCCCAAGTACATGCTCTCAGAAAAGGCCATTCTGTCAGTTTCCAGGAGTAAAGAAAACGACGGGGACCACCTTACCGCCTTCTCTTCCATCAGCCGTTTGATTCTGGCTTTTAGCCTCTCCTCTTGCTGCAGCCTGTCCTCATTCAGCTTCTCCTTCTCTGCCAGATGCTCCCGCAGCTTCTCTTGCATGAAAGACTGCTGAGTTTCCTGAGAACTATGGATCTTGATCTGAAACGAGAGGAAAGGAAACTGAAGCTGATGAGGGGGAAACAGGACTAATTAAAGGAGTCATGTCAACATTTTCCTTTTACAAGTTCTTTACCTTTGGGGGTACAAAGGTTTCCACAAAACTTTCTTAAAAACACAGAAATACTATGCTTAGCCTAGTTTCTGGTAGTGAAGCAGTAGAGTAGAGCAGATAAGAACTCAGACTCTCGATCTAGATAGAATCTCAGCTCTACTTCTTTCTAGATGCTTCTTCATTTAGAAAATAAGGATAATAATGGTATCTGCGTCTTCGAGTAAGGACCGAGTGAGAGCGTGATGGAAAGCTTTTAGCACAGTGCTTAGCACAGAGTAGGTGCTCAGTTAATGGCAGCTAGAATTATTAGTTATTATTTGCTGAGTGGAAGAGAAAAAGCAGTGAGCTAGGGTCAGAAGGCCTGAGGTTTTGTCTTGATTCTTCCATCAACTAGCTGTGTGACATTGAAATAATCACGTGCCTCTGAGGCTCTATATTCATATCTGTAAAATAAGAAGAATGGACTAGATCAGGGGTTGACAAAGTGCTGTCTACAGGCCAAATCTGGCTCACTGCCAATCTTTATAAATAAAGTTTTATTGGAACAAAGCCACGCCCCTCATGTTCATTCATTTGCATATTGTCCTTGGCTGCTTTTACTCTACAGCAGTAGTTGAGTAGGTGTGATAAATGCTGTATAGCCTGCAAGCCTAAAATATTGACCATCTGGCCCTTTGCTTTAGGAAAAGTCTGTCGACCGCTGGACTAGATGGTCTGTGGGGTTGATCATGATGGTGGTCCCAATACTTCACCCTTTCTCCACCATGTCTTTGGCTATGTACGTTGCAGGGACCACCCATATGCTGCTTTGACACTGAACTCAGCCATGTGACCTACTTTGGCTAATGGGATGTTAACACAGCAGAGAATTGAAAAGCTTTCCATGACTGGGCTGCTTTTTCTCCTGTACCTCCTCATCGCCATGGGAACATGGCCAGGCTAGTCTGTTGGAGGATGAGAGACAGGTGGAGCAGAGCATAGCTCCTCCAGCTGAGGCCGGCCTAGACCAATCAAGGCCAGCCAACAGCCAGACACTTGGGCAAGCCTGTCCAGGACTGGTGTACCCACCTAGTGGCTGACCCCAGACATGTGAGCAGTGAACAGTAATTGTGGAATGCCACTAAAGTTTTGTAGGTGTTTATTACAAAGCCTTGTTATGGCAGTAGCTACCAGAGTGAGTACAATCCCTAAGGATCATTTGCCTCTAAAATGTGGACATTACGTAACTTCTGGTAATCCTGCTCCCCATATTGTGGGTAGCTGTGTATTTAATAAGCATAATTCTCAAGATCTGATGGCATTTAAATCTTTCTGATAATTTTGACAGAAGACAACAAGCATCCTGTCTTTGCCCTTGCCCTCCTGGGAGATTTTAGCCACTGTTTGAATCTTTTTGTGTCAAGTGGAGATATCATATCACATCTTGGAGAATGTGGACTGACTAGTTAACAGAGAAAAAACAGGGTTAAAATGCACAGTGCTATATAAACGCTCCAAGGAGGAGCTGAAATGAACTTTCAAAGTTAAAATATTACCTGAAGTTCCTGGGTTTGGCTTGTAATTTTTTTATAATATACCAGAAGATATTCCAGGTACAAAGACAATCCTTGAAAAGAGAAGCAAGAAGGTAAGTATCAATTTGATTCACCTCCTTTGCTTTCCAAATAGTGTTGTAACAGAGCTTGCTCGCAGGTGGATGCGGGCAACATGGCCCCCCCATCAAGAAGACATGAGTTGCCATCCAATGTGTGTTTTTAAAATGGTTGGTCAGCCTTAAATGGGCTCAAATCCAGTTTCTTTTTGAAGGTGGGAAATGAAACCCATCAACAGAGCACCTGTTGCCTAAATGTCCCCTGTGTGCAAAGCCATGAGCTGAGTGTTGGGGGCGGGGGGCAGGGGATGCTATGAAGCTATTTCTCAAGGTTCAGTCTGAGGCACGGGGTCTAGCTGTCTGATGGTAGATAGGCAGTGGCTCCATGTAACATGTAAGTGACTGCTGATGGAGTGCGGGAGTGTGAGAGTCTCGGAGGAGGAGAGGTCATTAGCCTGGAGGGATCATAGGAGGCTACTTGGCCAAGGAGCTACTGGGCATGGGCACTGCTGGGTAGGCAGAATTCAGAGTTGGAGGGGAGGGCATTTCTGAATGGAAGATGTACATGCCAGGCTACATGGTGGCCGCCGAAGATACCCACGTCCTAGTCTCTGGAGCCTGTGAATGTTACCTTACGGAGCAGAGGGAACTTTGCAGATGTCATCAGGTTAAGGACCTTGAGATGTGGGGGGTTAGCCTGGATTATTGGGTGGACCCAGTATCATCCCATGGGAGGATCTGACTCCAGACAGACAGAGGACAGATGATGTGAGAGAAACAGAGCCTGGGAGATGCCGCGCTGCTGGCTCTGAGGATGGAGGAAGGGACCACAAGCCAAGGAATGCGAGGAATAAAGCTCTAGAGACTGGAAAGGCAAAGAAATGGATCCTTGCCTGGAGCCTTCAGAAGGACCCAGCCTCACTGCACACCCTCACTGATTCCAGGCTTTTGGCTTCCAGGACCGTACGTGAATAAGACACTGCATTTGTGGCACTTGTGAGAGCAGGCACAGGAAACTAACACGGGGCAGCGGGGGGAGGCAGGTGGGGAGCTAGGGAAAGGCAGCGCGTATCCCGTGAGGATGCTGCGCTTAACTGGGCCGCACGGATGGTGCAAGGCAGGGCACGGAAGGTTGGGTCAAGTTGTGGTGGGGTTACAACAGTAACCTACAAAGTGCAGACTTGATTTAAACATCTCTGAAGTGTGCCGAGCATGTGTGTGTGCCCGGCTCTCTGCCAGGCGGTCAGTGCATCACCCCACTGTATCACCTGATCATCCCCCTGTGTGACAGGTGAGGCAGCTGGGCTCTGGGACCTGTGACAGCCGAGCGCCACAAGGCTGGCAAATGGCCCAACCGGGCCTTGGGATCAAGTCAGCGTGACGCCGGTGTTTGAGTCACTGTGACTTCAGTTGCTGATGGAGCAATGAACTGCCCTGATGAAGAGTGTTTTGTTGTTTTGCTTTTTAAAACAATTTTTCAGAAAAATAGCTGGGATGAATTAGAGGCAAAGGGACTAGCAGGGTATCCTAATTGAAGCTCTACTGAGCTGGGGCTAGGCAATTCTTTGTTTGGGGGGGGCGTCCTGTACACTGTAGGATGCCAGGAGCACCTTCCGCCCCAGCTGTGACAACCAAAATGTCTCCAGACATTGCTGGGTGTCTCCCAGTGGCCAGATCCCTTCCTGCGAGTTAGAGGCTGAGAGCCCACGGACGTCCAGTCTTCAGTGCTGAAGTTCTAAAAGAGGGTGGGAGAAATGGGGATAAAAAGGAGAGAGAGAAAGCTCTTTCTAGGGGTTGGATGGTGGCCCCACTGTCAGACAGAAGAGACAGGTTGGGTGGTGTGGGGGCTGGGGAGAAGGGAGGAGCCGCCAAGCTCGTTTCAGACAGGTGGAATTTGAGGTACTGGAAGGACTGTCAGGAGGGTGGTCGGCAGAGAGCAGGAATAGCCCGGCCCACCCACGGTCTTTGTGAGATTAGGAAGGTGCAGCCTTCTTCCTGGTGGACGTGGCCCCGGCCAGGGGTCCCACCTGCTGCCATTCCTGGCAGCATGGATGTGGGGGTGTCCCCTTGGCCACTGCTGCCATGGGAGGGGTTGTTGAAGCACCTGGATGGAGACTTTCTTATTGAGAAGGGAGACAAGAGAGAGGGGAGGACCACCGACTGCACTGGAGGAGACACTCGGGTAGGGGCAGGAATAGGTGAAAGGGGCTGCTGAAAACAAACGGAGAAGGTCCAGAGATGGGCAGGGTATGCCAGTCCCAGGAGAGCCAAGGGGTGAGAGTGTTTCCAGGAAGAGATCTAAGAGCTTTGGGTGCACCAGTGAGAACACAGGCTGGAGAAAGATGGCGGGCCTGTCAGTGCAGGAGGGCTCCGTGTCAGTTACATGCAGGGGCAAAGCAAAGAGGCAAAGACAGAGCAGGACATTTGCAATGAAGACAGAGGACGTAACACACTTCCTCAAGATCATAGGTGGGACAGGAGAGTCAGTAGTAGAAAAAGAGCTAGAGATGCAGCAGGTTCCAGGGAAGGATTGCCCTCTTGAGAGGTGTGCTTGATGGCAAGAGGAGGAATAAGGGGGAGAGAAAGGCTGTAGGTGCCAGAGAAGGAAGTCATAATTCCGGACCTTGTGCACAGGCTCCCTGGGAAGGGACAGCGAAGGGGAGACACGGGGAGGGGAGGGAAGGAAGGGCTGCATCTGGAGAAAGCAGTGAGAATACAGTGGGAATTTGGAGGGGAGAAAAGACAGTCGAGAGAGAGAGAGAGAGAGAGAGAGAGAGAGAGAGAAAGGAAGAGAGCTGAATATGTTCATGCCTGGAGCCTTGATCCCTGGCAGTGCAACTTTCAGAGAATTTCCAGCATGCAAGAGTAGAGCAGTAATATTATAATAATAGCTATCAAGTATTAAGAACCTGCTGTGTGCCAGGCACCATGCCAGGAGTTTTACACGTGATACTTTCTCATCGTTATAAACAACCCAGCAAGGAAATGTGTTTGCATTTGTAGGTGAGGCAACAGAAACTCAGCAAGGTTGAGGTACAGAGCTGGTTAAGTGGTAGGATCAGAATCCAGATCTCAGTCTGTCATTCTCTTTCAAGTGACTGGGTGGCAAATATGAAGGGTGCACCAGGAGAGGTGCTCTGTGAGGATATCAAGATGGCAGGCATCGGGGGAGGTGGCCTGGATGATGTTGGCATGAACTTTAGGAGCACATGAATTTGGGGTGGCTAACTTGGGATTCAATCTGCGACCCAGGAACCCAAGGGGAAGGAGCAAAGCATGAGTAGGATTCAGAGAGGATTAGGGAGAGGAAGGACTCAAGAATGTTGAAGGGGAAGAGGGAGAGTGCGATCATGTGTCTGGGTTCGATGATGAGCTGTAATCATAATAGGATTTCTCTCTTCTTGAGAAGCAATTCTTCATTATATTTCTGGTTACAAAAGTTATGTGTCTCTTATACAAATCCAAACATTATAGACATCCATGACGTGGAAAGTGTTCACTGCTCTAGCTTCCCGGGCCGGCACACAGTAGGTCTGCAACAAATAGTTGATGAACGACCAAGTGAAAGCAAAGGTCCTGTGTAATCCCACCATGCTGGATAATGCTCCCAACACTTGCATGTCTTTTTCTTCAGATTTTTCTTTTGGTTGGATACTGATACTTAGAAATGGGAGCACACTATGCATATTGTATTACAACCTCCTTTTCTCATTTAAAAATGCTGCGTTTTTTGGATATCTGAGAAAGAGTGATTTTTCTATGCATGCTGGGAAGTCTTTTATTTGTAACAAAGTCTTGCAGAAATAGAGACAAACAACTGACCTTGCAAGAAAAAATGCAGTCCGTCCTTTCCTTTATCAAAAGAAGCCGAGAAACCAGGCAGGAGGAGTGGGGATTAACTTTCAAGGTCCCTCTTTAGACATTTTACATCTTCCCAGCTGGACCACACAGCAAATCCTTCACCAGTCAGGTCTTTAGTGGCAACACCAACCTTCTGGGTCCCTTAGGATGCTAGCCAACAATACTTCAAATAGTTCCCCTTTACATTACTTGACCTGCATTCCCCTGGGGGATTTATTTCAGGATTTACAAACCTAGCTGTTAGGTGTGCTTTACCTCTTAGGACAGTATTGGAAAAGGCAGGTGGTATGGTAGTTAAGAGTAGGGGCTTGGCGATCAGAGGGATCTGAACTGAATCCCAGATCTACCACTTGGCTGTTGGGACACTCGGCCCATTTTCATGACTCTAGGAAGGAGACCTGGGGAGAGCACCCAACTGAGTGCTCATGGCTAAGAAAATCCCGTTTGCTGCCAAGTGGAGATGGGAGGTTGCAGGTCAAGTTACCTCAGTGTGAATAAATCAAGCTGTACGGCCTATACATATACCTATCTGACCCATGTTTAGGTCAAATTAGGTCAACAAATATTTCAGGTTGGCGATCATGGCAGCTTCTGTTTATTAAGCCTACTGTGGCCCAGGCTCCATGATTGGTGCATGCATCTCAGTGTTTAATCCTTACAACATCCCTATGGGATCTTAGCCCCATTTTATGAACAGGAAAACAGGGGCGCACAGAAGTCAAGCAACCTGCTCACACAACTAATAAGTGCACAGTTGAGATTCAAACTTTGGCAGTTGGTCTCCATGCTCAGAACAATTCTGCTGGGGAATGCAAATGAGTCTTCAGAGAGGCTCATCAGAGAGGCAGCTCACCTTGGGGAGTGAGCACTCTTAGCTCTTTCTTTGCCCAAGTTGATGACAGAATCTGTCCTCTAGGAATTGGGCATGTACCTGGTACCTCTCTGGATCTTCAGAGAGAGTGTGGGGTCACAGGAAAAAAAACACAGGTATTAGGATCACACGACTTGTTTGACTCCTGACCTTACCAGGTACCAGCTGTGTGACCTTGAGCAAGTTTCTTAATGCACTGAGACTCAGTTTCCTTACCTGAAAAATAAAGACAATAATAGTACCTCGCTTATTGGGATATGGAAGGATAAAAGTATACAACGCCTATAAAATGTCTAACAGTGATAAGCTCCCAGGAGGAGCTTAAATAAACCATGGTTTCCACCCTTCTCTCGGGAGCTGGGGACACAGAGGCCTTTAGGAGTGTTTGTGGATGGCGGTGAATGACTGGGGACCCCCTGCTGGCCTCAGTTATGTGAAGTACCTTGAATCTCCTTATCATGCTGGAATACTCACAAAAAGTGGTTTTTGAGACATTTTCTTCATTTCTAAAATGAGGATAACAGTACCTGCCTCACAGAGTTGTTGTGAGGATGAACTGAGATAATGTATGGAAATGCTTGGAATAGCATCTAGAATAGAAGTGCTCAGTAGTGAATGATGACCACCACCATCATCATCATCACCATCCTCCTCCTCCTCAACATTACCACCATCGCCATTTGATCACTACCATGATTGTCATACTTATCGCCATTATCCTCTACTACCACCATCATCATCCTTAGCACCATCATTCTCCCCACCATCACTGTCACCATCACCATCACCATCCTCCTCACCATCATCATCATCATCCTTCCAACCATCATCGTCATCCTCCCCACCATCATCATTATCCCCACCATCATCATCATCATCACGACCATCATCATCTTCATCACCACCATCCTTACCATTATCATCATCATCATCCTCACCACTGTCATCATCTTCACCACCATCATCATCATCCTCACCATTTTCTCCATCCTATCAGTACCATGGCGGCTGCCATCTGTGTGTAGATGGTTCTGTGTTAGGAATGAGGTATACAGTAGTACTTACCACAGAGAATACAGGGAATTCTCTAGCTCATCCCTTTCTTTTAGTCTTTTGGGACCTTGCCATAATACTGCTTTTACTGGAAGAGAAATATACCTTTACCATCAACTTCTCCTGCCGAATGAATGAGGGATGGGCCCTACTCACTGACCTTTCTGTTATTACCCTCCATGCTTCCTCTTTGACTTCTCTGAACCAAGTAGTTGTAATTACAGAATATAGTCTGTGTTTCCCCCACAGGTGTTCCACAGAGCATTATTCCAAAAGATATTAGATGCAGGTGAGGACAGCAAAAAAGGAGAAATGTGTTTTGGGAACACTGCATTCTTTATCCCATTTTTCTAGATCCATAGTGCATATTAGTATAGGAGGGACTCTGCGCCTGAGATGGCAGGTCTGAGAAATGTTGCCTGAAATGACTCTTTGTCAGTCTTTCTGGAATTGCTGGCCTGAAACTTAACTCTATAATCCACATTTCTTTATGAAAACATGTATGACTAGGTTTATGGACATAAGCTACAATGACTAAAATGGTCTTGGACATGGGGAGGGGATGGTACACACATGGCTTGGCCCCACTATTGCTAGGATAGAGATGACGGTCTTTGTTTTAGTTCTAATCTTGAAGAACAACTAGCACTGTGATCCATGTGTTACCTGATTTCATGTTTGCTCAAGACTGCCAACATTACCACAGTAACACTGGGATTGGGGAGCCACTGGGTGGTCCGGAGAAGACCAGCTCTCCTCTTTGTGCTGTATATGATGGGCAGGCAGTTATAGAAGTTAAACTTGCGTTTGTTTTTGCTTTTGCCTTCTTTTTAAAATAACTTTACACCACCTTCAGACTACTTTGGAGAAATCATGGCTAGGGATGTTGAATAATCAGAGTTGAAAATCACTCTATTCTCATTTATTGCTATAAGAATGTCAAAGTCATTCTATGAAGGGTGACTTGGCAAGGTGTAGCAACAATCTTCAAAATGTCAGAGTTCCTCAAGGTGTAGCCCTGGGCTCTCTCCCTCATATACTTTCTTCCTAAGTGACAGCATTCACACCTATGGCTTTAATCATCCATCCATCCATCCATCCATCCATCCATCCATCCATCCATCCACCCTTCCATCCCCCCATCCATCTATCCACCCACCATCCACCCACCATCTACCCACCCATCCCCCATCTATCCATACATCCCCCCATCTATCCATCCATCCATCCACCCACCATCCACCCATCCACTCATCCGTCCATCCATCCACCCACCCACCATCCATCCACCCATCCATCCACCCATCCATCCCTCCCATAGTTATTTATTAAGCACCCACTATGTGGCACATGCTTTTCTGGGTTCTGAAGATACACCACACTAATGTTTATTTCCAGACTAGACATACAGGGTGACAGCTGCATCCTTGGCACCTCATCTTGAATATCTCACAGGCACTTCTTTCAAACCTGGTCTTCATGCAGTGTTCCTTATTCTGGATTTTAGTGAAGGAAGCATTGTCCTTTTACACAAGCCAGAAACCTGGAGGTCTGTAGACCCCTTTCTCTCTGTCACTTCCCTTCTAACTACATCCAATTCCACTACTGAGGCCTGTTGATTTACCTCTTAAATGCCTGAGAAACTTCTCTCTTTCTCTGTCCCACCCCTGCCCTGGAGCTACCATCATCTCTTGTGACAGCCTCCTAACTGGTTCTCTGGCGCTCTGTGGTGGCCATTTTCCAGGACATTTTCCACTCACAGCCAAGAGGATTATCTCCAAAAGCAAACCTGTTCCATCAGTTCCCTACTTAAAATCTTTCATTGGCTCACTGCCCTTAGGTTAAAGCAGAGTTTCTTAGGAGGGCCCTGCAAGCCCACACGGCACAGCCCCTGCTGACCTTCCCTGCCAGCCCTGTCCCACCTCTGATCCCCATTTCTTTCAGTCCCTTGTGTTCTTCATGCTCCCCTCCCACCACCATGCAACTCTTTTTGCCCAGAATTCTCTCCCCTCCCCTCTTTGGCAAATAACTCCTATGCATCATAACTCCTATGCATCCTGCAGATGCCCTGCCCTCCCTGACCAGGTCAGAGTTCTGCATGTCTTCTTTGTAGCACTTGTCACCTTTAAAGTTTTATGTGTGAGTGATTTTTCAATTTGTGCCCACCCTCCCCTCCCCAGACCACAAGGTCTTTGAGGGCAGGAATAGTGCCTGTTTTCCCCTCAATATTTTAACATGGCAAATTTCAAATGTACATAAAACTAGAGGAATTTTCCAGCTAGCACCCATACACTCTCGACCAGGATTCCACCTGTTTCTGGCCCCACTACATCTCTGCCCCACACAGTGCTGATGTCTAGTAGACATGCAATAAGTCTTTGCTGAATGGAAGTGGTTCGATGTCCTTCCACCTCTAAGATGACAAATGTAAGGTGAATAGGTATATGTTCAATAGCGTTCACTTCAGCATTATCTGTAAGTATGGAAAACTGGAAATAACTTAAATGTCCACGATAAAAAAATTTTTTTTAAATGTATAGGCAATGCCTACTCTGTACCAAATACAACTCTAAGTACTTTGCATATACCAATACATTTAATCCTCACAACAACCTTAAGGGGTACGTACTCCTTATTATCCTCATTTTACACATAAGGAAACTGAGGCAGAGAGAGTAAGAATCATACAGCTATTTCCATGGGAAAATGCTGTGAAAGTTACACCTGAACTATAACAGTAGTGACAACATCAAATGCTGGCAAAGGATGTGGAGCAACAGGAACTCCTGTGCATTGCTGGTGGGAATGCAAATTGGTGCAGGCCCTTTGGAAGATAGTTTGGTGGTTTCTTTAGAAACTAAGCCTACTCTTACTACATGCTCTAGCAATCATACTCTCTGGTATTTATCCAAAGGAGTTGAAAACTTATACCCACACAAAAACCTGCATGCAGGTGGTGACGGTAGCTTTACTCCTAATTGCCAAAACTTGGAAGCAACCAGGATGTCCTTCACTAGGTGGATGGATAAATAAACTAGCCAGACAATTATTCAGTGGTCCGTCCAGACAATTATTCAGTGCTAAAAAGAACTGAGCTATCAAGTCATGAAAAGACATGGAGGGAACATAAATGCATATTACAAAGTGAGAGCAGCCAATCTGAAAGATTGTATGATTCCAACAGCGTAACATTCGGGAAAAGGCAGAACGATGGAGGCAGTAAAAAGATCAGTAGTTGCCAGGAGCTGGAGGTTGGGGGAGGGATGAGTAGATAGAGAGCAGAGGATTTTTAGGGCAATGAGACTCTCCTATATGATATGATAATGGTGGATACATGCCATGATACCTTTGTTCAAACCCACAGAATGTGCAATGCCGAGAGTGAGCCCAATTGGGAAGCACGGTCTCTGGGTGTAATGATGTGTCAATGTAGGTTCACCAACTGTAACAAATGTACCACTGTGGTGGGGGATGCTGATAACGGGTGGGGACTGGGCATGTGGGGGGGGGCAGGGGGTACACGGGAAGTCTCTGTACTTTCCTCTGTTTTGCTGTGAACTTAAAACTGCTCTTAAAAAAGTCTATTAAAAATTATATATGTATATATATATTGGTAGTTGCTTCTGAGAGATAGGATTTAGCATAATTTTGATTTAATCTTCCTTTTGCTGTGTCACGTCTCATTTTTCTTCAGTAATCAGGTCTCACTTTTTTTTTTTTTTTTACCCCCAAGGAAAAATCACTTCTCAAAGAAAGTCTGCAGAAGGGAATACTTGGCCACATACCTAAGAAGCCTTCCTCAACAGATGTCCCACCATGATAAGATTCAACGCGACATTTTAGAGTCATGGGACTATGTGAGAGAAAAAAAAAAGTGCCATTAACCTGTGTCTGAGCTGGATAACTGGATCCCGACGTCCCGGAGGAGATGCTCCGTTTCCTCCAGCCAGGATAGCGACAGGCGCAGGATGTCCAGCACCACCTTCTGGAGCCCTGAAACAGGTGGGCTCACCTGAAGGGTCTGAAGCATGTCCACCTCCTTCTTCAGGTCCTTGCTACAGCAGGACATCTTCATGCAAGCCTGGAAAGACACGAGGTCATGAGGCGCCCAGACCCTGTGGCCAGAGATGGCACCTGAGCAGTGCCCTCGCCTTTGCTCTGAGGCAGATGATGCCCACATGCTGGATGCACTGGGATGGCTCCGTTGTATTTACCATCCTTTGGGGGCAGCTTTGTTTTGTTTTGTTTTGTTTTTTTGCACTCTAATTTGGACTTTGGATGGTCAAAGAGACCCCACTTTTAGGTATCTGCAGTTCCAAAGCCAAATTGCCAAGGATATCTGGTGGCAATGGGAACCAAGTTTGGCGACTCCTGTTCATCAAAATTCCTGTTGAGATCAATGCATCAGCTGGTCAGAAAGTGGGGTTTCCTGATTTCAGAGTGCTGACAAGCCAGCATTTGCATGGGCTCCCCAAATAGTAGCTGCTTATTTCCAGAGAAAGCAGAAGCAGCTGCCCGCTCTGGAAGGCTCCATTTCAGTGTGGGAGCCGCGGGGGTTCAGGCAAACTTCTGGACCCGTCTCCTCCAGAGTCAAAAGCAAAAGAGGCACAAAAAAGACACCCAAACAATAGCCTTCCCACTGCCGGGCCAAAAAAAAAAATAATAATGCAAATAAAGAGCTGGGATGTTTCTTTGGTTTCTCTGGAAATAACAGGGGACTTATTTAGTTATTTACTTATTTTTTGCCGGGGCCTGGGGTCTCCCCAAATCAATACCAGAAGTGTGTCAGGCCTCTTTTCCTTGGCCACACCAAATTCACCTGGAGGCATTTTTTTGAGGCTCTTTGTTTTCTGCTCCCAAACAGATTTCTCCGACAAGAGAAAAGGACAAAAGAGAGCAGAGCATTTCTGCCCGACCTGCTCCATGAACCCTGGGCAATTTCCCAAACCAGCAGCACAAGAAAGAGACGAAGGGGGCGTTTGTAAAAAGCCAAGAGAGGCCACCTGGCAGCTTTCTAAAGATGCCTTCAGCTTCTCGACATTCTCTGTGATTGCCTCCTGTTTGGAATTGCTGAGCTGAGTCTCCTTCTGCAGCGTCCATTTTTTCTGCTGAAAGTTGATGTTGTCCTCGGTGACCTGGGTAATCTTCTCTATTAGCTGGTGAGAAAAAGGAGAGAGAGATTTACAGAAAAGCGTGGCTCTGGGAGGGGAGCTGGGAGCATAATTCAAGCTCCCGGGTCCACAGCTGAGCAGGGAGGCCCTGACATGTCTTGGTGATGGCTCTGGAGAAGGACATCGGCTCTTGTCCCCAGGACATGTCTCCCAGGGTCTGAGATGGCTTTTAAGAGCCAAAGGTCTGTAATGTTGTCATGAGTTTGTTCTAGATTCTTCTGCATAGTAGCAGTGATTTGTAACATGGAGCCTGATGCTGTGGGCTCATGCATAGCAGGTCAGTGTCCACAGCCGACGAGAGCAGCCCATGGTGTGTCTTCTCACATTTGCATGGACACAGAGGGTTGGAAAAGAAAATCGGAAGAATGACCAGGCAATCGTTATGGCCAGAAGTCCACCCCCATTACCATCTCTTCCCTTGAAGGAAGAAGTGAGAATGCATCATCTACAGAGAGGCAGCCCCCCCCTTTTTTAAGGTGCTAACGAAGGGTAAATGTGTGTGTCTGGAGACCAGAAATAGGCCTGAGTGGTTTAATTTGATTTTCACAGAAACATTTCAAGGGAGTTTAACTGGCTTTTACTTTAAAAGCCAGGAAATCCCATAAAATCAAAACAAATCTTTATGGTGTAGCAACAGTGTGAAAAATATGTACCACCAACAAAACACAGAAGCATATGCTCCCAGTGTCTGGAGTCCCAGGTCCCCGGAGGAGGAAGTGACAACGCGAGACAAACCTGTTGATCGGTGATGGGCTTGTCCAGGAATGGCTTCACCCGTCCGTAGGTGGCCTTGATGACTTGACTTCTGAAATGCTCCAGCTACAGCACAAAGGGAAGGCGACAGAGTCAGCGGGGCTGGCAGGGGGCCCCGCAAGCCTGGGTGCGGAACTTGCGGCGCGGGGCGGGGGCCCAGGAGTGAGGAGGCTCCACGCACTGCTAATGGTCATTGTGGGTCATGAAAATCTTCACCTCTTGCTGGAAGGGGCAGTGCCGACAGAAGAGAACAGAACAGCGGGTTTTAATTACTTTTTCGGTCTGCCTGCCCAACCCAACCGACCCACGTGGTCAGCGCACACACGTCTGGTGACCTCGGAAGAGCCACTTGCTGCCAATTATCCAGTGGGATGTCTAGGGCCGGGAGCGCTCTGCGATAATTGTTAAGTTGGCACCAGACTGTGAAATAAATATTGAGGCTGTCAGCCGAAGTAAATGGTGTCATCAGCCCGGGTGCCCGGCGAGAAGGACAACGTGCTCCCTTCTGCCATCCTGGGCCTCCGACCATACGTGTCCTGAACACGGTGTCTATTGTCTTTGTCTCTCCAGAGCCTGGTACGGTGCCCGGCAGTGTGGGCGCTCAATACATATTCATCGGATGCTTGTATGCAGAGACATCTGTCACAAACCCGGGGCCTCTACTCCGGTTCAGTTGGCTTTTATCGAGTGTCTCCTGGGCGCTGGTGTTTTCAGATTATGGCCGATGAAACGGCACAGTTAAATTAAATCAGGGCACACAGAAGTTCAAGTTCAAGGTGTCCAGTTCTCCAGGAGAAGTGGGAAGCAAAGAAGCCCCACTTTCTCTGAGAATTTACCAACACGACCTGAGTTTTTGGTTCGCTAGCAAAATGTGGTCATTGACTCTAAAAGAGAGCCCTGAAAATTAAAAAAATAAACAAAAGAAGAAAGAAAAAAGAAAACAAACACACACTCACAAACACACAAACAAAACAAAACAAAACAAAACAAAAATAAATAAATAAATAAAACAGAGCCCTGAAGGGACCATAAATGCCACTGAATCAACTTAAAAATCAAAAGGTCCTAATATGCAGGGTTTACTATATACTGTGGAGTTCTGGGAACCCAACAGTGGAATGATGAATCTCCTAAGGATGCCGCTGCAATCAGCCAGCCCAAAGCTGACTGGGGGGGTGCCTCGAGGCATTCCAGGCCATCCTCTGGATCCACAGCCAAGGGGAGGGTCCTAACTAGCCCAGGAAGAGGAAGAGGTTATGTGGAGAGGAGAGGCCCCAGTGAATGATGGCTCCCCATGACCACCAGAGGCACCCTAGAGCACTGCTCAGGGACAGGTCCTCCTGGTTCTAGGGCTCAGTCCTGGACCCACTTGCCTGGGGACGGGCAGAATCTCAGACAGGGAGCAGGGCCATGGAAATACGGGGGGTGGGATGGGAAGGTGGCAGAGACAGGGCTCATCCTCTGTCTCTTGGGTCTAGACCTGGAGGAATCTCAGTGTCTCTGAGGGTCCTCCCAAAGACTTCTCCCCAGGGCCATAACCTGGACCATGGTACTTGGGCAAGTGACACAGATCATGCCTTCAAATCAGGTGTGTGTTGGGGGCTGCAGAGCACAGGAAGGCTGAGGGGCTAGTCCAGATGCAAAAGGGAGGCCCAGATTGGCAGGCTCTCTGCCCTTGCTCTGTGCTGGCCCCCTGCAGAGATGACACTGGGGGTGACATTCGTTGAAGGGGCTTTAAGATCTGCCCAATGGTCAGCGTCATTATTTAACTTGTGTGCGCCTCTCACAAAGCCAGGTCACGCTGCCCTGGGAAGGCTCAGAAGGGCTTTGGGAGCTGGGCCTCGTGGGATAGAGGGCTCCTTTAAGGCTTGTGGTTCTTAACTTTTCTTGGTGGCTCACAGACCCTTCGGAGAATCCAATGGGCGACATGGTGGACCCTCCTTCCCAGAAAAACAAAAGCACAAACACATATATACACATAAAACGTTCTTGGGTCCCCTGGAGCTGTCCGTGGTTGTCAGGAGAGAGCCCCTTGGGGAGAAGTCCAAGGTGGGTTGCTCTTGGAGGGCCATATTCTGGAGGGTCAGTGCCCCCATTCTGGCTTCCCGTTTGCTCTCCTTTAGCCTTTGGTGAAGTCTTGTTTGCATGTTCTGGCCCTCACATCTGTGCCACACATAAGAGGAAGGGTCACTGGGCCACCTGGAGTCAGAGTATTAGAGAAATGGCATCCCCTGTCAGAGCCTGCTCACCACCCTGCCTAGGGACTTCCCCATTGAGCAAGTGCTCTGACATTCTGGGGTCTTACTTTATTTCCTTAAGGACACTGACTGTGAAATCTGCTGGCGAACAGAGGAAGCGAGATCATGCTAAATGTCAAGACAAAAAATGTGAGGAAGAAAGTACTAAAAACACCATGGGATCAAGAGGTTCAAACTTCCCCAGAGGGAGCCGCCCAGCGGGTTAATTGGGGCAGGCATGGAGCCGGGATGGGCTGCCTGGGTCTCAGACAGGGAACTGCTTGTGTGGGCAGCTTCCCAGCAGGAGAAGCCTGTTCGAGGTGTTCACTGGGATGCAGAAGCCACACTCGGCTTCTCCTCTGGGATAAAAGGGAGAATTCAACCACGGCCAATGTCCTCCTCACTCATCCCCACCAGCGGCTTGGGTGCAGAAAACCCATGGGGTACGTGGGCCACTAAAGGGGGCTCTGGAGCTGGCCTACCTGACCTACTGCCCTTTCCAAATTGACTTTAATGAGGTTCTCTCTGTTCCCCATTTCTTGTAGCTGGAGCAATTTCCTTCTGGAATCCTCCTGAAGCTTCTCTTCAACCTGAAATGATGATGAAAGCATGTGCTCGCCACTAATGTGATCATAATGCACTCCGGGGGAACTTCCTCTAGGAGGTCTAATGGCCATGGGGGAGTCCCAGGGGGGCGGGGGCGGTTGCAGCCCAGGTGGCAGGGGTCACAGGCCAGAGCAGGGTGGAGGCAGGCTCGCCAGAGCTGTCCCCCAGGGGAGAGGGCCGAGCTCTGTGCCCCCCCGGGGCTCAGGCTCCGATCCCCTCTAGGTCCCCAGCAAGCCGTGTGACCTCGGAACAGTGTCCTCATCTATCAAATGGGGATGATGATCCTAGTACGCCTCATAGGGTTATTGCGGGGATTCAAAATGTTTAGAGTAGGGCCAGTACCTCCTGAGGGCACTATGCATGCACCAGGTGGTGTAGTCCGTAGAGGTGGACAGGAACGTCCACCAGGCGGCGTCATTCTAAGGCCGCCAGGAACTGGCCCATGGTTAGTACTTGGTAGATGTTATTATTAGGCTTATCATCGTAACGATTTGTCATTGCCACTTTTAGCACACTCACCGGTGGAAGCCGCTCTAGGGGCTTGCTAAGCAATGTCTTTTAAGAATCGCAGATTTCAAAAGAAGGCGTTTACAGCGGGGGAAACTTGCCCATTTATTCCCCCTTGCTTGGTCAGTAGTCAAGGCGAGGCGAGCTTGCAGGTGCTCGAGGCTGCCCTCTGCTGGCTGTTATGGGACCCTGCAGCTGAGCCGTTCTTTCCTGAACAATAACATTTTGGAAGCACCTGTTGAACCAGGGCTCTGGCACCATTGGGAAATGAAGCAAACTCCCCTAAATGAACGTGAGGATTTTGTGCTGAAACAACTTCACGAGCTGTTTCTTAGGGGGCTGATGGGGGGGAGGGGAATCACAGAAGTAATAAAAGACCCAGAAGAGCCCTGTAGAGCTTTCTTCTGAGCAGTGTGGCATGGTGGCAGGGCCTCTAAGTAGCGACGGTACCTTGGCAAAGCCATCTAACCTCCCTGGGCCTTAGCTTCCTCCGCGTACATCCCCCTAAACATGTCTAAACATGCTCCGACTTCTATTTCAGCAGACTTTCTCGTACGCCGGGAAAGCCAAGTCCAGCCCGGACTCTGCTCTTAGCTACGCTCCCCGTCGAATGAACAGTCCCTCATTCCCCGCCCCAACCCTGGGGGTCTTCCTGCACTGCCACCCCACTCTGCCCCTCACGCTCGGTGATCTCCAAGCCTGGGGCTCCAACCTCTCTCACATCCAGTCCACGCCTCCATCCCTAGCCTGGCGAGCCCCGCCACCGGGCACTGGGCACCTCTGGCCTGCGGTGAAGTGGCCTCCTCCTTCCCGTTTACTTCCTTCCAGCACATTCTCCACGGTGCTGTGCAAGTCACCAGGCTGTGGGGCAGCTCGGTCTGACAGAGCTTTCTGCAGCGATAGAAATGCCCCACGTCTGTGCTGAATAGTAGCCACATCTGGGTCTCAAGCACTTGAAATGTGGCTGGTGTGACTGAGGAACTCAATTTTGAATTTCACCTAATCTTGATTAATTTCAGTGTGAAGAGTCGCGCGTGGCTACTGGCTGTGCCCCAGTGACTGGAGCCAGACAAGCCTGGCTTCCAGTCTTGGCTTCGCCTCCTGCTGACAGTGTGGCCATGGGCTGGTTACCTTACTAGTGACTAAGAGCCTTGATTCCCTCATCTGAAAAATGGAGAGGATAAATGTTTGAGAGAGATGAAATGTTTGGCATAATGCCTAGTACATGGGAAATGATAGCTATTATAGCTATTGTTTTCACCATTATTATTATTAGTTGTACAGGATTTTATTTATTCGATTGAAAGAGAGAGAGAGAGCACAAGCAGGGGGTCAGGGCAGAGGGAGAGGGAGGAGCAGACTCCCCGCTGAGCAGGGAGCCCGACGCAGGGCCCGATCCCAGGACCCTGGGATCATGACCTGAGCCGAAGGCAGATGTTTAACCGACCGAGCCACCCAGGCGCCCTTCACCATTATTACTGATCACAATGTAATCATACCAGTTCCCTGTTCAAGAGCCTTCAGCAGCTCTCCACTGCCTGTGTGGTAGGTCACCCGAGTGCCACATGAATGCAAAAACACCCAGCCAAGGATTCAAGAAGCCCATGTGAATGCCAAACAAGGTAAATAAAAATGAATCCACATCTAAATAAATCATAATAAAGCTGCTAAAAATGAAGAGAAAAGAAAATCTTAAAAGTGGCCAGGGAAAACAGATTACACAAAGGCACAAGAGTTAGGCTTCTAAATGACTTCTAAGTGGAAACAACAGGACCCGAGAGACAAGGGAATGATGGTCCTGATGCTACGGGTAACGCACCGGAAGAATGTCATCACCAATGCAGAATTCGATACTCAGTCAAAATGTGTTTTAAGAATGAAGGTTAAATATTCATTTCCAAAGATGCATGTGCAAAAATCTGAGAGAATTTGTCATCAGCACAGCCATGCTGAAGGAAAACACAAAGTAAATAAAATAAGATAAAAAATAAAATAAAATAAAAGGAATAGTCTAGAAAATGACAACAGTGGCATACAAATCTGGAGGGGGATGAGCGAAGTAAGTGTTCTACAGTCATTGCCTTACCAAGGAGAAGTGAATAATTATCAACTAATGTTGGATCTTGGTAAGTCAAGAATGCAGATTATAGCCATTAGGTTGACCATTAAAAGAATAAAGAGTGAGAAATTCAATTACTATTGGATTTTGGTAAGTCAAGGCTGAATGCTATTGTCTTGCTATTACTAAAAGAGTAGTAAAAGAGGAAAGAATTTCCAAGCTAATAGAAAAATGAAATGACAGAAAACCACTAACTCAAAAGAGGGCAAGAAAGGAAGAAAAGGGAGCATCACACAGATTGTACAGCTGGTACTGAGCAGGAAGGTAGATTTAAACCCCAATAAACCAGCAACCACTTTATATATAAATGGACTAAAAAACAAAGATTGTCAAAGTGGATTTTATAAAGATGATGTGCTATTTAGAAGAGATGTGTCTAAAACACAAAACAAAGATTGACAGAAAAAGTAGGAACAAGATATGCTATGAAAATTCTAACCAAAAGAAAAACCAGTGTGGCCACCAGTTTTATATATATGTAGATTTTATTTATTTATTTATTTATTTATTTATTTATTTATTTATTTATTTAAGAGAGAGAGAGAGAGAGAAGCAGAGGGAGACGGAGAGGGACAAGCAGACTCTGCACTGAGTGCAGAGCCTGATGTAGGGCTTGATCCCAGGACCCTAAGATCATGACTGAGCCAAAACCAAGAGTTGGACACCGACTGAGCCACCCAGGTGCCCCACTGCCAGAGTTATATTAATGACAAAGTAGACTTTAAGGGGAAAACACTACTAGAGATGAAGAGGGATGTTTTATGATGATCAAAGGGTTTTTTTTTTTTTCCAATGAGAAGTATTAAAATTCTAAATTTATAGGCACCTAGTAACACAGCCTCAAAATATACAAAGCAAAAGTTGGCAATACTAAAAGTAACAATACACAAATGCACAATCATGAAATTTTAAAAAATATAACTCTTCAATGACTGATAGAACACATAGCCAAAAACATCAATAAGGGCATTTAAGTTTGAACAACGTCATTGGCAAACTTGATTTAATGGATCAATTCTCTTCTGGATAAATTTTACCAATTACGAGTTGAAGTCAGTCTAGACTAGCAGTTACACACAAGAGCACTGGAGTCAGATAGACCTGGGTTCAGCTTCTGAATAGTACAGCTACTTTATCTGCGTGAACTTTACCTCTGTGAGCTTCGGTTTCTCAACCGTCAAGTGGGGTTAATACCGGTATTGACCACACGGAGTTGTTGTGAGATTCATGGAGATGTTGCGTGCAGAGAGCCTGGCCCAGAGCCGTCACTGGGCCACACTGTCCTTGTCTTACCTTGCTCTTTTCTCGCAGCGTTTTAGAGATCATGTTCTGTTCAGTACAACTCTTCTTCAGGTCCTCCCTGAGCTTCTTCATTTCTTTCTCCATGTCTTGGATTTGCTGAAAGAGTTTCAACAACAGGAAGTCAACTTCCCTCACGGGAAGTGGGAGTTGCCCTCTAGGCTGAAAATTCTTAATCTCTGTAGCTCATTTCATTGGGTTCATTAAGGTAGAAACCTAGTCTGGTATTAGCTTAATTGCTTCCCTTGGGGGAAAATTCTACATCCGTGGGGCAAAGTAGATGTTTCTTCAACTGATGTATGGGAAATTGGGTAAAGGGAAATGATTAGTTTCTTTTGAAAATCAGCATGGACCCTGGATTAAACAGTACAAGATATCTATCAACTCATTAGAAGCTCTTCTCCTGGGGTATCTTCTTGAGATCAATCTAAATAATGGCTGCTTGGATGAACAATGGACACGGTTTGGAAGGACAGAACAATGAAATTTTTCTTTTTTCCCATTTCGAGGCAGAGAATAGCAATGTTCCTGGCACAGAGAACAGACGTGTCTCCTCCTCGTGGTGAAGGCGCTGTACTTCCCAGCATATGGAAACTCATGCCTGCTGTTGGGGAAGAGGGTTCAGCTGGTGCAGGCGATGAGCATTTTCATTTGAGTGCTCGTATTTTTGTCGTTGTTTATTTCCAAAGTCATCGTCTATCTAAGGCAAATGATACCTTTTCTTTTTGTTTTGTTTTTATGAATTGGTGTAACGTTGGTTTATTTCCGCAAAAATACTTCAAGAAGAATTTTGTGTTAATAACCGTGTCCATGCCTCTGATAAACTCTGACAGGGGAACATGACAGTGTGGGCACCATGGGTCCAGGGGCCGGGGCTGTGTGTCCCACACCCAGGCCCAGGGGGAATGTGCCCACTGCCCAGAGAATGCTGGGAGAGTGTGTTTTCTACGGTATTTTCAGCCATCTCTTCCTTGAGGCTAGAGGCAGCATTTCAAAGAATTAGGAGGCTAGGGTAATGAACAATCATTAAAGCCCCACAGCTTGTGCTATCTAATGGTCCAAGGAACCCCTCCCCGGCCCCCCAGAAAACGCTGAGGGTCAAAGTCTAGCTTTTCTGGGGACACTTAGCAGTAAAGAGACTCAACTCACAATTTTGCAGAGTTTTAACTCTTTCCCTTGGGCTTCCTGGTGCTCCTTGTGAGCATCTTCCTTCTTTAACTCTTCTTTCAGCATGGAGCACTATGGAGAGAAAGGACAGCAAGACCACATGGGGTTGTCTGTGGGTCCCTAGTCCCCGTATTTGCCCCTAAGAGCATTTCTTGTTGTTTCATCCAATCACTTCCCCAAATTCCCAGAGGCGAGGCCATTTGTGTCTGGGGGACGCCCCGGGCCCTGCAGCAGTTCCTAGTCACCCCTCTCGTGATTCCCAGGGGTAACATATGTAAATTCTTCCTCAACGAGTGCCTGGGTGGCTCAGTTGGTTAAGACTCTGTCTTAGGCTCAGGTCATGATCCCAGGGTCCTGGGATCGAGCCCTGTGTTGGGTTCCTTGCTCAACGGGGAGCCTGCTTCTCCTTCTCCCTCTGCCTGCAGTGTCCCCTGCTTGTCCTCTCTCTCTCTGTCAAATAAATAAATAAAATCTTTTAAAAAAAGAACCAGCAATCTACACGATGGGACAGACACAGCTTTGCAGAGTCTGGATCCTTAGGGTGGAAGGATGGGTGTGTTTTCCTCTGTGACCAGCCAAGAGAGCTTGCAGGAATACTGGGAGGGTCTTGCTAGTGAACTTGGATGGCTCTCAGTGCTTTCTGCAAGTGACATCTCAAAACACAGCCACCTGGCCGTGGAAATGTAAGTGAAACAGCCCTTCTGGAGGGCAGTTTGGCAACACGCATTAAGAACATAAAGATGTGCCTTCTTTTGACCCAGAAATTCCCACTTTAGTATTGTCTCTTAAGGATGATGATTAGAGAAATCAGCAAATCTGTAGGTTCGGGGATGTTCTTCACAGTATTGTTAGCAACAGGAAAAAAAAAAAGAAAGGAAAAAAGAAACAACCGTGTCCAACCACAGACCATTTTATTACATTGTGTACATCCAGAAAAATATTATGTAGCTTTTAGGACCGATGATATGAGCTCTTATTTATTAATATGGGAAAATAGTAAGTATTTAAAATTTTAAAAATGTGTATAGTATATATGTTAAAATATTTATCCCTTTATTGTATATAGAAACAAGATTGGAAGACTATATATTAAAATATTAATGTGGATTTCTAGGGTAGCATTTTCTTTCTTATCTCTCTAGTTTTGCTTCTCAGTATCATCTACTTTTATTTCCCTAAAATTCACACGCATGACAAAGGGAATTAGAAAAACAAAAGATAGGCCTCCCACATGCTCCTCAGAGCCAAACCCTTGGGGGCAGGACCCCTGTGTGCTAATGGACGGCACAGCCTAGGGGAGGAGGGATACCTCATTCCAAGGTCAATGAGGAAGAGGAAATGGGGAGAAAAAGAATCCAAATGTACTTTAAGAAGTAGAACAGTCAAAACGGGGCTGTTTTTCCATATCTCTTCCGCTTAGCATCAGCTCTGCAACCCGCCCCCCCTCCCCAACATGCACGCACACACCCACGCACACACTCACGTACCCCACATAAAGCAATGATACTGTGCATCTAGGGAGTCAATCTACCTGGGAGAAACGAATGTATGGACGGGGCTCGGCCAGGCAGCTGACCAGGTGCAGAGGCAGAAGAGCACAACTGAAATCTGCCTCTCACTTCTCAGAAAAATGGTTTTGTTATCCCCATTTCACAGATGTGGAAACAGAGGCCAAATAAGTTACAAGAAAAGAAAGCTCTGGGATTGGATCCTGGTCTGTCCAACCCCAAAGCTCACGTTCTGCCTTTTCTCAGTTCCAAACTGAGTATCGTACTAAGCACCCGACTTTACTTCTTGTGCCTTTTCTTTGGAACTTCGAGCTCTATCCAGCCACCGCCCCCCATCCCTGCAGACTGAGCTACCTGATCAGGCAGCCACTGGAATCTCTGAGCTGCCGGCCAAGATGACAGCTATTGGGTTTTACCTCGACTCACTGAAACACACAAAGCACGTGCATCCTGAGAAATCGTCCTCTACAGGATCAGGATTCTAAAGTCAGGATTGAAGGCATCATTTGCAGAGTCAAAGTTACACTTAAAAAGCTCTTCACCTTGCAGAGAACCTGGCCCCTGCCTTTAGTCTCTCCAGGTGGGCCTTTGGTGTTTTGGGCCACCTAGCGGCTGTCCTCCCGGTGGATACCAGCCCTTGGGCACCAGTCCATCTCACAGTGGTGGGAGAGATGGGAGTGACATTTAAAGCTGGGGCCCGGGGTACGTGAGATGAGTCATGGGGCTCCGCTCTGCTTTTGGGGGACAGCTACAAGGATGACGATGGTGCCCCGATACTCACTCTGGAGCTGAGGGCTTCAAGCTGGTGATTCTTTTCTTTGTTCTCACTTTTTAGTTGGTTCACCTCCTGTTTGAGTTGTTGAATCTCCTCATCCCTTGTTAACACTTCTTTTTGCAATGATGACACCATCCCTGTAAAAACAATAAATAAATAAAGACTCGCAGAGGTCAAAGGGGCAGGAAGGATGACCGTCACCACAGCTGTCGGCCAACTTGTGGGGGAGCCCCTTACAAGCCCGGGAGGCCCCTGGTCCTCGTCTGCAACTCAGGAGCTTTTGTCCAGGCTCCCGGAGCTGGGACAGGGATGACCCTGAAAAGCGTGGAACAGTGTTTGTTTAAGACCTCAGTGAGAACAAGAAGTCAGCGAGTGTTGCTGGGAGAAGAAGAGCCTTTGGGGGGCCCCCGTGGGCTCAGGTTTGGCAGGAGAGGCCACGCCATGGGCCTGGGGAACAAAGGCCAGTGCGGGGAAGGACCAGGAATTTTTCACCAGGGGCCATAAAAAGTCTTACGGCAGAAGGAGGCTGTGAGCAGGGTGGCTGGATTCACACTCACCCGAGTTTGGAACCCGTTTCTACCACTTAGTTGTGTGGTGTTCTTGGACAAGTTATTTTCCCTGTAAGTATCTTTCACTATATGTCCCCCATGAGTTATTATAAGGGTTAAAGACATATAAAGAATTTAGGAGAGTGGCTGACCCATCGCATTTGTTACAGGGTACCCATTATTTTTTGTGGTAGCCGGTTTCTAAAATGGCCCCAGTGATCCTGACCTCCCAGAGTTCATGCCCTGGCACAGCCCCTTCCTACCATGAGTAGGTTGACGTGTGTAACCAGTGTGATTTTGTGGAAAAGATGGACCGTGACTTCCTAGGTGGGTCATAAAAGATACTGCAGCTTTCCTTTCGCTCTCTGTCGGATCACTCACTCAGCGGGGGAAGCCAACCACCATGTTGTGAGGATGCTCAAGCCGCCAGGGGAGAGGCCCAAATTGTTCAGAATGGAGGTGTCCAGATAACAGCCGCGTGGATGAGCCATTCTGGAAGCAGATCCTCCAGCTCCTGATACGGCTTTAGATGAGGTGACATTTGCCTCAGCCAATGTCCTGACTGCCCCTCATGGGAGACCCTGAGAACCAAGTCACCCCCTCATTCCTGAGCTCCAGAAGCTGGATGATATAATAAATAGTGGTTGTTGTTTTACCCACGAACTTTTGGGTTGTCTGTGGGTCCCTAGTCCCCGTATTTGTTAGGTAGCAGGAGATCACTAATACATTATTGGATTCTCAGGTTGAGGACACGTGGGAAGAAGGGCGTGGAAATGCTGTGGGATTGGATTATCTCACGTGGTTCTTTTCTTGGAAGAACATCATGCCCAATTTCATTGATAGCCATCAATCAAAAAAAGTATGTGAGATGAAGGACAGTGTGACCCAGAATTTCATTTAAACAATGAGCTCTGTCACAGGACACGGTTAAGTTACTTTGAAACAAGTTGATCCCTTTGGGACTTGCCTTCTAGCTTTGGGAGGCGGGACTGGAGCAACACATATTTACTTATTTATTTATTCATATTCATGTGGATTTTAATTTTATTCTTATTTTTAATTTTTTTTTATTATGTTCATTTAGCCAGCATATAGTACATCATAAGTTTTTGTCGTAGTGTTCCACGATTCATTAGTTGCGTGTAACACCCAGTGGGCACCCCAACACATGCCCCCAGAGCAACCTCTAGTCTAGTGGCATTTGGGCCTCATGACTGAGCCAACACCTTTTTGACTCTACCAGATACCCTGTGGATTATGAGGCCGCTCCGTTCTGGAGGCTGGGAAAGTCAACCATTCTTGGCCTGTGTGAGCTTCGAGATGGTCCCCTCTGCTCCTGCTGGGTTTTCTTTCCCTGCCCACCTACTTGTGCTATTCAACACTCAGCTGAAGACTGGTGGGGGACCCTCTAGAGATCACCTCTCTGTGCGGCCTCTCCTCCCTGGCACGCTGCCCAGCGCCCCGGAGCTGTGTTGGCCTCTCCAGTGCCATCCCCTCAAAGTGGGGGCCCACTGGTTTGTTTCCTCTCTCCCGGATCATGGTCATGTGAAAATAATTATCGCAGATATATTTTTTCTTTTTTTGGTTGTTTCGGGCAGGAGAGCAAACTCAGTTCCCGTCATTCCATTTGCCCTGTACGTCTTTCCCGCCTCTCTCACTGTGGAAGCAGGCGCTGTGATGGCCTCTGTCAGCCTGGTCCCTGAGTGGCCACGATGAGAAAAGCCCCTGCTAACCCACGATGGATACCACGCGGAGGCAAGACATGAGCCCATCTGTTATAAGCCACTGAGTCTCAGGGCCCATAGCTGCAGTGTAACCCAGCCCCGTGCTTCTCGAGCTTGAATGTGCATACGAGACCCCAGGGACTTCAGCAAAGTCAGATGCCCTTTCAGGAGGTTCTGGGCTGGGGCCTGAAATTCTGTGGTTCTCACCAGGACCCAGGGCAGGCTGATGCTGCTGGTCTGGGGACCACACTGTGAGTGGGTCCAGCCCACCCCAAGTGTTACCCTAACGCAAGTCTGTCCAATCCCTGAGTGAAGAAGGTGGTATCCGAGACAGGCCTGGAGCACAGATGAGATCTGACAGGCCGGTGTGGGCAAGGAAGACAAGGGCCCAGGATGTCTGTGTCTGGAGCCGCACCCGGCCCACAGGAAGGGCTCAGCAAATATCTGAGGACATTGTAAATTAGGGAAGAGCATGAACAGGCCTGGCAGGTGGTGGGGGTAAGGGTGGGAAGTTGCAGAGTGAGGCAGAGGAAAAGCCAGTGGTCAGGCTGTCCTGGTGCATGGCACCCGGATTCAGAAAGAGATAGATGGCGATTCACCTGTGGCTCAGCGCTATGCTCGGCTTTCACAGCTATGGACGCGTTTCCTGCCGTGTAGCCAGCACTCTGAGAGCAATATGCCCCTTCCAGACTCACTGCCTGCTCCCCATCCCCCCTGCTTCACTCCCTCCCCTCTTTCTCTGTTAATGGCCCATCCTTCTCAGGCATGTGATTTCTCTCTAAAAACCCTAGTGGCTCCCCATCACCCTTAGAATAAAACCCAGACTCCTCCCTGTGACCTACCCCCTGCGTCCCTCTCTGACCTTGCCCGTCCCCCACTCCCACGTTCACCCCACTCCAGCCACACCGGCCTCCAGCTCCTCCCACGCGGCCAGCTGGCCCCAGCCTCAGGCCCTTTGCATTTGTGATCCCTCTGCCTGGAACACTGTTCCCTCTGGCTTCCTCACTGCCCTTCCCTTTCACCTCTTCAAAGACCTGTCCCTTCCAGCCCACTAAGCTATTCTCCCTTCACTTCTGCCCCTCAAGCACTTTGCTCCCACACTGCCCACTTGTCTCTGAAATGGGCTTGTTTATTTACCTGTTTACGTTTAGTGTCTGTCACCCACTTGCACATGTGAACCCTAGGAGTACAGAAACATTGTGATCAGGGCTGTCTCTCCCCAGCACCTAGAGCAGGGCCGGACACCTAGTAGGTGCTCAGTAAACACGTGCAATGAATGAAAGGATCCAGGGTAAGAAGCAGCTGGCCTCTGGACGATGTGCTCGCCCCACCTCCCCCAAGTCTGTAGTATGCAACCTCCTCTGCTGGCCAATTAGGAAATGTTTCCACCGGGGTCCAAGTGCACCAGGGCCCTAACGTGGTGACCCCACTCTGTCCACATTCTAGCTTGCACTGAAGGCAAGCTGGCTTCTGGAACCACCCAAGCCACACGGTGCCCTGTGTTCTCCCTGGTGAGCCTGGCACTCACTAGACATAGCTAAGTGATAACCTTCACTCAAATCGTTATCAGGCCCTGCCCTAGGAACCGGACGGCAAAAACCCTCTCTTGAGGGCAGGCTGCAACTCACAGACGCAGGTCACTCAGAAGATCTCCGAGGCTGCACCCCAGATCAGTGAGCAGTGGTGCGGTGGTTGATTGGTGATGTCTGCTGTGGCCTGGGAAGGAGGCGGAGGGGAGCGGCTCTCAGGCCCACGTCAGAGAGAGCTCACCTGAGGTGACGGCATTGTCCCTCCGCAAGTTCTCGCCCTCGTTCTTCAGGGATGTGATCTCTGAGTTCCTCTCAGACAGGGTCTGGCACAGCACCTGGCTGTAGCCTTTCTGTAAGGCACTGATCTGTGGGAGGAGGCAACACACGGTCAGAGGGGGCCGGCCCAGGTATACTTCTCCACGGCTGGACAAGAGATTTGGACTGATCTTTGGTGGGGTGTTGGGGAAACCGAGTTTTTAGTTTTAACTAGTGGGAGGGACAGGAGAGGGCCTGTTCCTTCAGTGACCACCGCATCATATGGAATGAAAACGTGAGCCTTAGCTCTGTGTCCACAAAATGGCTCAGGTGCAGCTGCCTGGGGACAGCTGATCCCTAACGTGCCTTCCTACCACCTTTGGACTCCCCGCCAGAAGGAGACCAGCTGTTGGTTCCGGGTCATCCAGCGCCGACCAGATGCAGAGCAAAGCTCACGAGAGGGAAGCATGTTATAAAATTAACTTCCTCGAATGAGAACAACAGTGGCTTATATCTCAGAACACTCCAGAGCTCACAAAGCCCGTTCCCAGACGCTACCTCCCTAGCTCCTCACCGCATCGCAGGAGGCTGAGCTTCCCATTAACGCTCCCAGGTTGCAAGCGAGCATCCCGAGTCTCACGGCCGTGGGGCTGACATGGCCGGCAGAGGTGGAGTCCCGATTCGGCTGGTCTCCAGGTGCCCGGTTCGCGCTCTGCCCCCCTTGCCGGGTGGCTCTAGGCACAGGAGTCCGGGCTGCAGGCTGTAAAGCACAGCGTGGACTTGGGAGCCCGACTGTGGCCTTCAGATTCCGTTGCTGCCACTCACCGGCTGAGGAACACACCGGGAGAACACCGGATTCTGTCTCACTGTTTCATTAAGTGGGGTGATGGCAGTCCCAATCGGATAGGATCGTGAGAAGTATTTTAATAAGTTCCCGTGGATGTACAAGCGCCCAGATGGTGCCTGGCCCACGGCATACAGGTGGTAGATGCGACTGTCCTCTGACCTCACTACCCAGGTGTCACTACCCAGGTGTGTGTGAGCGGCAGCTCCCCGAGTCAACCCCACAGCTCCCTGTCAAGCCTCTTACCCTGCTGGAGGCGTGGCTTAAAGAACGAAGGCAGGTGGGGCGCGCTCAGGTAATGCGGGTGCGGGCGCAGAGGCCTTGGCCAGCAGAGGGCGCTCACGGTCCTTGTTCTTGGTGTCTGTCCCTGAAAACCTTGTCATTCTTACTCTGGGAGAATTAACAGAAGGAACAAGGTTTCACGCGTTCCCTGGCTCATTTCACGCACCATCATTGTTCAGATTCTATGACAGCGGGGGCAGGTACACTTACTTTTTCCCTGGGGTATCTGAGACATTGGGAAGGGGGCGTCTGCAAGAAGGTGGTGGGGACACAGATGACTCTGTCCCCCACCCTCCCCAAGGCTATACTTTTGCATGTTTGTGCTTTTGAAACTTTGAGTGAAAACGTTTCTTTCACCTCTTACTGTTCTCGGTGGGGGACATGCAACTTTCCCATAAAAGGTACTTGGGATAATTTTTAAGAGTGTTTCTAGCTCTTCTCCACGTCGTGCTTTTTATTTGCACAACACCAGAGGCACAGGGCAAAGAGACAAGCTTCCAGAAGGGATGGGAAGACATATGCCCGCCTGCCCAAAGACGCCAGTGTTTCTGCTTCTGACAGACAGAAGATAATTCAATCTAGGCACCAGGGTTTGAGGATTTCGGATTACGAGGAAACTCCAGTCTTCAAACCTCTGTTTCCTTCCCCGCCCAAATAAGTATCCAGATTGTCTCTAATGGGCATGTATCCCAAGAAGTTGCATGTCTGCTATCCTGGGTAATAAGATGGGCACCGAATCTTAAGAAAGCTGATAGTGTTAGGAGGATGGCCTCGAGAAAATAATTCGGCTGTTAATTAGCTCAGGCGTTCAAGAACAGGCAGGGACAAAGCACTTCCCAGTGATACTGTAGCGGATGGAAGACTGTTGAGAGACCTCATGATGCACACACTTTCAGGGGGACCTGATGACTACAGAGTAATCAGAACAATAAATCAACCAGCCGCGTGGCTTATATTTCTGGCTGAATGTTCTGCAGGCAGTAGAATATTTAAAAAACTAAAATGTGAGCGGATAGAACTTGATTTGGGTTCAGACTAACTGCAGTTTCCAGCCCAGATATGCCTTGTTACAAAATACTCTCTTTCGGTTACAAGTGAAGATTCAGGGGTGGGGGGCGGCGACAGTATAATGAATCGGTGTAATTATTTCTAGATACTTTCTTTGTGAACATTTTCCCCCCAGATATCACTAGCCACTTTAAACAAGTCTCGAATTGTGACCTACGGATGCTCAAAGATACGTGAGGATTACACTTTACATGTCAAATATATTTGACTAATAAAGATTATGTGGGAATTATTCACCCTTGTCCACGGACCTGGACAAGACACGCCACTTGTACTCAGGAAAGCTCTGAGATGGGAGAATAGCCGAAAGAGATATTACCCTGTCCGATGGCAAAATTGGGTTCAGATCAAGAACAAGATGCCCGTCAAGGAGTTAGCTTCCTGTCAAGTAGCTGTCAAGTAGTAATTCCTATAGGATCTACTACTTTCATTGTTTTTCCCAAAACACGTCCGACAGAGAGTCATTTGTTCATTTGAATATGAGAGCATATATTTGTTTACTTATTAATTCTGTCTCCCTCATTGGAACATAAAGGAGGGAAGGCAAAAATCATACCTGCCTCGTTCTCTGCCGAATTCCCAGAGCCCAGAAGAGAGCATGGCACAAGATGGGCACCCAATAAATCTTACTTGAATGAGTGAATGAACAAATGAACGGACACAGTCCTATCAGTGTTCTAGAAAGTAGCTGGGCCCACTCTTTGCTCTCACGGAGCTTACGGTCTCCTGGTAGAATCTCCTAGGTTCACCACGCACAACCTAAGTCCTTTCCTGGGGCACCATTTCTCGGATCAAAGCCACACACCCTGAGTTGCTTAGAGGAGGGGAAAGGCAGTGACCAGGGAAGCAGAGAACAGAGGCCCCAAGCATAGGGAGTCTACAGGTTTGGGCAACAGTTTATACCAAGGCCACAATTCATCAGTGGCCAGTTTGTTGTTGTTGTTTCAAATCAACTTTGTTGACATGTAATTTATGTACAAGATCAATAGCCAATTTTAAAGTAGTTGAAGAAAATTTTTTTTTGGATCTAGTTAGTCTCAAGGATAATGTAGAAATTCTGCATGGAGAATTTTTGTTTGAGGAAGTTCCCTACAAGTGAGGCAGCAAGTGCCTTCGGGCTTGGGTTTGGAAAACGGGGGATTCCTTCTCCCCGTCTCCAGCTGACTACCTACAGCTCTTTCTGGCTGGGGTTGGGGTTGGGGGTGAGTGACCGTCACTGAAGCCATGGAGCTGCGTAGGTGGGATGAAAGCATAGGGTCTGCGAGTAGGCAGACCTGCGTTCAACTTGCACCGCCCCCTCTAACTTGCTGTGTGAACTGAACCAATTCCCGGGCGTCCCCAAGCCTGCCTCAGTCTCCTCATCTGTAGAATGGTACATGTCAGAGGACCGTGCGGTTTAAGTGAGCCAATGCATCTACAGCACTTACACCAAAGCTTGCTCCTTGAACGTGGTTCTCCTGGGCTAGGAGCCTGCCACGCCCCCGATTCCTGGGATGTGTGCTCATACCCACAGCACTGTGCGGACCATCCCTTTTCTATCCATCTGGGTGACTCCCCTCCATGCTCCCCTGGCTCTCCCCGGCAGCTGCCGCCCTGTGTCCTGACTCTAAGGCCTCCACCAATGTGTCTCCGAGTCCTACCTACCTGGTTTTTCAAGCTCTGGATCTCTCTGCGTTTGGCATCGATGTCTTCATCCAGATCCTGGAACTGACTCTGCCTGGACGAGGCGGACTCCGAAAGCCTCTGACTCAGGCTGGCCACTTCATTCTGCAGCTTCGCTATCACGGCGTCTTTGTATTTGGATTCAAGTTCAAAATCCGAGAGACGGCTGATTTCTTTCCCCAGCAGCAGAATGATTTCATCCTGGGTGGAGGCCAGATGGGGAGTTTAGTAGGTGTGGGTCCGGGGTGCAAGGCTGAGCCCATTTTTAAAAATGTAGGGAAAACGGAGTGTGATTCTTTTGGGAGGGTGAGGACAGGTGGGGAGGGGAAAAAGCGTAGTTTCAAGGTTATCTCCATCACAAAATGACATACTTGTATACAGACTCCTGTAATAGGTGTTTATACTTCACAGAAAATTTCCTTTCCCATGAAATTATACTTTCATGTTGAGAACAACTGCCCCACATGGGAACTTTTGTTGCTAGGGAGTTTATTTATAATATTTTTGTTTATAATATTCAGCCTAGCACACTGGGGACCCAGGAAAGGTAGTTAGGAAAACGACATTCTATTTGACCACATCCTGCATATAATGAGGACTATTCTTTAACTTAAAAATTTTAATACATTCTGAAATATTTCTTTTCCCTTTCCTCCCTTCTGGTACTTCCTGCCTCTTTGCGTTATTCATGTAAAAATTTACTCCAGGTAACTGAATCTGCAAGTAAATGAGATAAGAGTGGTGATTTATTCGTGTGGGCTCATCAACTTTGGGTCGGGGAAAAAAAAATTGCCGGCTGACTTTACCCACAAGTATAATTAACCCAGTTCTCCATCTCTCCAAAAGAAAGAGCTCTAAGGCCAAAGAATTTGTTAGGCTTCCCCACCAAAAAGAAAAAAAAAAAATTCCCCAAACTTTTCACCGGAAGTCATCAATAAAATGTCCAAAAAAACTGAAACACAAGTCCCCAGATGTATTTGCAAATGTAGCTACAGAATTTCTGCTTCTGAAGTAGACCCTGCTCTTCCAACCATTTCCCACCGGTTGGAAGGAGGTAAATGAGTCATTTGTAAGCCAACTCGTTTCCTGGGGAGCTTTACCCAATCAGCCTCAAGACCTTCCAGCTCCCCGACCCATGGAAGGACAGGGTTTCCGTTGTGAGGACGCTTCTCTGGCATTGCCAGTTGCTGCCAAGGGTCTTTCTTTGAATCCCTGCAAATGCTTATGGCAAAGTTTCAAGGGATAGCATCAAACAGATTCCATACTCCTGGGCAGCCATGCCTGCTTCACCCAATTACGGTCAGCCAGGTGCTTAGTATCTAGTTATGCAATAAACATCTATTGAGCAGCTACTATGTGCCAGGCCCTGTGCTGGGCTCTGGAGTATAAAGAAGGCTGTAAGGCGTGCTGTACAGATGGAGTTTAAGCCTTTCTGTGAGGACCCCAAGCTCTTCCTTGAGAGAGTCCTCCCCCTTCCATGTGGTCTTGGTAGGACTGTCAATCATGTGCCCTGCTCCTTCCTGTCCCGCCTCCCCATGTGCACGTGACCCAAGCTGGTCAATCAGGGTTTTCTCAGAGATTTCATGCATCCATCACAGAGGGAGAGGATCATGCCTCCTTTTGGATCACAAACTTTAAATTTATGGGCTTATGTGCCTGAGTTTGTCTTTTCCAACACATGAAGTCTGTGTGCTATAGAAAGCCAAGATCCGAGGGAAACAGAGGGAAGAGATCGGTAGTAGGGAGTGTTCTGATCTCGCTTAAGCTCCTGTATCTGGCCATGCCTGAAGCTAGTGGGCTTTTAAATTTCCAAGAAGATGAGCCAATAAATGCTTATTTTTTATTTATTTATTTATTTTGCTTAAGCTAATTTGTTTATTGGCACTTGCATTTGAAGGAGTCCTGGAAAGTCAGGGCATAAATGGCTTATAAATAGGAAAAAATATATAAATGTGGTTGCATCCTATTTCCAGTTTAAAACTGGGGTAGATTGGGCGCCTGGGTGGCTCAGTTGGTTAAGCGACTGCCTTCGGCTCAGGTCATGGTCCCAGAGTCCTGGGATCGAGTCCCACATCTGGCTCCCGGCTCGGCGGGGAGCCTTCTTCTCCCTCTCACCCTCTCCCCTCTCATGCTGTTTCTCTCTCTCTCAAATAAAACTGGGGTAGATTGAAAAATGACCACAAATGCTTTGTACCTTCTGCCATCAAGCAGAATTGGACCTCCCCATTCCCTAAGTTGGGGCCGGTCCTGTATCTTGCTTTGACCAATAGAATATGGCAGAAGTGATGTACAGCAATCTCCAGGCAAGTTCTTAAAAGGCTATATGGCTTCTGTTCTGGCCCTCTGGGAAGCCTGGGGCCACTCTGCTGTGAAGCAGCCCCAGACGATAAACCATGTGCAGAGAGAGGCCTATCACTCCAGGCATGCTGGCTGAGGTCCCAGACATGGGAATGAGGCCATCTGAGACCACTGGCTGGGCTACGCCACTGATTGACTACAGTTGCATGAACGAAGCCAGGGGACACCAGCAGAAGAACATTCCAGGTCAACCTGTAGATTCTGGGAAGTAATAAATTCCTCGTTTTTGGGGTTTTTTTTGAGTAGGCTTCACACCCCACATGGGGCTTGAACTCATGGCCCTGAAATCAAGAGTCACATGCTCTACTGACTGAGCCAGCCAGGTGCCCAATAAATTGCCATTTTAAGCCACTAAGTTTTGGGATGGCTTGTGCACGGCGAGAGAGAACTAATAACCGCGTCTGAGCCTGGCTTCTCGCCTCACTGCAATACTTCTCCAAGGTTTGGTCCTGGGACACCTGCCACCTGAAGTCGCAGATTCCCACGCCCAGTCTGGACCCCACGTGGTTCTGCTCCTCACAGACTCAGAGAATTGCTGCAGGCTCAGGCCCCGGTCTTTAAGGAAAGGAAGATATCGCAGGACTGCTTCTTTTAGGATAATTTCAGGTTGTGTCTGTGTAGGGAGAAATCAACCTGGACCCTTCCCAGCATGGCTTGGATTCATCTGCTCTGGCTCCCATTCCCATTTCATTCCAAACCTCTCTGGTTCTTCAACAAACCTCTGTCTTCCCTCAGTCCTCAACTTCATTGCTCACTACTTCCTGCCAGGAAACGTGTCTTCCCCACCACTATGCCGCCACTCATGTTTGACCAAGCAGTTACTGTGTGGGACCCAGGAGCACCAGCTTGCAAATTAACCAGGCCTACCTTTGAATCCCAGCTTTGCCCCTCACTCTGTGCAACCTTGGGCCAGTTACTGAACCTCTCTGAGCTTCGGCTCCCTCCTCTGTAAAGTGAGGGTAGTTTAACATTTATTTTGAAGGTGGTGAAGATTACTGAGCTAATTGAATGTCAACGGCCCAGGAGACAGTCCAGCACACAGTAGGTGCTCAATACTTTGTGCTTGTAGATGTTGTTATTTGGGATAAAATGAGCAGTTACCAAACCTTTGGTTGAATGTCCCGGGAGTCAAAGGTGGTTTCTTGGAAGTAGTAAAAAAAAAGGCACTTCTAGACCACAGAGAACAAGAGACAATCCCTCTACAGTCTTTCTTGCTGCTGTAGAGCCCTCACCTTATCCTGCTGGGCTGGGTCCTGGTCCACGTAAATATCCCTGGAAGGTCCTGCCCCGGAAATTCCTTCGACCACTGACTGTTCCGACAGCTCCACAGCATTGGTCCACACTAACGCCAAGATCAACAGAGAGCACACAGGACATTGTGAGTGACCCTGAGGTCTAGAAGGATCTTTTTAGACCACCTTCTTAATTCTTTTCCTGCTGTTATTAAAAATGGTAAAGCGGTGTCTACATTCACGGCAAAGCGATGAAGAAGGCATTACAGAAGTATAAGAAAGGGAAAGAACAGCCTCCTCCCTCTTCTCCAGGGTTAGCTGCGCTGATTCGCTTTGCTGCACCCCTTTCTAGGCTTTTTGCTATTCCATGTAAGAGCTGGTGACCTTGGGCAGGTCATTAACTCTCTAAGCCTTGGTTATATAACTTACAATGTTACCGTCTCTGTTATAAAGGACACTTTGAGGATTAACTGAAGTAGTAGAGCAGGGGTTGGCAAACTATGGCACTAGGGACAAATCTGGCCTCCCAACTGTTTTTGTAAATAAAGTTTTATTGAAACACATCCACAGTCATTCATTTGCATATTGTCTATGGCTGCTTTCCAGCTACAAAGGCTGGGTTGAGTAGCTGTGATGGAGACGATATAGCCCACAGAGCCTAAAATATTTACAGAAAAAGCTTCTCTTTACAGAAGTTTCCTACCCCTGAGCACTATACTAACATTAAGCACGAAATGTTAGCGATTTTTATTGCAATTATATCTTAAAAAAACAAAAATGGATTTCTATTGCAGAGATTTTTCCCCAGCTTGCTTTTTCACTGACACTATATCAAAAACATCTTCCTATGTCAATATTTGTAGCTATGCTGTGGTGTTTTTTTTTTTTTCTATAACTAGAAGTTTGTACCTTTTAATCCCCTTCATTATTTATATTGTATTCTGTTTTTTTTAAGATTTTATTTTTATATTTTTTAAAGATTTTAGTTATTTATTTGAGAGAGCGAGAGTAAGAGAGAGTGAGCACAAACTGTGGGGGAGGCAGAGGGAGAGGGAGAAGCAGACTTCCCACTGATCAGGGAGCCCCATGGGAGGCTGGATCCCAGGACCCCGGAATTATGACCTCGAAGCAAAGGCAGATGCTCAACCGACTGAGCCACCCAGGTGCCCCAAGATTTTATTTTTAAGTAATCTCTGCACCCAGCGTAGGGCTCAAACCCATGACCCTGAGATCAAGAGTTGCAGGCTCCATTGACTGAGCCAGCCAGGCACCCCTATGCTGTATTTTTTTTAATGGTAGTGTTGCAGTCCATCATACAAATGTGCCAAACATATTTAACTTGGATCCACTTGATAGACATTCAGGATTTCCTGATTTTTTTTTCTTTTTTTTTTTTGCTTATTTCCCCACAGTATTACAAGGGATGTTCATGACTTTCAGGAGGCCTGGCATTGTTATGCTTGGAGGCCCCACTTTGTATCTCATCAAACACACCACGATTCACTCACATTAACACGGAATACATTTTTTTTGGGGGGGTGTACAAACTTTTGAAAAGATTTCTATATTTCTGTTTTTGAGATCATTTGGCTCTAAGTGGCATGTTTTAAATTTCCAACTGACTGATTTCTGGGCAATCATTGCACATTCTTGTCTTCTTGTGAAGTGAGAAATTGAACCAATTGTTTTCAAAGGCTATGAAACATTAATGAATGTTAACATTAACAATTAATGAAGTACACACCGTCACATTTGTGGACATTTACTCAATCATTGATTCTCTTTGATTCTGCATTTTTTATTTATGCATTTCAGAGCCAACGATTTTCTCCCCCAGGTCTCGACCGTGTTTGTGGACTCCAGAAGCACGAGTGGACATAGTCAAAGGCCTGTGGTGCCTGGCAAATGCGTGGCCTTGCGTGTTGGATGAGTGGCCTTGGACAAAATGTTTCCTGGGCACGTGGAAGGGAAGGGGCCTGGGCTCCCAACCACCCTCCCTGCATCTGCACCAGAACAGGCTGGGATAGGCCTCCTGGTGTAGCTGGACCTTGGGTCACATCCCCTCCCTGGCTAACATCTGCCATCACTTCCTTCTTTTTATAGGGTCTTTTTACAGGGTCTCAGGCCACGTTCCTCTGGGAGGGTACTCTTCAGCCACACTGCCCAACGTCTTGCACTCGTCCCACCCACCACCCACCCTTGCCACTCACTGTCCCTTCCACCTGGAATGCTGTTCCCTCCCCTCTGCACTTTGTGAAGGTCACTTGCCTTTCAGTGCTTGGCTTGAGTGTCACTCCCTCGGGGACACCTTCCTGATCCCTCAACTAAGTCAGGGCCTTATAGTTACGAGCCAATGGGTACTGGGCATCTCTGCTGCCGAGTGTTACCATGATTACCATTTTATAGCTGTTGTTCTGTGATCCTTTTGTTAATGTCAGTCTCCCCAAATGAATGGTAAGTTCTGTGAGATTGGGGATCATGTCTCAGTTTGTGCCCCTTAAAATGAATTGGCTAATCCCATCTGACAGATATGTAAACGGGCACAGAGAGAGTAAACCTCTGCCCAAGCTCACAGAGCTGGAAAGAGGCCAAGCCCTCACCTGTCTCCATTCTGGGATGCGCTCATGGACAGGGAAAGGTGCTCAGGAGTATTGTCGAAGCACAAAAAGCTCGGGGCCTGGCCCACTCTTGACCAATAACTCACGAAAGGCTTGTTGGCCACCAGTGCCTTCCATAAGTCAATGCTGGGGCTCACAACATCCGCTGTGAGGCAGCTGCTGTTACAGCCATTTTGAGAAGCCCAGGTGCAGAGAGATGGAGGCCACGTGTCTGGTATGGGGCAGTCAGGTCTGACCCAGTCAGTTTGGCTCCGGAACCGGCGCACACACCCGCACGTAGGAGGTCCTCCCCGGTGGTGAACATGTGAATGAGGCCGTGAGTGAGGAATTTAGGAGCTGGTTCGCCATGACAAACCCGTCAACGAGGAGCAGTTTCGCATGGACCGTGTCCCATGGAGTGTCTCCCTTCCTATTGATCGCCAAGGACTGGATTTGGGATTCACTTGATGGAGTTTCAGCCGCTGCCTGATGAAACTGGTCAAGTGACCAACTGTCCTGGTTTGCCAGGCACTGCGGGGCTTCCTGGGAGGGGAGACTTTCCGTACCAAAGCTGACGAAGACCCAGGCAAACCAGGACCAGTTGGTCTTCCTAGAAATAGTCGAGAAAAGAAAGCTCCCTACTTACCCACCTACACACCCACTTGGTTTCCTGTGTCCATGCTGGAGGCCAACAGCGCTATGGACAGAAAAGGCTTAGGGAAGAAGTCCTGCTGGGTGCGCTGGCCTCAAATCTCAGACACAGGTGTGCTCACACCACCCCTGAGCATGGGCCTCCCATGTTCTGTCAGTATTCTGTGCGTGGGGAGCAGGCCTGGGGCCCAAAGCACCAAGATGGCGACTCCCTCTCTCTGTGGAATGCTCTTCCTGCTTCCTCCCCAGGAATTCTGGAAGGTGGCTGCCCCTAAGTGTGGGGGGAAGGGCAAGTGCGAAACAGGGTAAGGGGCAACAGAAGGGCTTCTTGGGGAATGTCACTGAGCAGCGCTGTCTTATAGAAAACTGATGGGAGCTACATAAGAGAATTTAAACTCCTCTAGCACTAGTCACATTAAAAAGGTAAAAAGATGAAACTGATTCTGAAATGTATTTTATTTAACCCAGTACGTTAAAACATCACATTTCCACACGTAATCAAGACCAAAAACGATGGAGGTGTTTTACATTCTTTTTCTTTTGGGCACCAAGTCTTTGAAATCCAGGGTTCCTTTTACATGTCTAACGCCCCTCGATTTGTAAGTTGCATTTTCAACAGGAAGACTTGATCTGTGTTTGGGCTTCACCATAACTTACTGTTGGGAAGAAGCAGATTTGCATACTCAAGACATTCTGGGCATACTTTAAACCTTCCAATAACTGAATCAGGTATCGGTTTTGAAATTTAAATTAATGCAAATTAAACATTTTGTTCCTCTGTCCCATTAGCCACCTTAGCTCAGTCCCTGTGTGGCTGGTGGCTACCCCATCAGAAAGCACATGCCGGGCAGCATTACATGGACAGGCCACAGTCCAGAGACAGCTCTGACACCTGAGGCTTTCCTAATTAGCAAACTGAAGACCAGAGATGGGTTTTTATTGGTAAAATTGATGGCCCGTGACCTTGTATGCTCTATGTTAGAAACAGGCTCCCAATGGTCAAACGGAGGAAGGAACTGCCTGAGGGTCAGCCAAAGTACTGGGGAGCCCCTCCCGTGTGCTCCCCAGGAGGGACCTGTGTCCAGATGATCTTTGCCATCTGATGCCATCTCTGGGAGTAACTCCAGATGCCCTTGTGCCCTTGTCCTGGCTGTCTTGAGTGAGCCTTTTCTACCAGGTGACAGCTGGAGCCCTTAAAGGACAGAGAGCCTGGACTTGATAAAACCTACAGGGCAGGCTGAATGAGGCTTGGGACCCCTTTGCTATATTGTTTACTGGAAGTCTGCATGGGAGTAGAATTTATCTGAGACTTGCTTTCCTTATACCCAGGCAGGGAGGTGCTGGAGCAATTTCCCCCACCGGCCCCAAATGTCTTTACTGGCTCCTGTTACATTTCAAAGAGAACCCAAGGGGCCATGTGTGACCAAACTGGCTTAACTCAGTTCAAGACAAACCCTCTAGCTGCTGGATCATTTGGAGGTCCCAGTGGGGAGAACCCCGAGGGAGGGATGGGATGGCTGGGGCAGTGGGATGGCAGGAGTGGGAGATAGAGGTGCTTTAAGAAGTTTCAAGGTACAACTATTTGCCAAATGGGAGAGAAGTTGCTTCAATATTTTTTTTTTTAAGATTTTATTTATTTATATGAGAGAGAGAGAGAGAGCACAGGAGGGGGGAGCGGGAGAGGGAGAAGCAGACTCCCTGCTGAGCAGGGAGCCCGATGCGGGACTCGATCCCGGGACTCCAGGATCATGACCTGAGCCGAAGGCAGTCGCTTAACCAACTGAGCCACCCAGGCGCCCATTGCTTCAATATTTTAACAACTGTCTGGCTCTCCCGGAACTTATCAGATAATTATCAGTTCTCACCAGGGACAGCATGTGTGTTCCTGCATTGTGTCTTTAGGATTTGGACTGCATGCCTTTCATTGTGTGGTGGCCGGCCTCCAAGATGGCACCAATGGTTCTTATCTCCTGCTATCCACACCCTTGGATTGTCCTCTCCAACAGTGGATGGACTTTGCAATGGTCAGCTCAGCGGCCATGATGAAATACCATAGACTGGGCAGCTTCAGCAATGGAATGATATTCCTTACAGCCTGGAGGCTGGTAGTCCAAGGTCAAGATGCCATCAGGGTTGGTTTCTCCTGAGGCCTCTCTTCGTGGCTTGTAGATGGCTACTTTCTTTCTGTGTCTTCACATGGCCTTTCCTCCATGTGTAGGTATCCCTGGTCAGTGTGTCTGTCTTATTTCTCTTTCTCTTCTTATAAGGATCCCTGTGATGTGGTGGCAGGAAGTCTTATAACACATTGCCTGTGGTGATGGGGAAAGTAGAAAATGTTCCTAATGAACTGGGTGATGGAGCCCAGGCAGAGTGCCACCTGACTCCTTTCTGGCACTTACTGTGAATGTGGGAGGGGACAGAGGCCAACGGAGGGACTGTTGAACCACAAGGACCTGGGACTCAATTGGGCTTGAAGATTCCCTGCCTCTCCACGTGGCAAAAGAAATGCAAGACATAGGTTCTGGGCAAAGGTCAAATCCAGGGCACTCTCAGGAAAACATGCTCCGAAGATGAAGCTGAGTGTAAGACTGTAATATCCTTTGTCAAGAATGCAGAACAATCTGAGCCAGTGTCTCAGAGAATGATCTGGGCAAAGCATAGGGCTTCTAAGAAGTGCTGTCCCTCCCACTCTTGGCAGAAGCCCAGGGCAGAGGAGTGCTTATGTCAAAGGAATATGTGGGCATGGCTTTTGCCTAGTTGGGTGAACCCCAATAAGGGACACTACCGATGTGGATTGAGGGAGGCAGAGACCCAAAAAAGCAAAAGAAGCCAATGAACCCCACACGTCTATAGGCAGGTAGCTGACTATAAAACTATACAGTTGCAAACATGTGATGTCCTTCATGGAAAAGGTAGGAGGACTCAGAGGGCCGATCCAAGGAACCAGAGGGCAGAGGCGAGCGCCATGGAGGGTCATTTCTGGGCAAGAATAGGTCTAAGTCCTAATCAGGGAACTTCCAACATTTTCCTGGCTGGATTTCAGAATGCTTTGGGCCAAGCACTCCTGTGTGTTTGTTTTTCCCTTTTGAACAGAAGGCGTGTCCACAGCAGTATGCTATGTGTGTCCCACCAGTGTATGTTGGGTGTGTGAGGGACAGACGACCCGTCTCTTTAGTTCAAAGGTCTTCAGATTGCTGGAAATGGTACTTGAGAAGCTGAACTTAAGGAACTACACCTAGTGAGCCTCATCTGCTCCTGGACTTGATTTAGATGATGAGATTCTGGAATTTAGGCTGATGCTGGAATGGGGTCAGACTTTGGGGGAACTTGGGAGAGGGTGAGGGAGTGGTACAAGTGAGGTGGGGTGAATCCTTGAGGATCAAAGGGCAGACTGTGGTAGCCAGCCTCTAAGATAGGGCTGCCAATAACACTTGCCTCCTGGTATTCAGGCCCATGGGCTGTCTTCTCCCAACCTGGATGGAGCTGACTTGGGTAATGACAGAGTAGCTTTGGAGGCTTGCCCTAAGAGATGTTGTAGTTTCCATCTTGCTTTCTTGGATCACTTGCTCAGGAAGAGCCATCTGCTATTCCATGAGGATTCTCCAGCAACTGTCTGGATAGGTCCCTATTGTGAGGACGTGGGGCCTTCTGCCAACAGCTACGTGAGTGCGCCATCTTGGAAGCAGATTCTCCAGCCCCCGTCAAGCCTTCAGAAGACTGCAGTCCTGGCCAACAGCTTACCTGCAACTTATAAGTGACCCTGAGCCACCCTGCTAAGCTGCTCCCAAATTCCTGACCCACAGAAACTGTATCAGATAATACATGTTTGGGGTTTTGTGTGTGTGTGTGTGTGTGTGTTTGCTTTAGGCTACTAAATTTTGAGAGAATTTGTCATGCAGCAATTGATAACTTATATATGTTGCAGTTAATTTTACATCAAAAAGACAAAAACTGTTGAACTCTGGTTACTGTTACATATATTAACATATTAAGGGGGAAGACTATAGATATGTGCAATTTATTTTGAAACATACCAAAAAATAAGATGGGTTAACAAATGGGTAGAAGGATGGTTAGACAGATATGCAATAGAGTATAGCAAGATGGTTTTTTTTTAAAGATTTTATTTATTTATTTGACAGAGAGAGAGACAGCCTAAGAGGGAACACAAGCAGGGGGAGCAGGAGAGGGAGAAGCAGGCTCCCCGCCCAGCAGGGAGCCCGATGTGGGGCTCGATCCCAGGACCCTGGGATCATGACCTGAGCCGAAGGCAGACGCTTAACGACTGAGCCACCCAGGCGCCCCGAATATAGCAAAATGTTAATGATGCAATTAGGTAGGATGTTCTCTGTCAAATTCTTTCTACTTTGCTGTATGTTTGAAAACTTTCATACTTATAAAATATAGGGGGGAAATGGCTGAGTAATTTCATTTGCTGTTGATGGCACGTAAGGGTTCCTCTGATGATGAAGATGAAGGTGAAGATGATATAACTGCATTTCATTTACTCCTCTGTTTGTATATTTCACAACAATAACTATTATTTGAATGGCTGAGGGAGGTGATTAGGTGAACGGTCCCGAGTGACACCCGTGGAGGATGCGAAGCCACAGAGACACCTGGGGACTCCAAGGGGTCTGGGGCTGGGATGCAGAGGGCAGAGAACGGGATCTTCACATCACAGGCATGGAGGAAACCGGAATCATGCCAGGGACTAAATCAAACCCGCTGGTGAGGCCAAGAGGACAGTGACAGGCAGGAAGTCCCCTCCTCAGATGCCATGAGACCTTCTGGGAAAGGGGTTGAGGAAAGGAAACCGGGAAGGCTGGCCCCCAGAGGGACCAGGCTGTGAGTGACAGCGACAGTGACTGAGATAACCAGCCTTAAATTTGACTGAAGGGCTCCTGGGTGGCTCAGTCGTTAAGCGTCTGCCTTCGGCTCAGGTCATGGTCCCAGGGTCCTGGGATCGATCCCCGCATCTGGTTCCCTGCTCAGCAGGAAGCCCGCTTCTCCCTCTCCCACTCCCCCTGCTTGTGTTCCCTCTCTCGCTGTGTCTCTCTCTGTCAAATAAATAAATAAAAAATCTTTAAAAAAAAATTTGACTGAAAAATGTTAGATTGGACTAGATTGAATATGTCACATCTAGGAGGTAATTTTCCTCAATAAGCCTCAGCTCCTCTCACCTGTAAAATGATAATAAAATATTTAAAAACCTCCTAAGGCTGTTGTGGCCAAGGGGGATTTCAGGTGCCAATATTTCTGCACATGTGAGTCAAAGCTGTGAGTTTACAGTCCTGCTACACATTCATATATAAGCACACACACACACACACACACATTGACACACACCCACATCCACACACTCGCCACAGGGACACTGACGGGTGCCAATGTGCAGAGCACGAAGTCTGAAGGGATATGCCCCAAAAAGTCAACAGGGGATATTGGGTGATGAGGGTGACAAATGGTCTTTAACTATTTTCTTACTTTCTCTTTATCCCTGATTTTTTTTTTTTTTAAGTAGGCTCCACCCTGGGCTTTTGCCAACGTGCGGCTTGAACCCATCACCCTGAGATCAAGACCTGAGCTGAGATCGAGAGTCGGACGCTCAACTGACGGAACCATCCAGGCACCTCTAACCCCGATTTTCTCACAATTAAATGTGTTCTACTTTTGGAATTGGAGAAAATAAGCAAAAATCAAGACCCACCCTTGTGGCTCTAAGCCCATCCCCAAAGCCACCAGGGGAAGCGCGCATGAATACCTTGCTTGATGATGGGAGGCCTGTGAGTGCTATCCACCACAAAGGAGAACATCTTCCCACCAGCACTCACAGGCCGCTTGTGGGAGGCAGGCGGGACCATGGTGGGTCTGGGAAACCCCTGGGACCAGCTCCTCTGCACTGGTGGTGTCCGGATGCCTGGGTGGAAGGGCATCTGTGGTGGTGAGGGTGACTGTTTCGACTGCTGTGTGGCTCGAGGTGGCTGTGGTCTTGGCCAAGGTGCCGAACCACTCATCCATGGGAAGGAGACCTGCAGGGGCAGACAAGAGGGTCAGAGGAGGTTCCAATCTGCTGGGGGGTGGTCTCCACTCTTGTCCCAGCCCTATAATTGCTGCCCTGGGGCTCACCTTATAAGTCTCTTCCCCCAGGAAGCCCTCCCAGACTCTCCCCAAGTTTGCACATTGCACACTATCACACCACCATTAATTGGGGGCAGCCTTCATGCCAGGCATCCTGGCAAGAGGTTCACGTGCACTGCCCTATTTAATACACCCAACACTCTTCTGTCGTGAGACTGGGGCTGAGCAAGACCTTGTGACTTTCCAAGATCACAGATTTGCCGGTGAGCCTCTGAGCTGGTAGAATGTCACCTCTAAGAGAAGAGGGCTTTTTGTCTATCTTGCTCACCCCTGTATCCTCAGCACCTAGAATAAGTGCCTGGCACATACAGAGCAGGCCCTCGAATACTGGGTGAAAGAATGAGGGAACAGATCACTGAGATTCACACCCAGCTTTCTAGGACCCCCAGCCCGCTTTCTTTCCATCCATACTGCCCATCTCTTGGGCACTTCTACGCCATCTGTCCTCCGAAGCCGAGAGCTCTGGGATGACAGGAATCCCAACTGTCTCATTAACCTTTGATCCTCAATGTCTACCACACCTGATTCTTGGGAGATGCTCCGTAAATATCTACCAAGGGAATGTTTCAGCATCTGACCCGTGGAAGATGTCTGCAGCCACTGTCATTGGGAAGCAAGCCCAACTCCATCTAACCTCGGCCAGGCACATAGAGGGGCTGACACCTGGCTTGTGCCTGGGTTTAATGCCTCCGTGGTGGCTTCTCCCTGTGTCTAGGGGTTAAACAATGACACCGGGGCGGGCTGTCATTTATTGCTCTTTCCTTATCCATTCCTCACAATAGCCCTTCAGGTATCCTGATTCCTACTTTACAAACTGAGGCTTGGTGAGGTTAAGGAATTTACTCAGGCTCAGGTCGTGGTGGGGAGGGAACTGGGATGGAGGTCTGATGACCCCTGTTTCTGTTTCTGTCTCTCAACCCTCACTCCCTTCTCTTGGCAGAAAAAACACACTAAGTTCAAATGTTTGTCAGGACCTATGTAGGGCCACACATCTATTCCCCTTGGCTCACATTTCTCCTTCTGTAGACTGGAGAGAATATGAGTTCAGAGGCACACAGAGAGAAACAGACACTTCCAAAATATGAGCACCAGCTTGCAGAGCTTCAGTTGGATTTTATTCAAGAGGAAGGCTCTCCCGCTCACTCAGTCTCCTGAACCAAGCTTTTGGTCCAGTCTTTCCCCAGCAAGTCAAGGATCCTGTGCGTTCCCTCTGAAGACTCTTTCTTGGAGCCGATGAGAACAGTGTTCGGGGGAAATCAAGCTCCAAGCTCCAACTGCCTGGAGACATCTGGCCCAGGATACCTAATGTTACTGGCCCACTTTACATCTGCTTCAGGAATAGACTTGGCAGGGTGCTGGGAATCTGTTACCCTCTGCACAGTTTCGAATTTCTCTCCACTGTCAACACCTTAGTCTCTCCATCTGTGCCTTCCTCCTGTCTTCACTCTCCGCGGCCGAGGTGCCCTGCCCCTGCCCTGACTTCTCCATCCACTCTGTCCCTTCCCTTCCCCTCCTCTTGCCTCAGTCACTCCTATAACTTTTCCCGTCAGTTTAATAAATGTTTATTGAACAAATGGGCCCAAGGTGACAAAAGGTAAATTCTAATGTGGTTTACCCCCAGCCTGCTGGTGAGCAAATCTAGAGGTTACTGGCAGGGGTGGAGGAACTCCCTCTCGCGCTGGGGTCCTCAGGTAACCTGCTCACCGCTAACCAACTGCAAGGATGCTAGCAGGAGTGAACACACCGGGGGTCTCCAGTGCTCCACTTCCCTAGCGCTCAGGCCAGAACCCACTCGGGTCCTTTGGGAGATTCCCGGGGAATCCCCCACCCAATAGCCGAGCTCCTTCTTGTGGGTGGGGCTACACACTCAGCCAATCACATCCCCTGGGCATCGTGATTGGTCCAGTAGTGGGGCATGTGATCCAATCAGAGGACCCGTGGGACCCGCGGCTGGACACCAGGATCTGGAAAGACCTCCCAGACTCGAGAATGTAGCCCCCGCGGATGATGGAGTGGGGCCCAGGCACCGAGAGATGGAAGCTATTGCTGTTTTAATTTGGTAAATCACACATAACATAAAATTTGCCATCTTAACCATTTTTAAGTGCAGGGTTCAGGAGTGTTAAGGACACTCACATTGCTGGGAGACAGATCTTCAGAAAGTTTCCATCTTGCAAAACTGAAACGCTGTCCCCATGAAATAACACCTCCCCTTTCCCCTCCCCCCAGCCCCTGGCACCCAGCATTCCACTTTCTGTCTCTATGAATTTGACTCTCTAGGTACCTCAGGTAAGTGGAATCACACAGCATTTGTCTTTTGGTGACTGGCTTATTTCACTGAGCAGCGGGTCCTCAAGGTTCATCCACATTGTAGCAGGTGTCAGAATTCCCTTCCTTTTTGTATACGTCACATTTTGTTTATCCATTCAGTGTCAGAGGGCACTTGGGTTGTTTCCACTCTGACTATTGTGACCATGCTGCTATGAACGTGGACGTGCACGCGGGGAAGCTCACTTTGAGCCCTGGCTTGGGTGCCCTGAGCTGCTTAGCCCCATGAGGCCAGCTAGAACAGCACAGAGCCCTAACCATAGGGTGTCTAAATGGGGAGGAGCCAGGGACTCCCGAATGCAGCAAAGCCTCCAATCGGCTTTTTGGCTTCAAAAATAAAACTATAAAGCTTTTCATTTTCTTTCTCAAGCTTGTTGATTGTGGATAGCTTTAGTTGGAAGGTTAAAGTTGATTTTTTCTGGTTTGCCTGCTTGCTCTATAATAGGCAAGGTCAAGGTTTTCTCAGAAATTGCTGCCGGTAACTATAAGGAAATAGGCAGGGGTAAAGCAAACACAAAAAGACTCACATTAAAAAGCTGGTTCTGGGCTGTGCTCACATTAGAATGTACACAGAGGTTGGGGTCAAGGTCAGTTATCAACAAGTCTGCTTTTAGAAACTTTAGTTTAAAAATACATGCTAATGCCTTTTCTTGTTCTTTTTTTCCCCCCATTCTCTGACCCTATGGCATGTTGCATGTTTTTTTGTTTTGTTTTTGAGGGAGCATATGTGATGTTCACACTCTCTCTAAAATAGCAGGTTGTCAACCACCTGGATTAACCATGACACAGCCACTGCTGAATTTATATCAGCTTGAACAAACACCTGGAAATGATTTACTCAAGAAAACATAATCCATTTTTTTCAGATTATCTACTTGTTCTTTGTGTTATCTTTCCAGTATGTGCTTTTAGCCCTGTGCAGGCTGAATGGGACACTCTAAAGTAATCAAGGTATTTTGGATACAGGGTGCCTACAGGACACACGCATTCTGCCAGGAAGCCCTGGAAGCTGGGTAGAAAGTGAAGTATACCTTGCCCTTGGAGAGCCTGTCACAAGCTCTGTTGTTTGTAATTGCCGATACTTCTATGACTATGAGCCACCATGTCGAGAAGGCACACATGTGCCGGAGACTGTGTTGTGCACTGAACATATGTGTTCTCATCTGTTGCCAGGATAATCTCGGAGGTGGGGAGGCATTTTTACCCCCATGTTGTGGATTAAGAAACTGAAGCTCAGAGAGGTTAAGTGACTTGCCCAAGGTCCCACAGCCAGGAAGAAGTGATGCTTCTTGACTCTAACACCGTGCTCTCAGAGCTTTGAGGTTATTCAAAGTCATGATTTTATACCTGCTTTCTATACCCACGAAAGGGTCTTAAACGATTGATTAGTGAGGAATAGGAGATTTTCTGAGTTATAAGAAAGAAAATAAGAAAGAAACAGTGTGAAGGACCACAAGATGTTGCACGGAAACAGGATTTTCTAGGAACACTGACAACTCTTTTATGGAAGTGTTATTCATATGGCACACGCTGGATGTTACTCAGAGGACACCAACCTCCACCCGAGCAGGACGGGGGCATGTCCTCTGTACCAGGGGTGTGCTGGGGCCAGCCGCTACCAGCTCGTGAGAGCCAGTTACTAAATGCCCAGGAGTTTCTTTTTTTTTTTTTAAAGGATTTATTTATTTGACAGAGAGAGACACAGCGAGAGAGGGAACACAAGCAGGGGGAGTGGGAGAGGGAGAAGCAGGCTTCCCGCCGAGCAGGGAGCCCGATGTGGGGCTCGATCCCAGGACCCTGGGATCATGACCTGAGCCGAAGGCAGACACTTAATGACTGAGCCACCCAGGTGCCCTGCCCAGGAGTTTCTTGAGCTGGTTGAGAGACACAGCCATTAATAAAAATCAAATTACATAAACATACAATTAAATGATATTAGAAACAAAGGTAACAGATAGTTAGAACTCACCCTTCCTGATTATTTTACTATATTTTATTATTATTCATGCTCTTGAGGTTATTTAACTCTACATATGTGTGCGTTACCGCTCGTCTCTCTGCATCTCTGTATTCAGTGAGGTCTCACTGGTCGCTTGACATTGGCCTTGATGGAAGTATGTATACCACAGAAATCAGGACATACTGTAAATCAGAGCTTGATCTTTTTGGTTTTGCTGATCGTCTACACTTAAGGAGGTTCTGGCGAAAATGTTAACAATGTAAATTATATAAAAGCATGTTATGTCTAGAGCCATTAAATTATGAGTAGCATGTAAAATCGGCGAAATAGTTCTCGAGGAAGTATTCAGAAACTATTATCTGGTACAGCAAAGAGGCCACTGATAAACACGTGAAGTTCCAACATACATCTTCCTTGTTTACTTGTGGATGCAAACAAAGATATCCACCCACGTTCAGGTTGGGAACCCACTCTCTCGTCAGTCATGAAGGTAAGTTGGCTGTGGGTGTGAGCATTCAGCCCGTCAGGGAAAGCGCTCTGTGAGAGTCGATTGGCTATATGCAACTTACGATAAAGAGCAGTGTATATTTTATTATTATTTGTAGAGAATGTGTTACACATTCTCTCCATCAGTAAGGCTTACACTCTGTGTGCATGCTTTACTTTTTCCAGAGAGCTGGTTGGTAAACATTTTCAAGCGGAGCATGGCTGTGCCCAGCACCCCGAACCGTGCCTGGGACGTGCTGCGGGCGTCAGCTGGCTGAACTGAATGGGACAACTGGCAAACAGAGCACAAGTCAAGAGGCCTTTGGCTGATTCTGGAGGTGGGGTGGGGAAAATACACCACAAGCCTGGCTCATCTTATACTAGCAGAAAGTAAGGAGGTCCTCCAAAGCCAAGGGTGGGGACCTGTCAAGGGACATGGCAACCAACCTCAAAGAGCTCCCAGTGGCCAAGGCTGGAGTTATTTGAGCGGCAAGACAGAAAACGTAGTATTGGATCATAACCCAAAGTATACACGGAATATACACAAGTTCATACTGATATAAATACATGATTCAGGAAATACATAAACAGGGAAGGAGAGACAATCTTCCTTACAGAAGAATTTAGCATATGTAGATAGGCCCCCCTCCAGGAGGTGGAGCTTGATTCCCACTGTCTGCTCCTTCCTCCCCTCTCCTTTGGGGTGGGCTATACACATGACCTGCTTCCAAAGACTAGAGTACGAAAGGGGAAAAGTAGTAACTTTCTAGTGGAGAAACCTGGCAAAGACCAGCTTAGCCAAGGGAAGACATTAACATCCCCAGGGATGTCATGTGGATATTGGGTACCCCCTGATATGTGACAAGGACACTTCACCTTTGTGGCATGTTTTCTGAAAACCATAACCCCAATCTAATAAGAGAAGAGGATCAGGCAAATCAGATATGACCACAATGCAATCCAATCAGGTATCCTGGAGAATGACCCCTGGTCAGTATTCCTCAAGACTATTGAGGTCACGAAAGACAGACCAAGAAATTGTCCCAGACCAGAGGAGGTTAAGAAGACATAGTGATGAAAGGCAGCATGGTGCCCTGTGTTAGGTCATGGAGCCTGAAGTTCAGTTAATAATCGTGGGCCAATGTTGGTGTCTTGGTTTGGAAAACTCTACTATGGTAATGTAAAATGCTTAAAATGGGGGAAATGGAGGGAGAGGTATACAAGAACTCTCTGTACTATCATTACAACTTTTATGTAAATCTAGAAATTATTCCAAAATGAAAATGTTATTTCCTTGGCTGGGGGCGGGGGGCGGGGAAGAAAGGCTTTGAGTTACCAGGAGAAAACCCTACAAAATCCTTATGCAACTACTAATGTAGCTTACTCATGGGAGAGTTCTCTGGGACTGCTTCCAGCCCCAGAAGTTTACAAAATAAAGTTTACTAAACTTTACTCTTGTAGCTACACAACTGTAATGACTGGAAGGGGTGAAGGTGGAACACAGTCACACTGACCACAGCAAGGAGGCTCAACTGGATAGACTAGAAAACACAGCGGTTAGCGCCAACAGCCAGCAGGGGGCACTCTTTGGCACAAGGGCCAACAGCCTTCCCTACCTCAGCCGCTCCTGGGATGTTGCACTAACTCCAAGTGGGGTAAAAATTCTAAGTCCCCTAGAAAAGGAGAAATTGTGCCCAAGACTTTCAGTGTGAGAAATCGGGATTATGCATTTGGAACAGGGACGGGACAGGTTGTATATAATTTCTGGAGCTTCAGAAAGGCGGTCTGTTTGAGGGGTTCATAAGAATCATTCATTTGGATTTTTACCAGCTGGGTTAAAAAGGAGATCTGGCCCATTGAATTTCTCTGTAAGTCTTCTAGCCTAGAGTTTTCCCTTTCTTTTCTTTTTTTCTTTTTTTTTTTTTTTAAGATTTTATTTATTTATTTGAGAGAGAGAGGGAAAGCAGGGGAGGGGGAGAAGCAGAGGGACAAGCAGACTCCCCACTGAGCAGGGAGCCTGACATGAGGCTCAATCCAGGACCCTGAGATCATGACCTGAGCTGAAGGCAGATGCTTAACCGACTGAGCCACCCAGGCACCTCCAGTTTTCCCTTTCATGTTCTAACTAGCTTCCTGGTCAGTCCACAAAATGGGAAATAGAGTCTAATGAGAAAAGACCCAGATTTTTGCAAATAGCCTCTTCTACCCCTAGATGAGGTCTATTTCAGGTCAGTCTTGCCAGATTGAGACTGAAGGGGTCAAAGAATGATTGATTTCCCACTAAGTTAAGAAAAGAGAAGCAGCAAGGTGGTTCTAGTGTGATCATAGAGTGTGAGCTTCCAGAGGACACTGTAAGCAGCCACGGTCGGTCCCTTGTTTCCTGGGCTGGGTTGTTTTGCCTGGATGCTAAGGCTTCACCTGCGCATTTCTCTCTGCATCCCCGCCCTGCCCTCCGATGTCATCTGGGTGGCCTGTAGACATCTGATGACAACACAGACCTCAAGAGTCCTTTTGTGTGAGTTTTTGCTGAGGACACCTCCTGAGGCATGTGCTGCCCAGGCCCTACAAGCCACTGGCCTCAGAAAATCTCCTCTGACAAGAAACACCTGGCCTCAGGGCACCTCATCACATCAGCAGGTCCCACACCTACGAGATCAGGTTGGGGATGACAAAGCTTGCCTAGCAAGAGGTTTGTTCTGAAAAGCTCTCTGGTCCATTTGGTCACAGGTCCCTCAAGCCTGGGGACAGGCAAAGCCACATCTTCTCAAGAATGGAATCTATGCAAAGGTGCCATGAAGATGGAAGTGCCACCCTTCTCCAGGATGGACCAATAAGCCCCCAACTCCATGAGCTTCTCATCACACCCATTCACCAGAGGAGAGGAATGAGCTACTCCGCTTCTTTGGGGATTGGCTTGGGGCTTTTCCAATGGAAAAGTGGATTGTTTCTCATTTTCTTCCCTCTTCCCCCAAATTCCTACTCTCAATCCTATAGGAAGGTTCGGTTGAGGCAGGGGTAATGCTTCCTGATGTCACGGACATCTGGAGTTTCTTTGTTTGTTTTGCCTACCCTGCATCCATTTCTCCATCTTCTGGATGTGCACCTTAATTTTTGTGGAGCAGACAGCCTGCCCCCCCCACTTTTGGTCCATGTAATTCTGGTGGGGCTGATCCCTTCTGCTCCAGGGGAGAGACCATGACCCAGGCCTGGCAATCAGAGCATTCCTTGTCCCTGGCCTCAGTGATTGGTTCAGGGATAGGCATGTGGTCCAAGTCAAGCTAATTAAGAAATTTCTACTTTTCTTGGAACTGCTAAATTTAGAGGGTGCTGGGGATGCTGGCCACCACCTCACTACAGGTAAGGCAAGGGACTGCCTGAGATTGTGAAGCTAGATGAAAAAGAGATTCCTGACCATTGTTTGGGCACCTGGATCCAGCTGGGCCTGAAGCTGGTACTTTTGGCCTTTTCAGTTACATGAGCTCCTCCCGCCCACCCCCCGCCCCATGCCTTAGGCTGTTTGAGTTGGGTTTCTGACACTTGCAAACAATAAAATTTCCTGGAAAATATGCTTATTGAGACTTTAGCACAAGCATCAGGATGTAGTCAGAATGAGAGGTGTTATGCAGGTTATGATATACTCAAATACAACCCACCAGACTGTAAACAGGCACCACATTTATTTTTAAACTTGTAAAAATAAAGCAGTGGCCCAGAGAAGAAGTGATTTAAGACCAAGGAACCAACCATAAGACCAGTAGTGAAACATCACATAGAGAAACGTTGAAAAATAAACAGTTCTCTAGCTACAGCGGACTTCAGACTACAAATCCCAAATATCTTTTCAAAAGTTATACCAGGAACAACATTCCAAGTTTTAAAAGAAAACTTTCCAATGGAAGAAACAGTAAAATGTATAATATGCATCTGTTGTATATATTATATATTAACGTCTAGGATATCTATCAGATATGTCTTAATGTGATTATATTACGACATGTGCAAATGCATATATATAATGTATCTACATATTTAGAACCACATATTTCCAGCTTTTTCAAAAAAGATGTGGTGAAAAGACTGTTCAAATCTATTTTTTTAGCTTGCCTATTTTTTTTCTTATTCCTCAGTTAACCAAGTAAAAGCAATTGAGCAGCAGTTTCTGGAACACAGGCGGGCTCGGGCTGGGCTAGCTCCTTCTCCCTGTCCTCATCTCCATTTTCAGCTCTTCTTTCAGAAAACTAAGGAAAAGAGGAGAGTCGGTGGAGCATGGGGTTATAAACAGAGGCTGGTCAATGTTTCCCGTAGAGCCAGGCAGTAGATGTTTCCAGCTTTGTGTGCCGCATGCTCTGCCCAGCTAATTCTGCCGCCGTAGCGGGACAGCAGACTTAGCTACGCCGACGTGAACAGGATGGCTGGTTTCCCATAAAACTTTATTTACAGAAACAGGTGATGGCCTGGATTTGGCCTGTGGGCTGTAGGTTGCCAACCTCTGGTTAGGAGCGTGGGATTCAGCATTGCACAGAATCAGGTGCTGCTCCCTCTTTGTCCCTGACCATCTGTGTGACCCTGACGAATGTGTTCGTTTTGTGCCTCATCTGAAATATCAGGATGGTAACAGCTACTTCTTAGTTGGTGAGAAGTGAACGAGATAGCGCATGTACCACGCTTAAAGTACTTCCTGGTACGTGGTATGTGAACACTGAACAGTAGCCATCAGACATTATCATCAGCAGCAAAGAGGAAAAAGAAAGGGTGTGGCTGGATTTGCCCAGGAGCTGCAGCAATATCCGGGTAAAAAGTTAGTGGAGGCAAATAAGGAAGCCAATAAGTGCAATTGCATTTTCTTCTGCTATTGGTGGCTTTCGTTTTTACTGCCATGATACATCTTCCCCATCAGCAGGTGCAATTGCAGGCTGGCCTGGGGCCCCCAGGACGTGCCTTGACCGCCCTGCAGTGAAGGACCTGCCTGAGCTCTCGCAGCACCATGGGGCTCCAGGTGCCCCACTGTTAGGAAAAGCCCCTGGACCCCTAGGGACTCAGGAGAGCAGCCTTTCAATCCCAGCGCTGGCTGTAACCAATACATAACCTTGAGGAAGTCGCAGGAGATCTTTGAGCACCATTTACACAATGATAGGGTGGTCCCAATGACCTCTACAGAAATTCTGAAGGGAGAAGGGGGACCTGTGATTAATGAGTATCTCCTTGGCAGAAACTGGAAACAAAAGCTTAGAGAGGTGACATAAGTTGTAGCTGGAATTTGAACTTGGGTCTATCGAACTCCAAAGCGCTTGCTTTCTTCACTGTATCTGCAGAGCTTCCCCATCACAGCGGCAAGCAGCAAGGGGTGCGGGGCTGATAGAGGTGCTCTTTGTGTTGGGTGGGATGTCATGACATTGCAGGAAGGACGAAGGAGGTATCCAGGTCACATGGGACAGTGTGGCTGGACTGGGAACAGGGCCAAGCAGCTAAAGGGAAGGGTAGTCATGTTTACCACTGTGGGGCCCCCCACTGGCCCCTGTGGGCAAGGGTAGCCCAGAGCCCGATCTGGGGTGGTTGCTGATGGGGCCATGCACGGGGCGAGGAAAACCGCTGCCAAGGGCTGTCAACCCATTCATGAAACAACTGTACACATCACTTGGGACGTCTGGCTGCCTTTCTTCCTTCTGCACATTTCCCTTAGACTTGCCATATTTCAGAACAGAGAAAGACCCGATTTATAGATTTGGGCAAGGTGGGTTTCCTTGCCCCTCTGCTTGATCAGAATACTACTACCATGAATAGGACAGCTTGTTTCCACACCTCCCTTCCCGGAGATCAGAAAGCACTCCAAAAGGCAACCACAGACAAAACCCACAATATGGCAGCCATGTCCGGATGTGACTTCAATTGCCCATGCCTCATGCTGAAGCAGAGACTCTCTTATTACTTAACTGTTTTTTGGGGGGCATTGCAAATGTCCCTGCAGCTCATGTCCTGCCTAGCTGGGGTGGGGGGGTGGCGCCCTCCACATGGACTCTGATGTGAATGGTGACTCTGGAGTTGTGCAAAATGGCGGCCCTATAGACTTCGGCGGAAGAACTATGATTTACAAAGCATGTTCCTGGACATATCCCCCGGGGGCAGGTGCCAATGTATTTTGTCAACCAAGAGGGGTTTTGGGGGTATTTTTTCATCTTGGATGTCATCCCACAGGTAATTTATATGGACATGTATCCATCTGCTGGTTGGGGAGGTTTTGGGGGTCCTTCCTGTCCTGTCTAACTCCCAGAACAGGCATCCTGGCTGCTAACATGCTTATTTGCTTGGTTCTAAAGCTGAGAGTTACCATGACCTTGTCAGAGGGGCTGGACGCCAGGCCAAGCGATTTACATACATTACGAACTTAACGCCACAGTAACTTCATGCGGTAGGGACCGGTAGTGCCCTGAGTTTATAGCAGCAGGAACCAAGCTGTGAGAGTGGGGTGACTTGGGCACGAGCCCACAGCGTAAGCACAGGGCTGGGACTGTGCTCGAGGCAGCCTGACCAGGACACACACTCTCCCCACCGTGACATCTACTAATACATGTGGCTCCCCGACCTCCCACCACCCTCCACCCCCCATCCCCAAGAAAAGGCGGTCACATCCCTTCTGATTGGTATGGTCACCACAAAGCCTGAAATAAATGTTTTCATTTGGGAACTCTGTCAGGAAGAGAATAGCTCTGATCATGCCCATCCCTTTTGACATCATGATGATCCTCCTTGAAAACTCTACCTCAGGGGAAAACACAGTGCCCTCACCAGGGACCCAAAAAACCAGCCAGAAACAAGAGTATGCAGCAATCAGGATGGCCACAAATTTCCTAGAAAAGCTGGACCTCAAAGTATTTAATGAGAGATGCCCTTCACTACCTCCTCTTCCTTCCTTCCTTCCTTCCTTCCTTCCTTCCTTCCGCCCTACCTTCCTTCCGTCCGTCCTACCTTCCCTCCTTCCAGTCCATAAGCTTACCCTCACCCAGGCCCTGCAGAGGACCCCTCCATTACTAAGAGCTCAGAGGATGCTTGCATGAAAATCTCTCAATCTAGGAATGCCCTGAGCAGAGAGCACTTTGGGGAGGATGGAGGAGGGGAGAGCCTGCAGGGAAAGGTAGCTCCCTGGGAAAGCCCAGGCTGCTATAAGTGCCCTGGGCACAGGCCTGCAGAACATTTGTGCAGCTGATTGCAGTCACTTGAGGGAATGAAGCGGGACGCAAATGCTTATAGAAATAAGAATGAAAAAAATGTGTGTATATTCAAGTACCCACAAACGTGTGCTTTGCTGTCTTTGAAAACCAGTCGGGGATATTGCTCTGGCTAGCGTTAGATTAAATGGTTTTCTTCCCTCTGTTCCCCACAAGTGGGGACAGAGATGAATTCTGCATTGACCAGCTGTGTGATGCTGGGGAAATCACTTAACTTCTCTGAGTTTTGGATTCTTTGTCTGTAAGATGGGGATCATGAGAGAACCCACCTCGTAGGTTGTTGTGAGTGTTAAATAAGGGAGAGCAGGCAAATTGCTTAGCACGGTGTCGTTCATATCCGTAACTCCTGCTACTCCACTGATTTCTCTTTTTACCAAGCGTCCTCTCCTTCTGTAGTCAAGGTTCGAGGTTGTCATCATTGTTTCTTACACTTATATCAGAAACACCTCGTAAAGTGAAGTACCCCTTCCATACTTAGACATCTCTGTGCATGACACCCTTATTCACAACAGCCAGAAGGTGGGAACAACTATCGATGGATGAACGGCTCAACGACATGTGGTGTAGACCCACGATGGAATATTACTCAGCTCAAAAGCATCCCTTTACTCAAAAAGGAAGGGGATTCTGACACCTGCTACAACATGGATGCACCTTGAGGACATGATACTATGTAAGTGGAGCGAGACAGTCACAAAGGGACAAACACTGTTAGATTCCACTTACACGAGGTGCCCAGAGCGGTCAGATTCAGAGAGACAGAAAGAACGGCGGCTGGGGGCGGAAGGAGGAGGGAGTTTTTATTTAATGGGCACCAAGTTTCAGTTTGGGAAGATGAACAGAGTTCTGGAGACTGCTGTAGAACCATGCGAATGTAATGGCGTGGAACTCTATACTTAAAAACGGTTACGATGGTGAATATTTTCAGTATTTGGCCACAATCTTTAAAATTAAAAATTAAAAACAAAAAAACCCAAGTACCTCCAAGGTTGCTTGTTGTTTTTTTTTAAGATTTTATTTATTTATTTGACACAGAGAGAGACACAGCGAGAGAAGGAACACAAGCAGGGGGAGTGGGAGAGGGAGAAGCAGGCTCCCCGCGGAGCAGGGAGCCCGATGCAGGGCTCGATCACAGGACCCCGGGATCATGACCTGAGCCGAAGGCAGACGTTTAACTGACTGAGCCACCCAGGCGCCCCTCTCCAAGGTTTTTTGGGGGAGTAACAGAAATGGATGGAAATGTCCTGAAAGGTTGTGGTGATGTCTTACTCCGTAAACATACTAAAACGGGGGGCGCCTGGGTGGCTCAGTTGGTTAGGTGTCTGCCTTTGGCTCAGGTCATGATCTCAGGGTCCTGGGATCGAGCCCCACATCGAGCTTCCCGTTCAGCTCTCCCTCTTCCCCTGCTTGTGCTCTCTCTCTCTCTCTCAAATAAAAAATAAAATCTTTTAAAAAAACATACAAAAATGGGCTGAATCACAGGCTTACAATGAATGAAGTTTATGTTATGTAAATTTTACTTTACATAATCAAAGCCCATCAGATTTTATCCTTTAAACATGTGCAGCTGATTGTATGTCAATCATATCTCCATTAAGCTGGGTTTTTTCCCTTTTTTTTTTTTAAGTGGGCTCTATGCCCAGCTTGGAGCCCAATGCGAGGCTTGAACTCACGACCCTGAGATCAAGAGTCAGACGCTTAACTGGCTAAGTCCCCCAGGCGCCCCTCCATAAAGCTATTTCTTAAAAAAGCAGCACAGTTTTCCATATATGAACGCACTCCTTGTAGTTTTTTCAAACAAGGCCCCCTTTTGATGGATATTTAAGTTTCAATTTTTGTGTCCCTATAAATAATACTTCCATAAATATCTTCATATGAAAAAAATGCAAACACTGTTGGTCTTTCCCCTGCTGGCAAGCCACAAAATAAGAATTTCCCAGGCAGGGCTTTCTGGGAACCTGTAATTTTGTTGAACATTCCAGAAACATTCTTATAATCAAACATATTTGAGAAACATTGACTCAAACTTCACAAACTTGGATTTACAGGCTTGGGGTTTGAAACTCCATTTTCTCTGGTTCAGGAAAAATATCTGTAAATGCTCTATACAAGGGATTCCATATTTAGGCTTCCCTTCTATTGGGGGTACATCGGAATCACCAAGGAGCCTGTGAGAATGCATATTCCCCAATGCAGGCCCCACTCCCAGGGAGGCTGTGTAGGGTCACCAGATTTAACATAAATAAATACGTAGATTAAAAAAATAGATATAGGGCGCCTGGGTGGCTCAGTCGTTAAGTGTCTGCCTTCGTCTCAGGTCATGATCCCAGGGTCCTGGGATCGAGTCCCACATCGGGCTCCCTGCTCGGCGGGAAGCCTGCTTCTCCCTCTACCACTCCCCCTGCTTGTGTTCCCTCTCTCGCTGTGTCTCTCTCTGTCAAATAAATAAATAAAATCTTAAAAAAAAAATAGATATAAATGAAATATAGAGTATCCAATTAACTCTGAATTTCAGACAAATACTAAATAATTTTTTTAGCATAAGCGATCCCTTGCAATATTTGGGACATACTTATACTAAAAGATTATTTGTTGTTTCTCTGAAATTCAGATTTAACTGGGTGTCCTGTGTTTTTTCTGGCAACCTTAAGTATAAGTCCTTGGGCCTGAATGAGGCCCAGGGATCTGCATTGTTGGTCTGCTCCCCACAGGGTTCTGATGTGGGTGTGTGTGTGGGGGGGTCCTTATTATCCATGTTGAGAACTCTTGATCAGGTCAACACCTTCTGGGTCAGGAGCACCGCCCTTCAGTGCTGCCCCAGGACCCTGGTGCATTCCATGAGCAAACATACTTTAATGGTCTAAGGAGGATAAGGTAGCTGAGCAGCAGCTGAAAAATCTGCCTGCCCCACATCTTCAAAGCCAAATGTGATGGATGTGGCATCATGACCCACGCAACCTGAGGGACGCCGTCCATCTTCCTGGGGTGCACAGTTAGGTCTGCCTGTGGGCTCAAAACCCCAGGAGTCTGTCTAGATCCTCTAAATTTGATTTATTTATACCCAGCCTTATTCCAGAAAGGATTTTAAGCCTTGGAGGCCTCAGTCCATGTAGCGTTCTTGGGGGGCGGTGAGTAAGATAAAGATGCCATCTCTCTTGGACACAAGTGACAGATGTTAACTGTGTGCTCACCGTGAACGGGCACCATGCTAGTTTTACAATTATAATCATCTCTTTCCACCCTCAAGGTGAGCCTGCAAGGTAATTGCTGTCATTGGCCCCATTTTATAGAGGAAGAAAAGGAAGAAACGGGAGGTTGTGGGGGGTCCAGAGGCTTGCTCAGGAGCGCATGAGATATGCGAGTGGCAGAGCTGGGATTCTGACCAAAGCCTGAGCCACTAACCAGCCCCCCGCGCCCCCCGGCTCAACTTGGCCCCAGCCTGCCTCCCCCGTGAACGGTGTGTTCCTTGGGACTGAGCTTTAATGAGGAAGTTTTGTATTGCATTTTGCTTAAACTGGTGCCATATTTTAGGTCAGGATCCCAGGGATGTTTCTGATCGGGGGTATGACAAGAGGGGCCATGTGCTGACTCTCTGCCGGAGGCGGACACTGACTTTCACGCTTTACAGATAGGTACCCTCTCAATGCCGTGCAGCATCGGAAGCCCGAGACCCGGGCATATAAAGAACCCTGGCTGAGGTCACAAAGCAAGGAAGCTGCAGAGTACTGGTCTGCCTAAAAAGAAGCATCCATTTCTGAGTTTTCAAAAGCACACGCCTGCTTTCCTCTTGCCCTAACCAAGCTTTGCGTTTCCAGGAAAATGCTATGGTTCGGAGTTCGCCCCTGTACAACTCTTACACGTCATTCCAGGAAATGCCCAGAAGAGGGCGCTAGGATGCACACCCCACCAGGATCGGGCTGGATTGGTGTGAACCTTGCAAGGTCGGGTGGGTCAATGTCACTTGTATGCACAGCATGAAATCCGGGTGGCATGTTCTGGACAAGCACCACCCTTTGGATGCACAAAAGGCAACAGGACATGGCGCCTCTGGCCCCCTACCCTGCAAGGGCATGGACTCACCGAGGGTGGGTTTTCGATGACCAGTTCGTAGGTCAGCCCTCCAGACCCAAATCTCAGGATGTCTCCGGGTAGCAGCTTCACGGCCACATTCTGAATGTGGCACTCGTTGACGAAGGTGCCATTTCGGGAATTGAAGTCCTGGAGAACAAAGCTGTCCTCGGCCTCATTATATTCAATAAGTGCATGATGGTTGTCGATGTCAGCAGACTGAAATACAGAAGGAAGACAGCTGTAACCAGGGCCCCAACATCTACTAGTGAGCACTGGGTACCGGAAGGTGCTAAGTCCCTCGCCTGGCCGGCTGGTCACCACAACCCTCATTTAAAAATGATAACGCTTGGCCTCTGGGCTGGGCATGGAGCCTGCTTAAGATACTCTGCCTCTCGGTCTGCCCCACCCCCACAACACTCTCTCCATTAAAAAAAAAAAATGATGACACTCAGGGTCAGAGAAGTTAAGTAACCTGGCCAAGGCCACATGGTTAGTGTGTGGCAGAGCTGGGGTATGCACTCTCTGACTCCAGACCCAGAGCAGGTGCCCAAGTTGTGAGGTGGGGAACCAGGCAGCACAGAGGCAAAGGGAACTCAGGGGAGTCTGAATGAGCACATATTCTGGCCAGGGAGTTGGCCCCTTTCTCTTTCCCTGACCCCACATAGGTACGCTTTTGGTTGTCCAGAATGGCAGGACAGAAAGCAAAAATCACCCCAAACACAAACTAGAAAGATCAGTTGGCAAGTGACAACTGTCCACTTTCCTGCAAGGAAAATACCAAGTTTGCGGAATAAGGTACATAGAGCTAAGGAAGGGGAGAGTTTCTAATGATTGTTGTTCATTAATTTTTTTATTCATTTTGAAAATAAGATTTTAAAAGTGTTACAGAAAATGAGAATTGGAGAAAAGCACAAAGAAGGCTCCCATCCCCCAGAGGCAGGCACTGTTTTAACACTGTGGCTCACTTCCTTCCAGTCTTCTGTCTATGCTTACAATCTTTTTAAAAAGTTCAAACAAAATTGAGATCACACCACATAACATACAGTTTTATAACTACTTTTACAAAACCTTGGTGTACAATGAAGGTTTTCCCATGTGATTAGTTATTTCTATTGCTTTTTAAAAGCTGCTCAGAATTTATCTCATCGGTGATGATCTGCTTTTCAATGGGGCCAGGTGTGACTACATTTCCAGAAAGAAAGGAACTCCAGCCCAGATAGTGTGTCTGTGAGTTGGCAATGTGGGGCAGAAGGCTCCTCCGTACTTTCTCTTTCATTAGAAGAGTGAGCAAAGTTTAGCACCCAGGAGGAAAGACTACATTCCCTGAGTCGTGGGGCTCTGGACTGTGGCTGTAGGGCACATGTGAAGTCTTTCTCTTTTCAGGACACTGTGCCTATGAGACATCCACCCCGGCCTGAGACTTTGCAATTAGTTTCTAGATTTATCTTCTCGGAGTGCCTCATCTGACATTCTTACAGAGTACTTGCACTTAGAAAAGTATAAAGTCCCATAATACAGTACAAAGTGTAAAGTCCCATAATACAATGATACCAATAGCTTGTATTGATAATATAATAATAGCTTATATTATTGAGCTTATATTGTTATACAGTAATATAATAACTTGTATTAATAGAATATATTAATTCAACATTACATGCCAGGAAATTTGCTAAGTGCTCTACTGCATTATCCCATTTCATCTACACAATAATCCAAAGGGATGGTTCTCTATTTTGTAGATAAGGAAACTGAGGCACAGAATGATTAAATTTGCCCAAAGTCACCCAGCTTGGCTAGCCTGGATTGTATTCAGATTTGCTTGATTCAAATGTCTGTGTTCTTACCCACTTTGCAAATTTTTATCATATACTTCGGTATTCAAAATATTGAAACACAAAAAGAAAGCAGGAGGAACTATATTAATTTCAGATGGAACTGACTTCAGAGCAAGAAGTGTTACTAGGGGTAAAGAGAGGCATTACATATGATGATAAAGGGGTCAATTCTCCAGGAAGACATAACAATCCTTAATTGTATGTGCCTAAAGATAGAGCATCAGAATAGGTGAGGCAGAAAGTGATAGAAGTCTGAGGAGAAATAAACAAATCCATTATGATAGTTGGAGACTTCAACATCCCTGTATCAGTAATGGACAGATTCAGCAGGCAGAAAATTAGTAAGGATAAAGCTGAACTGAACACCACCATCAGTCAACTGGATCTAAATGACATGTATAGATTGCTTCACCAAATAACAACAAAATGCACATTGTTCTCAAGCTCACATAGAACATTCACCAAGATAGACCACACTCTGAGCACAAAACATAACTCAACAAATTTAAAAGAACAGAAATCATACAAAGTATGCCCTCAGCCTATGATGGAATCAAACTAGGAATCAATAGCTGAAAGATAGTTGAAAATTCCAAAGTATTTGGAGATTAAACAACATGCTTCTGAACAGCATGTTGGTCAAGGAAGAAGTCGTAAGACAAAGAAAAAATTATCTAAATGAAATGGAAGTACATGCAAATGAAAATACAACTTATCAGAATTTGTGGGATGCAGGAAAGCAGTGCTGAGAAGGAAATTTATAGCATAGAATGCATATATTAGAAATGAAAGAGTTTAAAATCAATAATCTAAGCTTCCACCTTAGGAAATTAGAGAATGAAGAGCAATATAAGCCTAAGACAAGCAGAAGAAAAAATTAGGACAGAAATGAATGAAATAAAAAACCAGGAAAATAATAGAGAAAAATCAATGAAATGAAAAGTTGATTCTTTGAAAAGATTGATAAAATTGGCAAGCCTCTAGGAGGCTAACCAAGAAAAAAAGAGAGAGGGTACAAATTACTAAAATCAGAAATGAAAGAGAGACCATCACTACTGATCCCATAAACATTAAAAAGATAATAAAGTAACATTATAAATAATTCTATGCCCACAAATTTGATAACTTAGATGAAACTGACCACCTCCTCGAAAGATACAATGTATCAAAACTCATACAAGGAGAATTAAATGATCTGAATAGGCCCATATATATTAAAGAATTTGAATCAATAGTTAATAGCCTTCCAAAACAGAAAGCACCAGGCCCAGATGGGTTCATTGGTGAATTCCATCAAACACTTAAGGAAAAAATGATATCAGTTCTCTACAACCTCTTCCAGAACATAGAAACAGAAGGAACACTCCCTAACTCATTCTATGTGGACAACATTATTCTAATACCAAAACCAGACAAAGATATTACAAGAAGAGAAAACTACAGACGCATATTTCTCATGAACATAGAAGCAAAATCCTCAACAAAATATTAGCAAATTGAATCCAACAATATATACAAAGAATTGTACACCACAAGCAAGTATGCAGGTATGCAAGACTGGGTTGACACTTGAAAATCAATTAATGTAATCTATCACCTCAACAGGCTAGTGAAGGAAAGTCACAGGATCATATCACTGGATGAAGAAAGAGCATTTGACAAAATTCAACACCTATTCATCATTAAAAAGCAAAAACACAAAACTTTTGGCAAATTAGGAATAGAGGGGAACTTCCTCAACCTGATAAAGAACATCTACAAAATCCCTAAAGCTAATCACACTTAATGATGAGAAACTAGAAACTTTTCCATTAAGATTAGGAACAAGACAAGGATATCCCTTTTCACACTCCTTTTTAACACAGTACAGTGTCCTAGCCAGGACACGCAATAAGACAAGAAAAGGAAATAAAAGGTACGTAGATTGGGAAGGAAGAAATAAAACTGTCTCTGGTTGCAGATGACATGATTGCCTATGTAGAAAATCCCAAAGAATCAACAAAAACACTCTTAGAATTAATAAGCAATTATAGGAAGGCTGCAAGATACAAAATTAATATACAAAAGTTGATTGCTTTCCTGTATACCAGCAATGAATAGCTGGAATTGGAAATTAAAAATACAACATCACTTATGTTAGCACCAAAAAAAAAAAGGGAAAAGAAAGACCAGACAGACAGACTTAGGTATAAATCTAACAAAATATGTAAAGATCTATATGAAGAAAACTATATGATGTTTAGCATCTTTTCATAGGCTTATTTGCCATCTGTATATCTTCTTTGGTGAGGTGTCTATTCATATCTTTTGCCCATTTGTAAACTGGGTTGTCTGTTTCTTAGTTGTTGAGTTTTAAGACTCATTTATTTTGGATACATGTTTATAGTATTCTTATTCATAACTTCCCCAAACTGGAAGCAACCAAGGTGTCCTTTAAAAGGTAAATGGATAGGCAAATTGTGGTACATCCGTACAATAAAATAATAGTGATGAAAAGAAATGAGCTATCAAGCCACAAAAAGACATGGCGGAACCATGTAAATGCACATTTCTTAGTGAAAGAAGCCAGTCTGAAAAGGCTGTACGATTTCAACTATATGAAATTCTGAAAAAAGTAAAACTATAGAGATGGTAAAAAGATCAGTGGTTTCCAGTTGGATGGAACTGGAATGGAATGGAATTCCAAATGGAATTCCAGTTGGATGGCTTCATCCCATCCAAAGCGATGGATGTGGGACGGCATGAATAGGGGGAGCACAGGGATTTCGGGGCAGTGAAACTATTCTGTATGACACGGCAGTGGTGTATACTTATTATATATTTGCCAAAACCCACAGAATATGCAATGCGAGGAGTGAGCCCTAATGTAAACTATGGACTTCAGTTAATAATAATATATCAACATTGGTTCCTCAGTGGTAACTAATGTCCCATGTTAAAGCAAGACGTTAACGATAGGGGAAGCTCTGTGTGTGTTTGCAGGGGCTGGGTATATGCGAACTCTATGTACTATTTGCTCAATAACCTATAAACCTCAACCTGGTCTAAAAAAGAAACTTTTTTTTCAATATTAAAACACATCAATTCTTTGGGAAATGCCACTCATGTCATGGTCATCACCATTCTCATTGATCTCTGTGCTCCATGAACTCTTGATAACCCATCAAAGAGAGAAATTCTATGGGCTGCATTTTGTTTTTCTTTTCCCAGGCCTCATTTACTTTCAGTTCCTCAGTAGCTGTCAGGCCATTATTAAGAAATCAAAGCAAGCAGGAAGTTTTGAATGACTCCATAAAATGGGGTGAGCCCCTGCCACATATTGGGCCAAGAGAGTGCTTCCTGGGACTGCCCTATCATTCCAGACCGTCCACTTCCTTGGAAAATTGAAAAGCTACTATTGGGACAGAAGCCCTGCTGCTCAGATAGGCTGAATGTGTAAGCTCCACCCTGCTGAGCTGTCCCACGATTCACTGGTGGGAATGTTAAAACGTGCAGCTCGATGTGGAAGACAGTTCCTCAAAAACTTAAGAATGAAATTATCAGATGATCCGGCATACAACCAAAGGAACAGAAAGCAAGGGCTTGAAGGAATATTTGTACGCCCATGTTCACAGTTTTATTTGCAATAGCTGGAACGTGGAAACAACCCAGGGTCCACTGACAGATGAGTGCATAAGCAAAATGTGCCAAGTACCTACGATGGAATATTATTCAGCCTTAAAAAGGAAGAGAATTCTGATGCATGCTACAATATGGGATGAACCTTGAAGACATCACGCTGAGTGAAATAAGCCAGTCATACATAGGCAACTACTGTCTGATTCTACTAATATGAAGTAGGTAGAGTTGTCAAGCTCATAGAAACAGAAAGTACGATGGGACTGGGACTGGTGGGGGAGGGGAAGTTGGGCATTATTTGGTGGTTTAATGGGTATAGAGTTTCAGTTTTGCAAGATGAAAAAGTTCTGATTGGTTATACAACAATGTGAACACTCTTAACACTGCTAATCCGCACACTTAAAATTGGTTCAGGTGGTAAATGTTATGTGCATTTTACCACAATATTGAAAATGGCTAAGATGGGAGCGCCTGGGTGGCTCAGTAGGTTGAGTGTCCAATTCTTGGTTTCGGCTCAAGTCTTGGTCTCAGGGTCATGGGATCAAGTCCCGCGTTGGGCTCTCTGCTCAGCGCAGAGTCTGCTTGTCCCTCTCCCTCCCCCTCAAATAAATAAATAAAATCTTTAAGAAAAATGGCTAAGATGAAGTGCCTCAGCCAACATCGAGATGCTGGCACATGGCACTGTCAGAACCAAAATCTGTGTCCTTGACTTATCCCTTATGCTTTTCACAGTAGACAGTGATTTAATAGTGAGACAGGAGTGGGGTGGAACTGAATATGGGACACGAATTTTATTATTTATTTATCTATTTATTTGAGAGTGAGAGATCGCAGGCACACATGTGTGTGCATGGCGGGGGAGAGAGGCAGAGGCAGAGGGAGAGAGAATCTCAGGCTGACTCCATGCTCAGCATGGAGCCTGACCGGGGCCCAGCCCAAGTGGCTGCATCGATGGGCTGATGGGCTCCTTGCTTCTGGTTTCTGGTTGGGGCTGGCCAATGGGGGATCAGAGACCCAAGCAGGGAGGAGAGAGGGTAGGGTAGTTGTTCTCCTGGCTCCCTCCCTGTGGGGTCACCATGAGCTGGGTGCAACCCTCCACCAAAAGCCACAGCTCCTGTTGGGGGTTCCAGGAGATGTAACCCCCTCACCCTTCAGGTCTAGGGGGTGGGAACAGCCCCTCACTCTTAGTGGCTCTGGGCACTGCACCATCCGGAGTGGTTTCTTTAAGTCTGGCCACCCCCTGTATGAGTCCCTTTATGAAACCCACCTCTGTCTCTCCACACCCATTCTGGATGGCCCTCTGCCCCCTGCCAGGACCTGGAGTTCCAGCAGGGAGAAGCTGTCAGATATGACTTTCAGGTCCCCTTCTCTCAGCCACGGAGGGGCTCAGGGTGGTCTTGTCATTACCCCACCTCGTCTGGTCCCAGCTCACGGAGGGTCTCCTCTTTGTATCTTCAGTCTCAGCATGACCCCCTGACCCGTGACCATGTTCACCATCCTCACAATGCCTCCCCTCCCCATCCCCCATTCCTTTCCATTGGTATCAAACTGTCTCGAGAGTGTTCCTTCCCACCTGAGCCCTCAGCCCACTGTCACTGTCACCCATGGTCCCCCAGCTTCTGCGGCAGCTAGCACTGTGGTCAGGGGAGGCATGTGGCCTCCTGGTTAAGGGGCTGAAGAGGCAGGACGGTGTGGTGCTTATTGGACTGGCTTTCATGGTGGGGGGCCTGGGCTCAAAGTCCAGCTCTCCTACTTCCTAGTTGGGTGACCTTGGGCACGTGACCTATTCTCTTAGTGCCTCGGTTTCCTTGTCGGTGAATACAGACAATAGAACAGCTTAGTAGTTATCGGTGACGTATAAATGAGATAACACATATAAAAGCACTGAGAACTTTGGCACATATAGAGAATGCCAAAATGCTCACTACTGCGAGCAAGAGGACGGGCTCTAGGGTTGGAAAGCCTGGAGTCCAATCGCACCTCCACCGCATCCCAGCTCTGCAGCCTGGGGCAAGTCTCTTGCTTCTCCTGCAAGAGTGGGTTTCATATGCTGTGCTTTCTGACAGATTTTCCAGGCAGAGCAAGCAGGAAAGGACAGAGTGGTTGCTTCCCCTGCAAAAGTGGGTTTCATATGCTGTGCCTCACAGGACTGACAGGAGGTACTCTTTGAAGGAATTTTCAAGGTAGGAGGACAACATTTTAAAAATTAAATGGTGTGTGTATGTGCATGTGATCTATTTCTTTTCACCTTTTGGTTCTTGGCTATCCCATTCCCTTGCTCCATCTTCCTTACTGCCTCAAAAAGATGTAATGCAGAAACAGTGAAAACTGGGGTTTTCGAAAGAATAAGGAAATGAGGAAACAGCTGGGCTCTGGTAAGACAGTGAGTCTGGGAGGAGAAGGGCAGGGGAAGCGTCTCTCCTTCCCTCTGTCAGTGACACCCACCTACCTTGGTCTCCCTGGGAAGGCCCCGAGGAAGGGCAAAGCCTCAAGAAGAGGCTAGTTCCTAAAATCAGACTGCCTGAGCAGGGTTCCCAGCCCCCAACCCACCCTGTGTGACCTCAACTTCCTCATCTGTAAAATGGGGGAAATGATAGTGCCTGCCACGTAGGGTTGTTCATTGTAAGGATTAAATGAGTTAATATACTCGGAAGTGCCCAGAACAGTGCCTGGCACCAAGTAAACCCTCAGTGTGTTATGTATATGTTACTGATAAGTTCCCTGGCCTGGCCACAGCTTGCTGGCTCTGCTACCTCTCTGACTACTCCTAGGTCTCCATGCTGGACTCCTCTCCCTTTGCCTGCCCCCGGATTCCATGGCTCCGAGGAGTCTAGGGCCAGCTCCCTTTCCTTCTCGCTCCATCCACAGGTGGGGCCACTGCACCACCCCCAAATTCTCTGATGTGTATTTCCAACCCCCAGCTCATCTCTGGGCCTCCCAGTGACCGCCTGCCCCTGGATGCTGATGCACTCACCTCACGTTGCATCCTGCCTCCTCCCGTCCCATATAACCCTTCCCAGCTCACCCACCATCTCTCTCCATGGCTACTGGCATTGTCCTTACTGGTTCCTCCAAAATGCTCTCAAACAAGCCCCACAAGGCCACACCCTCCCCGTGGCAATGGTGCAAGCAAGAGGTAGGATTAACCACAGTAGGTAGAATGGCCCCCAAAAGAGATCTATGCCCTAAACGTGGATCCTGGTATGATACTCCATTACATGGCACAAGGGACTATACAGATGTATAGGTTACTAATCCATGATCTTAAAAGAGGGAGGGTATCCTGGATCTTCCAGGTGGGACTAGTCTAATGCCATGAGCCCTTAAAGCAGAGACTTTCTCTGGCTGGAGTTGGGACAGATGAGCCAGAACTGGGGGTCAGAAAGATCTGAAACACGAAAAGGCTTTGATCCAATGCTGCTGGCTTTGAAGATGAAGGGGGCCACCAGCCTGGAATGTGGGCGGCCTCTCTGGGCTGAGAGCCACCTCCATGGACAGCCAGCCTCCAAAGGAGACCTCAGTCCGTAACTGCAGGAGCTAAGTTCCACCAACTACCCGAACCAACCTGGCGGCGGATTCTCCTTGGAGACTCTGTGTCAGAGCCCAGGCCCGCCAGCACCTTGATTTTGGCCTCCTGTGACCTGGGGCAGAGAAACCAGCTGAGTTCACCCTGACTTCTGAAGTAGAGCACTGTGACATAATCCCTTTGTGCTGTTGTAAGTGGAACACAAATACAATAGCCAACATTTACTGCAGAAATGACAGCACCAGGCACTGATCTGAGCCCTTCGCAGTAATTATCTCATAACGTGGTCACTGCAACTGTCCCCGTGGTGCATATACAGAGACTGCAGTGGGGAACAGCTACACAGCTTGCCTGAGACCCTACAGCCCACCAGGGCGGAGCCGGGCTCTGAACCAGCTGCCTGGTGCCAAGGTCATGCCCTTGACTGCTCTGTTCCAGGGCCTCTCTGCCTGCTCTTCTCCCACCCAAATAACAAAGACCATCAGTTCCTCCCCAGCTTTAAAAGCCTTTTTCAGGGCAGGAGGCGGGGGAGAGGGGGCACAGAGGTTCCTCCTCAAATGCTTAGCCTGGCTTCCATTTTACACATTGCCACCAACATGTCCTTTTCTCCCGGGGCCACATTATTCACCAAACCTCTCCGGACCTTTGCACATGCTATTTCAACACCTCGGGTGTCCTTTCCTGCTTGCTCTGCCTGGAAAATCTGAAGACTTCTCTTTTAAAGAGGCAGCTCAAGCTTGGTTTTCTCAGAGGCGTTTCCTGACCCCCAGAAAGGATTCTCGTGGGGCCTCAACTTACAGCCCCAACGGTCCTCTTGGCTGGAAAGCACTGGGTCAACATTCCCTCCCCCACACAAGTCCCCCACTAGATGGCGCCACGCCAGCTAGTTGTGGGCATGAGGACCACAAGAAAATTCATTTCGTGTTTCACCTATGATCCTCACTTTGGATTTCACGCTCTGGAACTTCCCTAGCTCAGTGAACTATTTTAATATTCCAGTGAACTCACAAGGAATTTCAGATATTTAGATTTTAGATGCTCCCAAAGCTAAATTCACACTCAGGGAATGAAACTTCTTTCTCTAGAAGCTTTGAGTCAGACGGCCCTGAATCTGAAATCAGCCCCACCTCCCCTGACCAGCTGTGTGGTTTGGGGAAAGTTACTTAACCTTTCTGTAAATGAGGATAATAATGATAATAGCAGTTCCTATCCCATAGGGTTTTTTTGGGTTTTTTTTGAGGGTGTAATTTTGTAAATAAACGTACAGTACACAGAATATATATGAAGCCACATGAGGTGTGGTAAGTAGTCTAGAAATGCACGCTCTAGCTGTTTGTATTATTTGTGCTATTGAAGAGATCATGATCTTCCACCTCACATGCATTAGAATGGCTACAATAAAAAAAAAAACCGGGATAAAACCAGTGTTGGTGAGGATGTGGGGACAGTGGAGTCCTTGTACTCTGTTGGTGGGAATGTAAAATGGAGCAGGAGATGAGAAGAATGGTATGGCGGTTCCTCGAAAAATTAAGGATAAAATGATATATGATCCAGCAAGCCCACTTCTGGGTATACATCCAAAGGAATGGAAAGCAAGGGCTGGTAGAAATGTTTGTACGCCCGTGTTCACGGCATTATTTCCAGGAGCCACAAGGTGGAAAGAACCCAGGGTCCACTGACAGGCGAGCGGGTAAGCAACGTGTGCCGAATGCATACAACGGAATATCCAACATGGGCAAACCTTGAGGACATGATGCTAAGTGAACTGAGTAAGGGTCATAAGAGGACGAACACTGCGTGATTCCACTTACAGGAGGTACCTAGAAGAGCCAAATTCATAGAGACAGAAAGCGGAAGGGTGAGGGCCAGGGGCTGGGGGAGGGGCACCGGGGATGGTTGTCGAGTGGGTGCAGGGTTTTGTAGGGTGACAAGCTCTGGGGATGGAGGCAACGATGGCTGCACAAGGTGAGTGTATTGAACACCACTGACCTGTACAGCGAAGAGCGGTTAAGATGGAACATTTTGTGTTCTATTTTACCACAATAACAAAAAAAAATGAGCAACATGGGATCAACCCCTTTCTATAAACTTTCTCCCCCCTTGGAAGCCCTCCACCTGCTGGAGGGAAAGTCGGCTCATCAATTGCTGCAGTAGGGGGGCGCCTGGGTGGCTCAGTGGGCTAAGCGTCTGCCTTGGGCTCACATCATGATCCCAGGGTCCTGGGATCGAGTCCCCCGTTGGGCTCCCTGCTCAGTGGAGAGTCTGCTTCTCCCTCTGCCTGCCACTCCCCCTGCTTGTGCTCTCTCTCTTTCTGACAAATAAATAAAATCTTAAAAAAAAAAATAAAGGAATTGCTGCAGTAGGAAGTGACCAGTGAGATCAGTCCCGAGTTCCAGCTGCCAGTTCTTGAATGGGGGGGGGTGGGGGAGGAAAGTTCCCCTGGGACTCAGGAGAGCAGGTGGGTGAATCCCGGAGCAGTGGAGCTTGGGGAGGAGCCAGGAGTGAGCATGGGAGCACAGCCCAGGTGAGCAGGGAGCAAGAAGAGCGGATGGAAGGGGCGGCGACCGCCCGTGTCTTTCTGCGCCTTTCCCCACAGAGACTGAGCAGGGTAAGAATCCTTATCTAGCCCGGGTCCACCTGTCACCTCATCTCTCAAAATGCAGGGGTTTGCTCATAAGAGAAACACAAATGAAAACGACATGGATGCCGGGTCTGAGCAAAGATCCAGTGGGTGGACAAGGCACACTGGGGCAGGGCTGTCCAGTGCTGATAACCTCTGGTGGGCAATCTGGAGACGCCCGTCAGAAGTACAGATGTGCGTGCCCACACGTCTGCGAAGTGATGTAAATAACGGGACAATTGTGGCAGCCTTGTTTAATAGTGATAAACAAGAAGACGTGGGCTCTGATGGCTCTTTTCTAAGAGGCAGCCCAGAACAGGCAGGTGCCAGGCAAAGGGACAAGAGTCCTCTGGCCATATGGGTGCGGGTGTGTCTGTTAGATCAGTCTTGCTCCACGACTCTCAGATCCCACCTGAGAAGGGGCTGCCACGTGCTAGACTGTTCCAGCTGGAAAGGAACCAGCTGGTAGGTACTGAGTGCCCAGGCCAAATGTGCAGGTATAAGCATTTCACCCCCTGTCATTTTTGTCCTTTCTTCTTCTCTTCCATCTCCCCCCTCCCTGCCACAGCATGGTGCTGACTTGGGCTGTCCTGTAGCTCAGTCTTCGAGGGGATTTGGAAACCTCTCACGTGTGGCCCAGTTGAGTTCTTGGGGAGGGGTAAGGGTGGGTCAGCTCTCCACTGTGGAACTCTTGCTTCTCTTTCCCTCAAAACAGAGTATATTGAAATAGTATGTGCCCCTCCCCCCAACAGGGGCTCCCACAACATCATCTCCCAAAAAAAATGTGTGGTCAAGAAGAAAGAGGGAGGGCCCTCAAAGCATGGTCCTGGAACCAATCTCCATGGGACCCCAGTCCCTACCTGAGCCCGGGGAGCATATATAATGTGAAGATTCCTGGGCCATACCCTGAAACCCACAGGGTCAGAATGTCTAGGGGTTCAAGTTTAACAAGCACTCTGATACAGATGGAAAATTCTACAACCACTGGCTTGCAGTATTTCTTCATTCTGGAAGAACTGAACCCCTTTCTCAGTGGGGTTAAGTAACAGCCACATCTAACTCGAAAAATTACAGTTCACAAGCCACATCCGATCACACAAATTAAAATTCACAAGGTTTATGTCTTAAATGAACAAGGCTGAGGCTTTCAAGCTCTGGAAAATGGGAGAGGGGAGATTCTGAACAGAGCTCTTTAAAAAAAATTTTATTTATTTGAGAGAGAGAGAGACAGAGATAGCGATAGAGAACACAAATGGGGAGAAGAGGGAGAAAGAGGCTCCCTGCTGAGCAGGGAGCCAGATGCGGGGCTCGATCCCAGGCCCCTGGGATCACAACCTGAGCCAAAGGCAGACGTTTAACCAACTGAGCCACCCAGGCTCCCCTGAACAGAGCTCCTGATGGCGAGTCTGCACGTGGCAGCCAGGATGGTCATTTCAAAATGCACGTCTCTCCCCTTGCTTAAAATTCCTCAGTTTCTTCCCATACTCTTCAGATATGGTGGCTGAAGGAGGCTTACTCATCTCTTAAGCTCTCTCCGTTTCCACTCTTCTGGACACACTGGTTTTCTCTCAGTCCCTTGGGCTCATAATATTCTCTTCCACCCCAGTGCCTCTGCACATGCCATTCCCCTTTCCCCTTGTCTAGTTAAATCTTCCTTATCCTCCATATTCCTTTCCTTTAGAGCCCCAATGTGAATAGAACCATATGTGTCTTTGTGGGATCCTATTACTTATGTGTCTCTCTCCTAGCAGCTTCCTGACTGTGGGGACCATGACTTATTCTACCATTGCTTTATCCCCAGGCTTGCCTCAGTACTGAGGCTCCAGGTAAATATTTGTGGAAGGAATGAGTGATAACAACCGTAAAAGCTAGCCTGGTGAAAACAGGCTTCCTTTTGCCGTGAGAGAACCAAACTCCTTACAGGATAGAGAAAGAAGTCTGCAGGGCAAAACCCTGCAAAGATCAATATTGATTTTTCCCTGAGCCAAATGATTACAAGTGACTTTTATTTTCTTCCTTATCCCATGCTTTCTCCCATTTTTTAAAAACAGTAAGTGTGTAATGACCTTCCATTATCGGAAAAAGTAAATGGTGTCAAAATCTGATGCCATCAACAATCAGAACAATATGTCAACCTTGCCATGAGTATAAATCCCTAGAAGTAAGACTGTCTATTCTTTAGGATTTACTCAGGTAAATAAAACGATCTTTTTTTATTTGCTGGATGTAACCTCTGGGTAATTTTGGAGATTACTTTTTATTAATATGTATTTCTGAACTTTATTTAGTGAAATGACTTCTAGTGGTACAAATAACATAAACTATAAATTGACTGGTGATTGATTCCTCAGGGTGGCCCATAGCTAATCAAGGGTGATTCTTCTCATCAGAAAGGCCCAAGGAAGTCAACAGAGCAATTTTCAACTTGTCTTGTTTTATAAAACTAGAAAATGTTGACACGTCCGCAGGTTTCAATTTTTCAAAATGGACCTGTGTCCCCACAACCCCTTTTAAACAAATTTCCTCTCCCAAATCCATTTAAACTTGGGGAAGAGGATTTGTTTAAGAGAAGATAGAAGCACCCATCAAAAGTCTGTTCACAAAACATTTGGCAATTCATGTGTCATCTGTTCTCTAGGGAGCCAAGATGAGCTCGTGCTTCTGGAAACACAGCCGAATGCTCATAAATCAATGTGACTGTGGCTGGCGGGGGTGATTTACTTCTTAAACTAAGTCTGAGGAGCAGTAGGTGGTCAATTATTTTTATACAGTGAATGCAACTCAATTTCTGTCTATATAAAAATTGTCCTCATTAGTTCCTTTTCCATATAGCTTGTTAATATCAGTGGCTCCTCATCTTAATCCTGTGCACCTTTAAGGATTCTTCTCAATCTCCATTTTATGAGCCTATATTAATGATCATGGTGTCATTTACTTAGAATCATGTGCCATTTTATGTGCATTTCTCACTTATTCCTTACCACAACCCTGTGAGATCAGTGGCTTATAGACAGGGAAAATGAGCTCAGAGAAATCAAGTAATTTGCTTAGAGTCACAAAGCCAACCAGTGGCCTAATGAGATTCAGTCCCAGATCTGTCTCTCTCCAAAGCCTACAGTTTTCTAATATCATACTCGGGTTCAAAACACAGATCTCTGTTTCTACTTTGGCCAGACATGAAATGAAACTACCGAAAACCTGTCCCTTGTTGTGATAAAGAAGAATCTTCAATTCTTCTTCTTTTCCCCCACTTTGTGCACTAAACAGAGATTTCTGTGTCCTTCCTTGTAGGGAGACTACATCATGGATAAGAACCTCAAGGGGAGGTCCATTGAGTTATTTTTAAATTTGAGAGTTTCTGACAAACACTCTCAGAAAATTAGGAATAAGCAATTATAAAGATTTATACTGCTTTGATCACTGTTATTCAACAGAGTACTGGACGTTCTAGCCAGTGCATTAAAGCAAGAAAAAGGAAATTAAGGGTATTTAAGATCTCCTTTTCTGAAAGGAGAAATAAACTTTTTATTTGTAGATGGCATGATTGTTTATGTGTAAAATCCCAATAAATCTGTAAAAACTTCCTAGGAGTATCTGGGTGGCTCAGTCGGTTAAGCATCTGCCCTTGGCTCAGATCATGATCCTAGGGTCCTGGGATCAAACCCCACATTGGCCTCCCTGCTTGGAGAGGGGGCTGCTTCTCCCTCCTTCTCCCTCCCCCCTGCTGCTGCCCCTGCTTGTGTGCTCTGAGCTCTCTCTCTATGTCAAATGAATGAATAAAATCTCCAAAACAAAAAAAAACACAAAACAAAAAAAATTTTCTAGAAAGTTTAGTTATGGTTGCAAGATACCACATAAGCATACAAAAATCAATTGTATTTCTATATACTATTAATGAACATGTGGAAACCAAATTAAAAATATAATACCATTTACAATAATTAAAAAAAGATAAATACTTAAGTGCATATCTAACCAAACATGTACAGGGCTGGTATGCTAAAAACTACAGAACATTTATGAAAGAAATCAAAGACCCCCTAAATAGAAGGAGAGACATACCATGTTCATGGATTGGAAGACAACATAGTAAAGATATCAATTCTTCTCACACTGATATATTGGCTTAAATACAATTCCTATCAAAATTCCAGCAAGATATTTTGTATATATGGACAGGCTTATACTAAAATTGGTGTGAAAAGGTAAAAGAACTAAAATAGGTAAAAAGAAATTTTTTTTTTTAAAAGAAGGATAAAATGGAAGGAATCACTCGACTTGAGTCAACACTTACATAACTTCAGTAATCAAGACTGTGTTGTACAGGTAGAGGGACAGACACATAGATCAACGAAACATATAGGAAACTTGGAAATATCTCCCACACAAGTATGGCTAGATGGTTTTTGACAAAGTTCCAAAAGTATTTCAATAGAGAAAGGACAGTCTTTTCAACAAATGGTGCTGGGACAACTACATATCCACACGCAATGAAGAAGAACCTTGACCTAAATCTCATGTCATATACAAAAATGAACTCAAAATGGTGCATATATTTAAACACAAAACCTACAAAACTTCTATAAAAAAATATGAGAAATCCTCCGGATCAAGGACTTGGCGACATATTCTTAGACAGGACATGAAAAGCATGATTCATGAAAAGAAAAAATGATCAACTGAACTTCATCAAAATCTAAAACTTCTGCCCTGTGAAATATTCTGTTAAGAGAATGAAAAGACAAGTTATCGACAAGGAGGAATGATCTGCAACCTCTGTATCTGAAAGAAAAGGGACATGTCTCTAAAATATTTTTTAAAAAACTCTCAAAACTCAATAGTTAAAAACCAAACAACGTGATTAGAAAATGGGCAAAAGACATGAAGAGACATTTCACCAAAGAGGATGTGCACAAGGCCAATAAGCCCATGAAAAGATGTCCAACATCACTAGCCATTGGGGAAATGCAAATGAAGACCATGGGGAGACATCACGACACACCAGAACAGCTAAAATTAAAAACCAGTGATAACACCAGTTGCTGGTGAAAATGCAGAGAAACCGTGTCTCATACATTTGATGGCAGGAATGTTAAATGGTACAGCCACTCTGGACAACAGTCTAGCAGTTTCTTTAGAAAACATACACTTCCCATCTGATCCAGCAATCACACTCCTGAGCATTTATCCCAGAGAAATAAAAACTTGCGGTCACACAAAAACCTGTGCACAAATGTTCATAAGTAGATTTATCTGTAACAACCCCAGATTAGAAACAATCAAAATGTCCTTTAATATGTGAATGGTTAAACAAACTGGTACATCTCCACCATGGAAATATTACTCCCAACAAAAAGGAACAGGCGAACAACCTAAATGGATCTCAAGGACATTATGCTGAGTGAGAAAAAAAAAAATCTCAAAAGGTCACATGTGGTATAATTCCATTTATATAACATTCTCAAATGTTATACACATCACAACAGTCTCCAAAAGCTCTGGAAAAGGCGAGAGGCCATTGTTCAAGCCGAGTACTTCAGGTGGCCCTCGCTGTCAGGCCCAGAGCAGGTGAAGGTCAAAGCATGAGCTCCATGCCCCCCATTTGGCTGGGGGGAGGGGACGATAGGTGGGGCATCCATACACATGGTCAGCAAAGGACAGAGGGCACATCACACTCTATCTCATACTCATTTTCACTACACATGCTGAGGAGACCCAGTACATTCCACAGGTAGTTATGGGTCGCACATGGAGGGAGGATGTGGCTGTTAGCTAGAAGATGTGCTTTAAAAAAGACTCGAGTCCACAGAACAGCAGGGACGTGTGGAGGGGGTGAGATGCTGGGAGTGGGCAGGAACAGTTCTTACCTCTAAAACAAGGTCTGAGTCTTCATGCCTTCCAACAGTAGTACTTTTATTCAGGACAAAAAAGCCTTCTGCGCTCTTTAGGTAAGCTTTCATACTCTCTGCTTTCCCTATAGAAGGTTTTCAGAAAAAAAAAAAAGTTATTAGGAAAATGCAATCTTCTGATTATTCAACATCACATTTAGAATGGATGAAATGCACCGTCATGTTAAAGAAGAAATCAGCAGAGGTTGCAGAGGATAGATGGACTTTACAGTTTGAGCACAATTTCTGCAGATTTTTAAGACTATCTTTTTAAGCAGTGACATCTAGCAAAGATGAGCTTGGTTCTGATCATCAAACAGAAGACATTTTTTACATAACTCAGTGCCCAAACCACCAATAACAGAAACAACCCAACAACAAACCTGAATTCCACTGATAATCTCTGTCCACCTCCCATGAAGCTCAGTACAATGTTAGTTATCTGACACAGGAGGTATTCTGTCCCATATTCTTAACCTACCGCACACTAGCTCTGTGACTTTGGGTGAGTTACTTCTTTCTCTATGCCTCAGTTTTCTCATCTGTAAAATGGGGTTAATAATACTCTGTAACCTAAAGGGTTCTGTGAGGATGAAATGCAATCATGTGTGTGAAGCTTTTGGGGTGGTGGCCGCTATGCACTAACCACACATTTGTCCTGTTATGATGATGATGATGATGATGATGATGATGATGATGATGATGATGAAGAAGAATCTTGGGCTTATTGAACTTGAACCCAAGGAAGTTTAGCCTTCTATAGAGCTTCTGAAACTGCTGAGTTAGTCATTGAGGGAATGGGCTTTAAAGGATACTTTCTTTGTAAATCACTCCATTTCTTCATAAATTAGGGGGAAAAGGGTAACTTTGAAAGGCAAACCATCAAGAGTCTAGCTTGAACATATGATCAAGACTCTGTACTTATTTTCCCCCAACCTTTTTTTATGAAAATGTCAGATACACAGGTGAACTCCTTTATACCCACCACCTAGATCCTACAATTGACATTTTGCTATATTTGCTGTATCACACAACCCTCCATCTAGCCATGTATCCACCCATTTTGTAGTTAGATGCATTCCAAAGTAAGTTCTATACTGGTTTTTTAAAATATAAAAATCTCAGTGACTTCAGTAGGTTCCAAAATGTTGATAATTCATATGACGCTTGAATTCTGATTTGAGGTATGTCCAGTTACACAGTGGGACATCCTTCATCTCAGTGCCGTGTCCAAGAGCCAAAGTCCCTCTCTTTCCTTTTCAACTAAAAGGTCACTGAAATGTGATGCTGTTGGACTGTGGATAAAAACAAAGACCAGGGGCGCCTGGGTGGCTCAGATGTTTGAGCGTCTGCCTTCGGCTCAGGTCATGATCCCAGGGTCCTGGGATCGAGTCCCGCATCGGGCTCTCTGCTCCTTGGGAGCCTGCTTCTCCCTCTGCCTCTCTCTCTCTCTGTCTCTCATGAATAAATGAATAAAAATCTTTAAAACAACAACAACAACAACAACAACAAAAAAAAAAACCAAAGACCATCTAGTTGTGATCATAGGGGTCTTGGGTCTGATTCTGCTTTTCATCCACATCTCCATCATCAATGACTGAATCCCTCCTAAGTGCCAGGCACTGTGCTATTTTTTTAAAATTTTATTTATTTATTTGAGAGAGAGAATGAGATAGAGCATGAGAGGGTCAGAAGGAGAAGAAGACTTCTTGCTGAGCAGGGAGCCCAATGCAGGACTCGATCCCAGGACTCCAGGATCATGACCTGAGCTGAAGGCAGTTGCTTAACCAACTGAGCCACCCAGGCGCCCCTGTGCTATTCTTTTATACACACTGTCTCTTTTCCTCCTTGGAACAGCCCTGTGAGGTAGGTATTAGTACTGTCCCACTTTACAGATGGGGAGACTGAGGCTCAGAGAGGTTAAGGACACACAGCACCAAGTGTCAGGGAGACAGCTCTGAGCCTTTGCATGTAACAATCAGCCGGCAGCTCAATTTCCATGTCCACTGCTGCTGGACAGAGAAGGGTGGGGGGAGTTGCACTGTGTCTTGACACCTGGGACATGTCAGAAAGTCCTTGACACCCAGATTCCATCCTCTGAAAGGAAGAAAAGACCCAACCTGGGGGTAAGAGAAATAAAAATAAGCCAGATAGTTTATTTTATATTTGTAAACTCTGAGAGCTACGGATACCTCACAAATATGTTTTCCTGTAATGAGAAATACATTTTATTAAGTTCAATGTCATTCACAGAAAGGGAGAGACATTTCCTCTTCCCAAAGAACCATGCTCTGTTAGCTGTCAAATCACTTCAGTTATTCACTTCAATGGCAGAGGACCATGTTATCAAGCAACACATTCAAGCCTAATTAATCTGGAATGCAAACTCGGGAGAAAAGTCTCTTCTGCAGGAAAACTGCAGGGAATGCTACTAAATTAAACGCCAGAACTTGGGTCGTGTGCATGCTTGATTTTTAGCTCTCCCCCTAGATGTTCCCAAGGCTGGTGTCTTCTCTCTGCTCAGGTGGTCCCCCTGTATGGCAACCACCTGACCACCCTAGCTAAAGGCACCCTTTAGTCACTATTGGCATATACCACCTACTGTGTTTCCTTCTTTGTGCTTATTGACCTCTGACATTTTCTGGTTCCTTTATTTAGTTGTGTTTGCCGTTTATTTTCCTTTCACTGAGATATATGTTCCCAGAGAGCCAGAACTGCATTGTTTCTGTTAAGAGACAATTCTTCATGGGTACCTTGTATTTGTACCCATTATGGAGCAAAGGCATTGACAAATTTTGTCCTGTGTCTTCTGCCAGCATCTATAAGCTGGCCAGGCTAACTTATTAGCTTGCAAGCAAGGTAAAAGCTCAGACCCTTTGCAGTTCCTCACAGTTTCGTTCATTACCCCATCTCCAGCATCTGCAGCCTAAGTCTTCATGCCTTGAGTCAAGGCATGAGTCAAGTAGGGTCTTAGTAGATGCTCAGTAAACATTTGCTGAATGAATGAAAATGCAAATGACACATCAAAGCAAATCTGTGCTGCCAGCTGGCTAGGAATCTTCCCACCTGGTGTCTACCTTAGATATCCTTTTTGGAAACCCTAAATTCTACCTGGAGCTTTTGGGTTGAACACTATCTCTCCATCTTAATCTTGCCCTGTGCAGTCACTCCCCTGCCTGAAAACACCGTAGAAAGTAATTTGAATGTGTTAAATTCTGGAAATTCGCTCTTAGTGCTGTGAAGCACCAGGCATAGTAAAGAGCAAATCACCTGCATACCCCCTGACCACTTGGGATGGCTCAGAACTGGGCTAGAGAAGCAGTATGTCTTTTCAGGGCTACAGGTCTTCAGTGGCCTGGGAGCTGCAAAAGTTCCTCAAGGGAGGGAAGGTCAGGTAAGGGGATCTCTGGCCATTGGGTGGGTGTTGTCCCTAAATCAGGGGAACCAGAGGGCACCCCTCCTAATCCCAGCTGTACCCCACTGGATATCTAAGAGCGGTATGCTTGGTGCCCAGGAGGGTCCTGAAGCTCCCGCGCAGGCTACTTCTGGAGGCGGGATGGGGGCCTGCATTTTAGGGCGGACGGGCTGGTGTTGGAGCAACTCCTCTGGGTGCTCCTGGGGACCTGAGCCTGGATCGAGAGGAGTTCCAGCTGGGGGTGGGGCTGCGTCCCGCACCTCGCCTCCAAGCTCTTGACCTCGCAGAGCCCACCGGGTCTGGCCCCAGGTCTCCGCCCGCTGCCTCCTCCCGCGTCGCACTCACCTGGCCGGAAGCAGAAGCCCACGCTCTGTCCTCCGCCGAGAGGCCGGCGGGGTCGGGAGGAGCCCGGCCCGCTCCCGGGCGAGGCCGCCTGGCCGCGCTCCCGCGGAGTCTCCAGCCGGCGGCCGGCACGCCGCGCGCCCGCCCGGCCTGTGTACGCGCGTCGCCATGGCAACGCCGCCGGGCCGGCGAGGGGCGTGGCCTGCGCGGCGCAGCGCAGGGGGACGGGCGTGGTGGGGGGGGTGCGAGGGGCGGTGTGCCGGACACCACCTCGAGGATCGCAGCCTGCTGCAGCGCCTGGAAGTATCCCGGGGTCTGCCGCTTAGGGATCCTCAGGCCCGTTTCACAGATGGGGAAACGGAGGCTCAGAGGTCACAGAAATAGCCCGCGGTTTTCCAGCGAGGAAGGAGCAGACTCGAGAGTCCTTCTTCCTACTCTCTGCTCCAGGCTGGGTGCGTGGAGGCGGGGTGGGAGGGCGATGGAGCTGAACCAGGAGAAGCTTAGAGGTTAGAACCCCTGCCCCACCCGAATCTCGACTCCTCTCTGTTGCAGAAAATAGAGTAAGCTGGGGGGATCACCACTTCTGGGGGTGGGAGACGGATGGGGTGGAAGGAACAATTTTGAAAGAATGAGGATTTTTTCCCATGGGCTGGGGAAAGGATACTTCCAAACCGCCAACCCCGCTATGATTCCTGTCCTTCCCTGTCAAAACCGACGTTTATTCGGCCATTTGTTCTTTATCTCTACAAACATCTCCTGAGTCCCCAGAGTTGACCTGCATCGGTTACTGTCCTTGAAAGCCCCACCCTGGGCGCAGGACTGGGGGAGGGGCTCTGTGGAGAAAACATGCAAATCCCAAAGATCTCCCACCACCCCCATGTCACCTTCTGCCTGGGAGCAGAACAGCCCAGCCGACTCTGCCTACCTGGACAATGCTTCCCTTCCCTGGCAGGAAATGGCCGGCAAGGTGCCTCCAGAAAACCTCAAAAAACATTTAAAAAGATGAAATGTGGCAGACTCTATCCTAGGCAATTAGAACAAGATCTAAGAGAGAACTCATGGAAATGGACATAGTGAAGATGCTCAAACATGCCTAGGGGCTTTTAGAAATGCAGATTCCCAGGCACAGACCCCATCACAGATTCTGAGCAGGCAAATGCGGAGGGGCATGGTCTGGGAATGTGCATTTCTTACAAACTTGGCAAAACCCTGTCTTAGAAAGTTGAACTGCAGAGACCTTCCCCAGGGCCTATTCCTGGAAATCTCTTCCAGGGCCTCACGCAGCCTGGAAGGTTGTGCCTGGGGTCAGTTCCCCACATCCAGAAAGACCCTAGGCCTAAAGTCGGAGGAGTGACCACAGAAACTGGGGCCTAAGGAATAATAGCTTCACAGGAACAGGAAGGGTCAGGCTCAACTCCCCAGGGCCTTTCTGCCTCAGGGCCTTTGCACTTATGTTTTCTCTCCCTAGAAAGCACTTCCACCAGGGATCTCCTTCATTTCTTTTAGATTTTTACTCAAATACTGCCCTACTTCAAATTCTTTTAAAAAACCAAACCCAATAAACAAGGAAGAGCAACAAGAACAACAAAACAAAACAAAAACCTCAACGCTCTCTCCCTCTTCTCATCTGACCGCTTATCATCTAACATCCTATTTGATTTATCTCATTCGTGTGTCTCCTTGCCCCACCCTCCTCCAGGAGGGCAGGGAGTTTTTTTCTGTTTAGTTCACTGCTGGATCACCAGTACCTAAAACAGTGCCTGAGTGAATGGGGGGTGGAGGGGACAGCCCCCGCCCCCAACACTCACCCACAGCCTGACTTCCTACTTTCTCCGGCCACTGAGCTGATCTGTCCTGACCCCAGGACATTGGCTTCTCTTGCCAGCTGTCCAGGCAGTGGGCTCACAGGAGGCCTGAGCACCACCCCTACCTGGACCTCCACCTCCATGTTTGATTTAGCCCAATTCTTGTCCCCAGTATGAGTGCAGGATGCAAACTTGCTTACTGCCAGGCAGACCCTAACAGAAGCCAGGCTGGCTGTGAGCCAGAGCAGCCCAAGGCCCCAGATAGTCTTTGAGAGGTCGTATGTCGCCAGTAACCCATCCCTCTGAAGAATTCTAAACTGAGAGCAAAGCTGACATTCAGACCCACGCGAGCAGAAACTGCTAAATCTTGATTGGGCTCCCCTCCCCGCAAAATGCCACAGTTATCTCAAAGGGTGTGTACAATCCGTGAAATGCAATAACATGTAATCCATTTTAATTTCAAAAACAGAACATAAAACACCCCAATAACTTATGGCTTTATGATTTCTTGGACTGAGAGAGAGGGTTGTAACTTGCAATTAAACCATGATGGGGTGTTAAAAATATTGCCCTTGAAGGAAAAAATAGAGGTTTCTAGAGTATATGGGTTCCTTGGTGATGCTTATGATCAATCAGTGTTATTCAGCTGTGGGTGGCTACCAAGGCCATATTGTATCGTGACTCAACGGCAGAAGTGCTGGCATCTGAAGGGCCCGGGGTTCGAGTCCCGGCTCCGTTGTTCCCAGCTGTCCTCATACAAGGGACTGAATAATGTAAAACTGAAGGCTTGCCTGAAGCAAGGAGAGAAAAGGGCCAGGGAAGGGGCTGCCCCCAAACTCGGAGGCCCAGACACTGGGCTTCCTTCCTGGGGAGAAGGGGAGGGGCTCTGCCCCTGTAGGACCTCATTCCGTGTCAGCCACCTTCCCTGGGCTGTCCTTGATCAGGGAGATGGCACCCACTGCACGCCCTTCGCACCCTTCCCAGACCTGCCTGTCCCTCCTAGTGCCTTTGCATTCCAAACTGAAATGAAGGTAGGGAGGCTTGCCCAGCCTCTATGGGGTGAGGGAGAGCCAGAGAAAGAACAGGAACAGGCGCAAGGGAGAGCAAGAGGGAGGAAGAGAGCGTGAGGGCAGGAAGTAGCCAAGCTGCTGAGTAGGATGACGGAGGGGAGAGCAGACCGCCTGGCCTGCTGGAGACTCCAGAGCCACTAATAACCTGGCCCTTCAGCCTTAGGAAATATGGGTTTTATTTACGTACACACACACACACACACTACACACACACTCACAAAAATAAATTCAAACTGCAGAAAGACGAACTGGTCACTGAGGCCTTCTGCCGCTGTCATCGTCCCCTTCCCTTGACGGAACATGAGAAAACATGCAGGTTTGAAGATTTTTCTCAAATGGATTCTTCTGTTGCTTGCTCAACGCCTTCGTTTCTCTTGCAAATCGGTCTCCAGAGTCAAGTCCCCTTGGTTCCTCGGGCTTTGCCACGGGAGTGGGTGTGTGCCTTCTGTTTGCAAACTGCTAAGTGTGCCGATCCCACCATGGGTGTGTTCTTCTGATTTCTTCTGTCCTCACTTCTGCCACCTGTCCGGTGGAGATCGCAAGGCCAGGATGGTGAGGATTCAGGGGCCAGTAAGTGTAAACTATTAAACTGTGCCCAGTACAACAGACTTGCTCTGTGAGTGTTTACAATTATTAGTGGCCGTTTGGTTTGTTTGTTTTGGTTTCTGGATGATATGGGAGGACAGCCCAAGGTCACAGACACCCTGGGGAGAACTTTGATTTGCATCAAGACTCAGTCCCAACTCAGAGCAAATGTGACCTCTGACCAGTGGCACATCATCTTCCCCTTTGCTCTGGGACGTTTCTGGGAGTGGATGTCAGAGACAGCTGAGCTCCCTCCCGTGATGTCCCCTGGAGGGCTTCCTGAGAACCCACCTGGTCTCTCTGGGATGGTACCTGCTGGGCAACTCCATAAATTCTACTTTCAGGCATCTGGACAAACCTCTGCTGTTTTTTGTTTTTGTTTTTGTTTTTTTTTTTTTTGCGAGTCAACAATGGATCTTTATGGGTGTGGTTAGCAAAACCAGCTAATATATATCTAGGCTTGTGAGGTGCCAGCCACGATGTCGTGCACAATTTTATTCAATTCTTAGCCTAACCCATTTTACAGAAGCGGGCACGGAAGAGTCAGGTGACTTGCCCGGTTACAAATCTTGTAAGAGGTCAGACTGGGATTCGACTCCAGAATGCTGCATTTTTGGCAAACTTGTTTATCAAAAAATAACACATTTTGAAATACTGAAAAGTGCGCCAATCATAAGTGTACACTTGAAGAATTTTCGCAAAGTGCATGGATTCACCTAACCAGAACCCAGATCCAGAAGCGGATTGCCAGCCCCTAGAAGCCTCCCTGTGCTCGCTTCTAGTCATTACCCACCCAACACCCTGACCTCCAATATCGTAGATTAGTTCTGCTTGATTTTGAGCTTTGTTTAAACGGAAGTATACAGATTCCATTTTCCGCCCGGCTTCTTTCACTCACCATGATGTTTATGGGATTTGCCCTTGTTGTGTGATGTCACTGGCTCATTCCTTCTCACTGCTGTACGGCATTCCACAGTGGTGGGTAGTTTCCTGTTCCTGCATAACAAATTACAACAAACATAGTGGCTCAAAACAACACACCCTTATCATGTCATAGTTTCCGTGGGTCAGGAATCCGGCCACTGTTGGGGGTGGCAGATTTCTGCTCAGGGACTCTCACGGGCTGCACCAAGGGGTCGGCCAAGGCCAGGGGTCTCATCTGAGACTCAGATGGGGAAGGATCCACTTTCAAGTTCATGTCGTTGTTGGAAAGATTCAGTTCCTTGAGGATTGTTAGCCAGAGGCCCCCACTCTCTGCCGGGTGGGCTTCTCCCTAAGGTGGCTTGCTTCATGAAAGCCAGTGAGAGTCAATGGAGGGAGTCTCCTAGTGAGATGGAGGTTACCATCTTACGTAACAAAATCCCAGAAATGACATCCCATTACCTTTGCAGCATTGTGCTAGTCAGAAATAAGGTACAGGTCCCACCTACGCTCAAGGGGAAGGGATTACCCAGAGGTGTGAACACCAGCGATAATTGGGGGCCATTGTATCTGTCTTAGGGGTATGCATACATGCACCTAGGAGTAGACTGGCTGGGCCTCGGAGAACCCAGAGGCCCAACTGTAGAAGATTCTGCCAAACATTTTTCCAAAGCACCGGTACCATCTACAATCCTTGAGTGGTGTGTGAGCGTTCCAGCCAGATCACCTGCTTTTCAAGACTATCCCCCCAACCCCTGCCTTACAGAGGGGGTTTGATCTGGGGTTCCTCGGGACAGGAGGTTCTAAACCTGGCCCTAGGTCAGAATCACCAAATTTCGGGGCCACATCTCCAGACTTCCTAATCATTTGAGGGCTAGAATATAAACTGAAAGTTACACTCCATGAGGCAGGAATCCTCGTTTTCTTCACTGATGCATCCTTGGTGCCTAGAGTAGCACCTGGCAGGTAGTTAGCACTCAGTAACATTTAAAAAAAAAAGATTTTATTAATTAATTTATTTATTTATTTTAGAGAGAGAATGAGAGAGTGTGTGCCTGGCACAGGGAGAGAGGCGGGGGGGGGAGGGAGAGGGAGAGAATCTCAAGCAGGCTCCATACTGAGCGTGGAGCCTGATATGGGGCTCGATCTCACAACCCTGAGAAACCAAGAGTCAGAAGCTTAACCAACTGTGCCACCCAGGCTCCCCTACATTTTTTTTTTAATTAAATGAATGAGTTCAGGCACTGTTGTTCACAAAATAGGCCTTAGAGAGGGTGTGAACTCCTGAAACCGGGAGGAAACTTGGACGTATCGGAGCCCTGTGCATTTTTCAGGGAAGAGGGCCCAGAGCCTTAACCAAATTCTTCTCCGCAAAGGCTAAGAGCTGCTGTGATTGAATCCAGTCTGGCTTGGTTATCTGATTACGGTAAGAAACAGCTAGTCCTGGGGAAGAACAGAGTTTAGAAGAGAGAAGAGGGAGGGCGCCTGGGTGGCTCAGTCGTTGAACACCTGCCTTCAGCTCAGGTCATTGTCCCAGGGTCCTGGGATCAAGCCCCGCATCGGGCTCCCTGCTCCATGGGAAGCCTGCTTCTCCCCCTCCCACTCCCCCTGCTTGTGTTCCCTCTCTCACTCGCTGTGTCTCTCTCTGTCAAATAAATAAATAAAATCTTTAAAAAAGAAAAGAAGAAAGAAGAGGGAGAGTGCTTGCTTGGAGGGCTCACAAACTGACACCTTGCCCCATTTGGATGTTTGACCCATGGTGACTTTGGGTCCGGCTGGCCTAGCAACTGCCGGGCTTCGTGGGGAACTTCCCTGTGTCTGTTTGTTGAATAGCACTTACAGAAGCCCCAGTTTCCTTCTGCGGAAGCCAACATGAGCCCCACCTTTTCAGAAAGCCTCTCGGTGTATCCAGTTTGAGATGACCTCATCGTTTGTCACCCCGTGTCTTGTCTTCTGGAGGTTTCCCAGCATCTTGCTGCTGTCTGCATTCTTTTATCCTTTGAACAGTGCTCCTATTTTCAGCTTTGGGTCATTCCCATCACATGCCTTTTATCTTCCTTCCCGAACAGATCAACCTTGTACCCCTCTAAGACATTTCTTCTCCGGTTTCCTCTGAATCATTTCATTCGGTCCAGATATGGCCAGCTTTTCCTCCTTCCTCACGGCATTCAACATAGACCCTCTCTTTTCCCCAGAACAACCGCTCTTTCTTTCCAATCCCTCACTTAGGTCCTCGTCTTTCACCATGTTTTCTGACTTCTCCTGAGAACGGATTGTTTTTTGAAATTCAAGTCTCAAAGATCATCCCTTCTAATCTGGTTCTGAATTTGGATCACCGTCAAGAAGCACGGGGGACAGGAATGTTGCTGGGTAATTAGGCTCCTCGGCAGAAGGGCCGAGTGCTCAAGGGGGTGTCAGAGGGACCTGGGCAGAGAGAGGAAGGTACATTCTTCTGCTATGGGGTGAGACCTGGGGGGAGGCCCTCAGGAAAGGCTCTTTTAAGGAAAAAGGAAGCATTTTACCCGAGTCTTGAAGGATGGGTAGGATTCAGGTGGTAGAGCAGGGAGAGAAGATTCTATGGAAGGAAGGGGCAGTGGGAACAGAGGCTAGAAGCCCGGGAATAGGAGAGGCTATGTATGATCCTACAGAGTAGGAGGGGAGGCCAGGTGCTGAGACTGGAAACGGAGACCCATGTCAGCCCTGAGAGATGTTTGTTTGGCTTTCATAGTGTCTTAAAGACTTTTAAGTAGTAGCTGAAGGGTTTGGCCTCCTTATGTGGAGTGAAAGAGAAACCAATTCCAACTGGTGTCAGCATGAAGCAAAGTCACTAGTTACCATGAAAGAAAAGTCTAGAGGGAACAGCTGGGTTCAGGCCCAAGTGATGTCATCAAGCCCTGGCCTCTCTTCAGCTCTTAGCAATGCTTTTAGCCATGTGGATCCAAGCTCAGAGAGAATCCTGGTATCATGGTCACAAAAGGGCTGCCATAGCTCCAGCCGTTGCATCTTCTCAGGAATCCCATGGGGAATGAGGGTGAGTCTTTTCCTGAAGTTTCGCCCAAAGGGCCTCACTGCTTCTCATTTCCTCTGATTGGGGAACAGGCCCATTCCTGAACCGATTATTGAGGCCAAGAGACTGCTCTGCTCTGACTGGCTGAGGCTTGAGTTACATGCCTCTCCCTGCCTCCAGGTGGTATCCACACCATCTCTGTGAGAGTAGGCTGAGACAGGGGGAGAGGTATGGTCCCCCAAAGGGGGATCATAACACCATACTGTTTTTTTTTTTTTTTAAGATTTTATTTATTTATGAGAGAGAAACAGAGAGAAAACACGAGCAGGGTGAGAGGCAGGAGGAGAAGCAGATTCCCCGCTGAGCAGGGATCCCGACGCGGGGCTTGATTCTGGGACTCCAAGATCACGACCTGAGCTGAGGGCAGACACTTAACTGAGCCACCCAGGCGCCCCACCATACTGTTTTAGAAGAGAGGTCCTGAGTGACAAAAACTGCAGATATCTATCACAGTGGCCAACATGTACAGACCATTTTAACTTATATTAAATTAATGCCTTTCCTTGGAAAATGGGAACATGGGCTGTATTCTTGCATATAGATCAGCAGTCTGTGAGGGCCGAGGAGGGACTGCCCTCTTTAGATACTCTCTGTGTTCCCCCTGCCCACTGCACCGCTCACACTTCCTCTCTGGCTTCTGGGAGCACTTGGGCTTTCATCCCCAGCATAATTCAATTCTGTAAATAAATCTGTTTCTCCTACCAGAATGGAAGTGCCAAAGGGTACAGGGGTCAGATAGCTCTCCCCGTGCTCCCATAAACTCCCGAGGACAAATGCCTACCTTTTTTGCTAGTCTCATTCCTTGCCCATGGGTAAATCCCTCTGAAAAAAAGATTTCATACATCATGATTTTAGAAGCTGAATCTGAGAATTCCGGTGTCTGAAGTCCTTGAGGGTGATTGGGGGATGTGCATGTCTCCTTCTATGGTTTGCTTCTGCCCACTCTGCCTCATCCTGGCTTGTTTCTCAGATGCATAGTGATTTGATTTTGATCTCATTTTGGATTGAACTTAACCTGTGGGAATCCTTCGGGGTCTGATTCCCGGCTGCTTTCCTTTAGGAAAGCTTTTTGTTGGTTTCAGCTGGATGCCAGGGATGCTAATAACCTGTAACCACTTACATTTACTTCCTTAGCTTGGAGTTTTCCCACTGAACACATGGAGTATAAATTTGAACCCCAGCCCCATGTGGTTACAGATCCTCAGGGTCTCAGGGTGACAGGCATCTTTATTATTATTGTGGCCTTAATTAAAATTTTCCCTCCAGACCCACACTGAAAACAGACAGATTGCCTCCTAGGCTCCCTTTACTGGCGGTCCAGGAAAAAAAATTTTAAAGCCCTCCCTTTGCCTTTGAGGGTGCTGGCTCAGTCTGGGCATCTGAGACTTGGCTAGCGCACTTGGCAAAGGTCCAAGTCTTAACCTCCCATTTCTGGTACCTGTTAACTTTTCAACTAATAGTTTTAGCCTTTTTTGAGTATCATTCTCTAGATCCACTATTTCCTTTGGGGTTGCTAAGTTGTGATTTTTCTGATTGCTATTCCTTTGGTAAGTATTAGCTAGAATTCTTTGAGAAAGAAGGGTTTTCCTTCATCAACTATTTGTTTATGTTTATCATAAAATAGGGTTTGTTCAGGAAAGGCAGAATAAAAAATTGGTTCTTTCTTTTTATGTATCAATATTCAAAGTAAGAAGCAACTGCCAAAGTGACCAGTGAGTTTTTAAAAATATCATTAGGAATCTTTGATTCAAAAATCTGTAGGGGTGCCTGGGTGGCTCAGTCAGTTGGGCATCTGACTCTTGATTTCAGCTCAGGTTATGATCTCAGGGTCATGGGATTGAGCCCTACACAGGGCTCTGCGCTCAGCGGGGAGTCTGCTTGAGATCCTCTCCCTCTGCTCCTCCCCCCGTGCTCTCTCTCTCTAAAATGAATGGATAAATGTTAAAAAAAAAAATTTGTAGAGGTGCTTCAGCTCATCGAAGCCATTATTTGGGTTGAGGATCACACTATGCAATCTCAGGGGTCCACTGAAATGGGCTCTGTGTGCTTTGTTTTTCCAGGTGGAAACCACACAATAATTATAACTATCTATGTTAGTATCACCTTGGTGTGGTCTTTAGGTAAACATTTTGTCTTAGTTTCCTTCTCTGTACAAGGAAGTTGGACAAGATGAGCTCTAGATCCATTCCAGCTCAAGACTACTTTTTGTAGCATTTTCACATATAGTTTACTCATTCGACTCTCCCAGTCTGGTGACCCGAGGCGATTGTCAACATCTGCATTTTACAAACATGGAAAGTACCACCTGAAAGATAATATGTTTTTCCAATTTCCCATCCTGCACTTCTCCCACTAGACTTCAAGCTCTGGTTCTCAGGGATATTTTACATCTCAGGGGACTTGTGACAATGTCTGGAGACCTTTCTGATTGTCACACGTGGGAGAGGCTACTGTCCTCTAGTTGGGAGAGGTCGGGGATGCTGCTAAACATCCTATGGTGCATAGGACAGCATGCTCCCCAGCCCACGTCAGTGTCATCCAGCCCCAAGTGTTAATAATGCCAGAGTTGAGAAACCCTGACTTGCATATTCCTTTTAATCTAATGTTTATTCAATGAAAGGATGTATAAAAATGTACACATCTGAGGGCGCCTGGGTGGCTCAGTCGTTAAGCGTCTGCCTTCGGCTCAGGTCATGATCCCAGGGTCCTGGGATCGAGCCCCGCGTCGGGCTCCCTGCTCTGCGGGAAGCCTGCTTCTCCCTCTCCTGCTTCTCTCTCTCCCACTTCCCCCTGCTTGTGTTCCCTCTCTCGCTGTGTCTCTCTCTGTCAAATAAATAAATAAAATCTTTAAAAAAAAAGGTACACATCTGAGAATTCCAGTATACAAGAAATAGAATGATGGGACAGTCTGTTCCTAACATATCCACACAACTTAGCCATTTGGCGTTCTCCTACATTTCCCCTTCTTATTTCTGGCTCCTATTTTGCCCCTTGAGACTGTTCTATTATTGGCTTAAGGGAAGATTAATGGACAATTTATATTGCTTTCAGGCCAATGGGAAAACATTATGCCTTGATTTTTTTTTTCTTTAACTTAGGAAATAAATATCAAAATCAAGTTTTATCCCATACAGCAGTCAGCTTTTTTGGGTCCCATTCCTTTGCCATTTTGATCAATTGAATGGATGTTTTCCATAAACTTAGCATTACCTTTGAATGTCGTTAAAGTTATGGCTCACGGCTTCTCCTGTATCCCTTCTTCTGCTGCATTTGTATTGATTTAAAACAACCCACTTGGTGCTGAAGTGAAGTGAATTTACCAGTGGAAAGTGCTAGAATGGTACTATTTGAAAAGTCAATTTGTGGACAAGTTGAATCTGATTTTTAAAAAGACAACTAATTTGTCAGAAACAAAAAATGCAGCTTTTTATTTTATTTTATTGGTTCAATTTTTCAATTTGAGGTAAGGCAGATGCATTTTTTCACTTGCTTACATCAAGTACTCACACACTTTCTCTTATAAACACATATTTACGGCTTGTCTAGTTGCTACCACATTGTTACATTATCTTTCCCTCTTTTGTGCTTTGCTAAAGTAGATGCTAATAATTTTTCCTGACTGGACACAACTACCAAGATGCTTTCTAAAATAAGACATCTTGAGGATAAATAGTAAGAACATTCTTGGGTTTAAAGTTTCCATGCAGGGCACCTGGGTGGCTCAGTCAGTTGAGCATCTGCCTTCGGCTCAGATCATGATCCTGGGACCCCGGGATCGAGCCCCGCGTCGGGCTCCCTGCTCAGCGGGGAGCCTGCTTCTCCCTCTCCCTCTGCTGCTTCCCCCGCTTGTGCTCTCTCTCTCTCCATCAAATAGTAAATAAACAAATAAATAAAATCTTAAAAAAAAATAAAGTTTCCACGCACCTTTCAAATTTTATACAGTACTGAGCCCAGCTTCTCCCTGAGAAGCTTGCTGTATTATTGACATTTTTTCTGAGAAGACTTACATCCCAGAAGATCAGGCCATAATTTTTGCTTCTCAAATTATATTGTAGTTGTTTTATTTTGAAATATAGCCTTCATTAGTATGCTTTTAAGTAATCTAAACTTTCTTAAAATCTTTTTGAGTTTGTAAATACTACTATTATCTTTCCCACATCCTTTAAATGACAGTTAATAAATTCCAACGGAGAGTTTTTAATGCACAGAATAGGGACTGGGGATGGAGAAAAGGAAGAGATCTGTTTATACATGCCGTGGAGAATTAGATTTATAGTTCTATTGGGGAGGGATAGGAAAATGGTCTTTGTAAAAATGACAGGTTTTTTTTTAAGGAAAATCATAAATACCACACTCAGGCTGATCTCCAAGGATGAGTGTTTCTGGGTTTTTGATAGAGCCGACCCTGGGTGGCCAAGCTCTATCCCCAGAGTCCCCACTGCTCAAGAGAACAGATCTTCCTTTGTCCAGGGCAGGATTTGTCAACCTTGGCACTCTTGACATTTGGGGCAGGATAACTCTTTGTTGTAGGTAATGTCCTCTGCACTGTAGGATGTTTAATAGTTTCCTGGCCCCACTAGATGCCCTTAGCAGCCCCCCCATTCCCCCCACCACCACTGTCACATTCCCAATGGCCCCTGGGCAGCAAACTCAATCCTGGTGGAGAACCACTGATCTAAGGTGAAGATGTCCAGGTCTGGCATTTGTGTGAACATTTACCAGTGTCACCGGCAGCTGAGAATGGTTTGTCACACGTTGTGTCTGGGGGCTGGTTGGTTTGTATCAGCATGTCATCCATCTGACTGCCCTCCTCCCATGTGAGGTTGGCTCTCCCCTGAGGTGTCGGGTTCTGGGCCATCTTGTGATCATTGTGATCTTTTGCTGGGGCCCTCACTGGCGATCTTTGACCTGAATGCCACGCAACAAGGAAGCTAACGGACAGCTTCGTCAATGAGCTGTAGGACTTTGGACATGGCTCTTGTCTGCTCTGGGCCTGATTCTCCCCCTGCAGAATTACTGGGTTTGGCTCAATCACCATTCCCTATGGGGTAGTCCATGAAAGCTGACCATGGAAGAGCCTTTGTGGGGAAGAAAGGTGGTGAGACCAAATTGGTTTGGGAAATGCTATATCCTGCAACATCTGCTTGGAGATTCATAATGTGCATAAGCATGTGAGAGGCTTTCTAGAATTCTCTGCACCCAGATCTCTATGTGGCTCACTCCCCACTTTTCTCCAATGTTACTTCCCAAGAGACTTTTCCAATCACCCAAACAGGCGACGCTCTAGTGCCTCATCTTTCTTCACACGGCTTCTCATTTCCTGACATTATAGCTTATGTATTTATATCTTTGTTCATTGTCTGTCCCCCTCAGCCCAGAACATAGCCTTGGTGTCAGCAGGGACTTGGTCCATTTGTTTGCAGCTGATCCCTAGCATGTGGCACATAGTAGATGCTCAGTAAAAATGTTTCACTTGTGGATTTCCAAATGAATTTAATCAGGGACTTTTCCACTTCCACTCATCAAAGTCTAGGGAAGCAAGCTTGGGAATCAACAAGGGAGAGGGTCTCTAAGTCCTGATAGCCATGGCCTCCTGACATTCACTTTCTTAGTATGAGCCACTCAGTTCTAAAGGTACCGAAGAGCTGGTATCAGGCCAGAGAGCAAACAAAATGGACTGATTTGCCCGCTCTCCATGATGGGAGTTGCTGTCTTGGGAACTGAGGAAGAGAGAAACCTTTTGCCTCAATGATCTGCTCGTGGCTCCCCTTCGTCAGGACTCTAACCAGTCTGAGAAAAGTGAGAGTAAAAATCGGGGATAGGTGGAAAGGGTACGTGCACCCCGATGTTTATAGCAGCAATGTCCACAATAGCCAAACTGTGGAAAGAGCCAAGATGTCCATCGACAAATGAATGGATAAAGAAGATGTGGTATATATATATATATATATATATATATATATATATATATATATATATACATATATATATATACACACACAATGGAATATTATGCAGCCATCAAAAGGAATGAGATCTTGCCATTTGCAACGATGTGGATGGAACTGGAGGATGTTATGCTGAGCGAAATAAGTCAATCAGAGAAAGACATGTATCATATGACCTCACTGATATGAGGAATTCTTAATCTCAGGAAACAAACTGAGGGTTGCTGGAGTGGTGGGGGGTGGGAGGGATGGGGTGGCTGGGTGATAGACATTGGGGAGGGTATGTGCTATGGTGAGCGCTGTGAATTGTGCAAGGCTGTTGAATCTCAGATCTGTACCTCTGAAACAAATAATGCAATATATGTTAAGAAAAAAAAAGAAGAAGAAGATAGCAGGAGGGGAAGAATGAAGGGGGGGAAATCGGAGGGGTAGATGAACCATGAGAGACGATGGACTCTGAAAAACAAACTGAGGGTTCTAGAGGGGAGGGGGGTGGGAGGATGGGTTAGCCTGGTGGTGGGTATTGAGGAGGGCACATTCTGCATGGAGCACAGGGTGTTATGCACAAACAATGAATCATGGAACACTACATCTAAAGCTAATGATGTAATGTATGGGGATAATATAAGAATAAAAAAATTAAAAAAAAAAGATTATATATATATTATAAAAAAAAAAATCGGGGATAGGTGGAGTGCCCACTGTGTGCTCAGCACTGTTTATGATGCAAAGGCAGTGCCTCCCTTCAAGGACTTTGGCTAAATTTAGGGTCAGAACTCAAAAGGGGGATTTACTGGGAGGACACAGCATCTCTTACAGAACCCAAAGGCTGGGCTGGGCTTCCCAAGGGACAAGGACCAAGGACCAGAAAGCCATCCGGAGACAGCTATTTCCGAGGTCTCATTGTTCATGTCTGCCTCTTTCTGCCTCTTCCCCTGCTTTGCTCACCTGTGGCCCATCACGATGGCGCCCAAACTGCCCCCTAATCCCTGAGACCCCATCATCCAATGGCCTCTCCATCCATCACAGGACCAATTCCTGAGGGAGCAGGGCTTAGCCCAGCTCAGCTTCTGATTGGTTCTCCTGGGTCAGGTGGACACACACCTCAGGTCCAATTAGCTGTGACCTGAGAGAGTAGCACTCACGTGACACCAATATAGTGGCTGAGATTCCTCCTTTTTGGGTGGAGTGGGAGCACTAGGTGGGATTTTTCTCTGCTCTTGGCCCTGGGGCTATTTAGGCTCAAGAAGCCTGGGTGGCTTTTTGAATTTTCTCCCATATTTCTGTCCTTTCATGTTTACTTTAAGAACAGAAACATGATGGAGAGGAAAGGGCTAGAGGCTTTATTCTGGCTTTTACCCTCTGCCCCCCACCTTTTTTTTTTTTTTTTTGAGTCAAAAGATGGAGGGCCCTGATAGATCTGGACCAAGGGGCAAACAGGATGAGTGTGCCTTGGGGAATTTTGAGGTGAAGGTGGTCCCCTGCTTTGACAGGTGGTTTTATCTTAATACTGCAGATGGATTTTTTCTTTTTTCTTTTGCTTCTCTAGGCACTGTTCAGGTCTCCAGCCCCCAGGCCACATTTCCAGCTAACATTCTCTCTGCCTTCCTATAGACAAAGGTGAACCATGCTCTATATGCTACATGTTCTAGGCAACAAATTCCCACAGACTTAGTAGCCTAAAATAATAGAAAGGTATTTTCTCATGGTTCTGGAGGCCAGAAGTCCAAAACCAGCATCAGCTGGGCCACAGTCAAGGTTGCAGCTCCTGTGGATGCTTAGGGGGGAATCCCCTTGCCTCCTCCAGCTCCAGGGCTGCCGGCAGTCCCTGGCTTGCAGACACACCAGGCCAGTCTCTACAGCCGTGGTCACCATGGTTCCTCCCCTTCTATGCGTGTGGTGTCCCCCAGCTCTCATTTGCAAGTGCACTTGTGGATGGCATCTAGAGTTCACCTGGTGATTCCCGGATAACCTCATCTCAAAACCCTTAATTTAATCATGCCTGCAAAACCTTTACCTTGTCAGGTAACTTCCGCAGGTCCTAGGACTTAGGTCCTGAGATCTTTCAGGGTTACCATCCAGCCCACTACAAGCCCCAAAACTTTCTCCCCCCAGGAGGGTCTAGGCTGGGCAGACGCCCTGCAGGATGATCCACCAGAGCCCAGACTGAGGGCCCTTTTTTTTTTTTTTTTTTTGAGGGCCCTTTCTATCATTTGGAATCTTGCTATTCTCCTTTTCTTTTTTAAAGATTTATTTATTTTAGAGAGGGGGCGGTGGAGGGACAGAAGGAGAGAGAGAATCTCCAGCCGACTCCCTGCTGAGCGTGGAGCCCAATGTAGGGCTCTACTCCGGGCTCACTCTCACGACCCTGAGATCATGACCTGAGCCGAAGTCAAGAGTCAGAGGCTTAATCAACTGAGCCATCCAGGTGCCCTGCTCATCTTTTCTTTTTCCTCCTGTTTGTCTTCCCATCAGGAGGAAGCATAAAGACTAACTGAAGAACAAATCCAGCCCCCAGATACATGGAGAGCCACAGGTCTCTGGTGTCTTAGCCACGAAGCAGGTCCTTGCAGCTCCCTTTTAATAGATGGATTTGCATAAGGAAAGTGAAAGGTTGGAATTTAGACCGTACTGCCCATCCTGAGATCAGGAGTGATTCATTCCCTACCTGCTGCCCCTTCTCTACTTAGAAGTTTTTAGGAAACATCCAGGGCCTCAGAATTTACTCTTCTCCTAGCCATGCAGACTCCACTTCATGCTTCCCAGTATCAGGAAGGCACCCCTGGACTCAGGTGTGTCTTCCCAGACTCCCACTCCACGGTCAAGACCCTGACCCCAGTCGTTCCTCTTCTGGCTTAGTCTCAGCAGTCAGCAATCCCCTGGGCATCCTCATTAGTTGAACTGCTTTCCTGGGTTCCACAGGCAGGCACTTTGCCCCCTGCATGAGGACACACCTGGCCTTTCTGAGCATACAGCCCCTCGGCTCCCGCTGGGCCGGGTCTCAGGAGGGGGATGCTGGGGGGACGTTTAGGTCGGTAGGAGCTGCTGTCTAGACAGCCACCATGTTCTGTTGGGTATGTGGGTCGAAGGGGCAGCAGTAATAGCTTCCCCTTCCTGGGAAGCACAGATCCTCATTCGAAGTTTGAAAAAGCTCTTTACGCTGAATGGCACAGTAGAGCATTTAAAGAACTCAGGCCCTGGAGCCAGACGGCTGGGGTTCAGACTCTAGCGCGGCTACTTCCTAGCGATGTGACTTGAGGCACTTGAACCTGAGCCTCTGTGAGCTAACCTGCAAAATGGCAGTGATACCAGGATGCAGATGAAATGCCGTAACACGCGTGAAGTGTTTTGTGCAGATTAGCAGCAACTATTATTATCAGTGATATTTCTCCCTAAGCAAGTCAGTGTTGGAAGAGCTGCGACAGTAATTCAGCGCCCAAATGTACTACATATAAAATATTTTATTATAAAAAGCTCACTTGCACGGCACTTTAGAAGGAATAAAATATCTCACACAGCTTTCCTTTGTTGCCCTTACCCAGAAGGCACTAGGAAAGCGTACCAGTAAAGACTCTGATCTTATGCATCACCGGGCCTTGGGCCCTCCGAGAGCCAACAGCTTCAGGGGCTCTGAGAGAGCCCCAGCTGGGCCTCACTCCCACATCATCGATCAGCCTCTTGTTTCACTTCATTCCCGAAATGGCCCCGCGTCCTTTCTAGAAAGCCGAGTCACATCTCCTACCCACAGCTCAGGACTCCGGTGAAGAAAGCAAAGGCATATCTTGTTTTCTTTTTGAAACAAAACAGTCCTAGTGGAAGCAAAACAAAAATCACAACCTAAACCAGCTGCTAGGCATCCTCTCCTGTTTGGAAAGAGAGGTGTTATGGCCAACAACCCAGAGTTGGGGAAAAACGATGGGGAAGGTGCGTACCCCGCGAGGACCCCGACGGGGTCCACATCCCGAGATCCGAGGCAGCAGCTATTCCCGACGCACCTGCCACGTGAGGTTCTGTGGATGTCAGTCAGTCCCTAGTCACTGGACTCCCCACGCCCCCCTCCCTCACCCCCATCCACATCAATCTGTATGCATCTGCCCCCTCCGCTCCTCAATTGCAGCTGAAGTGGCTTCACGGGGGGTCCGTGGCGTGGAGGGTGAGCGACCGGAGGAACACACCTGAGCGGGGCCGTCAGTCAGGTGGCCGGGCATCAGGAGCCTTCTGCTGGACTTCATCATACTGTGGTGGGGGGGTCAAAGGCTCGATGGAGGGAGGAGGGACGTTTTTGTCCGGGAGGCTGATCCTGAAGTCTTTGAGGTGAAGCTTTTCGGATTTAATCCTTCGAACTTTGAGTGGCTTTAGGCGTTTGGCCAACTTGGAGTTCTGCCTGTCGGGTGGATTCCCCGGGCTGGTCTCCACGTTGGCCCTGGCAGCTGTGGGGCTCGTCTCGTCAAGACCCGTCAAGGACTCATAGGACGGGAGAGAGATGCTCATCCTCGGGTTCTGGTCCAGTTCCCTCGCTTCTGAGTAGTTTGTGTTCATCACTTCCTCGTAACTGGGGACATAGTACCTGGAGGAGGCGTCCTCCTCCTCCTCCTGGCTGCAAGACAACAAGCACCAACATGGAGAGTGTTAGCATGTGCTCCCGCCATATTGAAAATCACAAGTAGATGAACTCCGGATCCTGTGTCAGCACCGGGTCCACATACACCAGCCTTGTGAACAACCCGTGGGTGCCAAAAGTAATAAAAGCTAACACTTGAACCGTGTGCTAGGCGTCAGGTACTGTGCTAAGTACTTTAACACATATCAACCAGTTTCATCTTCCTAACAATGCTATGAGTTAGGTACTATTTTCATACCCATTTTATGGATGGGGAAACGGATACGTCAAGGTTATGTGACTTGGTCATGTACGTGGGAAGTGGGAGAGCAGGAACTGAATGCCACACTCAACGACTACACTGGATGATCTGGAAGTGTTAACACGAGGAAGTGTGAACCCCCCTTTGCTTTTAAGACTCATGCTTAACCACATGCCAGATGGGCTGTTCTGGCGCCAAGCTGGGTCCTTTTGCCAAAGGCCACACAAACGTGCACGAAGCAGCAGCCAGTTTGAAGCAGAATGGTTGTCCCCAGGTAGAGAAGGGATGTCTACTATAAAATTTATATGTATTTCAAGGTATTCTGTAATTTTGTCTTCCAAGTTCACTATAAGGCTCAAAGGTCTTATCCTCAGGCTTAGTCTCCTTTGACTGTTGAAAGAGAAAACCAGAAAGTCAGGTGTCTTTTTTTTCTTTCTTTCTTTTTTTTTTTTTACACATGTTGAGGGAATAGTGCCATAAGCCATAGTCCAGGACTCTGCACTTGAACCTGTAGGGTGATAATGGTCAACATCAGCCCCTCCCTGTTTGTCCAGGCCTACCTCTCATTTCCCTTAGCATGTGTGTGCTCCTGGCTAGGGTGGGGAATTAGGGGAGACTGATTCTCCTTCTTTGTTCTTTTCTGTATTTCCTGAATTTTCGAGAATATGTGTGCATGATCTTTTATTATCAGAAAATAGGTTTCGTTTTTCCAAGCCAAAAACAACTCCCTTCCCACTAGAAGGATGACAAAGTTGCAGAAAATCTAAACACAGGAAAACCTAAGGCAGAAAAGAAAACCGTCCCATCTCCTTCCACCTGGAGACAACCACTGTTAATACTCTGTTGTACACCTTTCCAGACCCCTCTCTAATCCCACAGCTGCAACATTTGATGCGATTAGGACCTCACCACAGATGCCGTGTTGTAACCTCCCTTTCTCACCACGGTGCATACGGTCCCGCATTAGCAACTACAGCTCAGCAATGGCTGTGCAGAATGCCACCGAGTGGGCGTGCCATGATTTAGCTTGAATGGTGGATATTTAGGTTGTTTCTCAATTTTTTGCTATTCTAAGCAACGCTCTGATAAACCTAAAGGCACAGACTCCTTTGCACTTGCGTGATTTTTTCTCCCAAGGGTGAACTCGTAGGAACAGAATGGATAGGGACACGCATCTTCAATATCTCCTCTCACTGTGAAAACTCTTCTTCAGAAAGGTTGTGTCAGTCAATACCCCCATCAGTGACCCATTTCCCCACAGCTCTCCAACACCGAGGGCTGCCCGGCTTGGCCATTAATATAGGCAAAGAATAACGACACCTTCTTTTTGTTTGCATTTCATGACGAATGAGGTTGGACATCTATTGTCTGAACATCTATGAGATGCTTGCTTGTATCCTTTGTCCCTTTTCCTACTGATATGCTCCCCTGTCATACTCATTTGCAAGGGCTCTTTTTCTAGTAGGGATGTCAACCTTCATCATGTGTTCCCCGATTTATTGCTTATCTCTTAAATGTGTTTGTGGCATTTTTGTCCAAATAGAACACTGGTTCCCAACCTTTTCAACGCAAAGCACGTACACACAGCCCGTCTGGAGGCTCTGGCTGCCCTGGGCCCCATGCAGCTTTCCTGCTGGTGTCAAAATCTTGATACACCTGTAATCCATTCATACCGCATGATTTGGGAAACTCTGGGATAGAAGTATAGAGTTATTTGGAAAATTATAAACTGCTTTACAGAGCCTTAGTGGGGGAAAGTGGGAAGGCAGAGCCTCCTAGACTAAAGCAGTCTCGTCAGTGAATGCTGTGGGTGTGAGTGTGTGTGTGTGTGTGTGTCCATCCCCCGGTCCGAGGGCGGTCAGCCCGTCCTCACCTGTCTTCCTCCCGGCCGTGTGGCTCGACCCCCGGCTGGTGCTGGATGTGGGCCATCTCCTCGCCTTGATGCTGCTTCCTCTTGTCCCGGATGCTCAGGCAGATGGAGAGCAGAAGCAGCATCACCCCAGCCCCGACCAGCACGTAGGCCACGGAGAAGGTCTTGCTCTTGAGAATGCCACTGCCTATCTCTGTCTTGTTGTTCCCCTGAGCTGTCGGCTTTTCGTGGGCACTGAACCCGGGCACCAGGTTCCACATGGCCATGATGACCCCGAGAACCAGCATCCCCAGGCCGATGGCGGTCAGCGCATAGTGGGAGCCGTTGGCCTTCGACTGGGCCATCATGCCAGTGGGAGCGGGCCGAGGGCCGGTGCAAAGCAAGAAAGTAAATAAATGAGCGCACCAGCAGCCGCAGCAAGAACAACAGAAACCCCTTCAACGCACGGAACGAAATCCCTAGTGCCGCCCTAAAGAAGCAGCGGCTGCGCTCTCGAGGGACGGCTTCCAGCAAATTCGAGGCATCCTGCGTGGACAGCTGCGGCCGAGAGGTCTGGAAGGAAAGCAGAAAGAAGAGAGAGGAGGCTCAGTTCGGATTCCGGACGCGTTTGTGGACGCAGCGGCGCACTCTTGAAGGAGTCCCGGAGCGGGACCGAGCCGCGCGCTGGCCGGGCCTGGCCGCTGATGCATTCCAGATGGCTTACGTGCCTGCAGAAGGAGGGCTGATCCGCCTACCCCACCCGAAAAGGAAAAGCCAGACCTTTCCATGCAGGAGACCAGAGAGGTCAGCACTCTGGGGCCTGAAAACATTTTGTGGAATTTAATGAAGTGCAGTGAAATCTCGGCGGGCACGGGGCCCAGCGAGGAGCGTGAACGATGGTGTGCGTGAGCCGTGGTCAGTAGCTGTACCCAAATCGCCTGGGCGACGGGCATCCATCGGGGGTGTGTCCCAGTCCACACGGCCTGTGGGCTGCTCCTCACCCTCCATGGCTCCCCATTTCCTGCAGCAGAAAATCTGGGCTCCTGGAGTCACGCGTGTGACCGCCTCTCCCCCCTCATCTCTCACCTCGCCCTTCTCTGCACACCCCCCTCCAGCGTTTCTGCAGTTCTCTGGTCCCCCCTCCTCAGCTGCCCCTTCTGTGGACTCCCACAGGCCACCAGTGACTACTGTGGCCAGTCTCTCTCTTCCCATGACACATCTCTGTGCCCAGAACACAGCAGGGACTCCAAACATGTCTGCTCACTCACTGAATGAAATGAATGGAGGCCACCTGAAGTCTTCCTGCAAGACTCGCCTCCCTTCAGCCCCACGGAGTTTTGCTTTTCTTAAAGGGGCAGAAGCCGGCCTATTCACCATCTTAGCTGCTGTGCCCAGCTGGGCGAGAAACCCTCTTCCCACGAAGCAGCTCAGAGACCTTGTGCTCAAGGGAACAAACCCACCGTCCTGGGATTCCACAACCATTTGTAAGCTGGGAGAGTGAGCCAGATAAGCAAGTCACCTGAAGGTTTAGCTCAGAACCCTTTCAGGGGCCAGGAGGACCAGTGAGCAGCACCCTTCCTGGCTAACTGCTCCTCAGTACATTATTCCCAGGCCAGCGACCTTTGCAGAACAGTAAAGCCTGACAGATGTTTGGATGGGCAAGGTCCTATTTTCAACTCTGCATTCTTTCCGATCTTTCCAGAAGGACGGCCAACCAGGCCACTTGAAATCTAATGCTGCAGAGATATTTTCTCATCAAACAACGGGCTCAATCTGAAAGTGGCCACTTTGTTAAAAAAATACTCTAAAAATATTTGGGATAATATCCTTTATCGGCTTGAGGTCTGTTCCTTCTTTTTTTTTTTTTCACTCCACAAATATTTCTTGTGCATCTGCTAAGCAGTGTTAGGCACTGGAGGGACACTGGTGAGCAAGTTAAGGGTTAGTGGGGCTCTGGGCCAGCAGAAAAGTCTACAAGGAGTAACAACAAAGTGGGAAGAAAGTCTAGAAACTGTGGAATTTGGTAGGTGGGTGTCCTAACTCAGGCTGAAGGGCGTATGGAAAGTCTCTGTGAGAGACAAGTCCCACTTCAGATAAGAGGGTCTGCACCCGGATGGTGCAGTGCTAAATGCACACGTGCACACCCACATATACATGCATACTGATGTGTGAACATGTATGTGTAGGCATGCAGGGCACTGAACAGGGATCCCATCCCACTGCAGACAGTTGCTGTGGATCAGCTACCTAACACACGAGGGTATTTGTTTCCCAAATATCACTCATAGCCAGCAAGGGAAAGGATGAGGGCTTTAGCAGTTCTGCCAAATGGCCAGAGGAGGAGGAGGAGGGCACAGTGGTGTGGAGGTGCAGCCGGAAGCTGGTGTGGGAAGCAGGAGATGAAAAAGCCCATGACTGAGCACCTGCTAGGGGTCCAGCAGGTAGGCCTTGTCCTTGGGAGGTGGAGAGTGTGTTTTCTAAACCAGTGACTGGGGCTACTTTAACCTCCTACCCTCCCTGCTCTCTCGACTCAAGCTTTGCCTTACCTGTCACATGAGTAAAACAAGCCCCAGATGAGAGTCACCAAAAGAGATGAAAATGTCGGGATTCACACATTTGGGCCTGTTAAATGGTCAGTGATGGAAAACAGGCAATAATACCCAATGTGGGTAATGGTGTTGGGATAAGCGATTTTATACAATTTTTCCGGACGGCAAATTTTGGCACTGATGGATCAAAAGTTTCAAAAATGCTTATACCCTTTGGCTCTGTAATTCCAACTTCTAAGAATTATGTACAAGGCAAGGATATTCATTGTAGCTTTGTAGCAGTGAGAAACTAGAAACTGTCTCAATAGCCAATAATCTGCATCTGGTTAAATAAAACATGGTACACGTGCTGGTTAAATTATGGTTTTAAGCCAGCTAACGATACATTTTAAAGTCAAAGTTAAAAAAAAAAAAGTATGTTCAGTGTGATTCTAATTTTTAAGAAGTTCTATATACACATCTGTATACATGAATATATAGGAAGGAAGACTGGATGATCCTCCTTACGTTAAAATAAACAAGAGACAGAAGATTTTCATATATACAAACATATATGTAAAAATCTCAGGCAAGACACATTCCAAACTTAGCAATGATTGCTTCAGAGAATAGAGAGGGCTTGGGAAGTATACCTGTTACTCTGTTTCTGTATTTTGGATTTGTTACAATCAGAAGGTGTTGTTGCAAGGCAAAGCAGTTATGAACTTTGGAACCAGGCTGCCTGGGCTCAGATCCTCACTCCCAACTTTCCCAGCTGTGTGGCTTTGGCAAATTACTTAACCTCTCTGTGGCTCAGCTTCCACAACTGTAAAAGGAGACCAAGTCTTTCTGGTATTCACCTCATAGGAGAGTTATGATAAGTGAACAAGAAAACATACATAAAGCACCTAGATTTATATGTGACCAGCACATAGCAAGTTCTTCTAGAAAGGTTTGTTATTTAATTTTATTTAAAGCTTGCATTCCCAGTGGGGTGAGACCACCCACGGTGGGCGGGGGCAAAAATTCGTTCTTGGGGATGGTGTAATATAGTCTTAGGTATTACAATGGTTTGTGGCCCTCCACCATACATTAACAGACACACAGGATATCTGCAGTATTAAAATTTCATGGGATGGGGGTAAAATGGGGGCATTACAAAAACAATGTCTAAAAAGACTCTTTAGGGAACAATACTGGGAAAAAAGGCTGAGAAACACTTATGTTTTTCTTTTTTTAAAGATTTTATTTATTTATTTGACAGAGAGAGACACAGCGAGAGAGGGAACACAAGCAGGGGGAGCGGGAGAGGGAGAAGCAGGCCTCCCACTGAGCGGGGAGCCTGATGTGGGGCTCGATCCCAGGACCCTGGGATCATGACCTGAGCCGAAGGCAGACGCTTAACTGACTGAGCCACCCAGGCGCCCCGAAACACTTATGTTTTATATTAAATTTCAAAACACTCAGATTATGCATTCCATGGTCTTTTTAGTTGTTTTCTGCACGGTGGGATTAGAGTGATTTTTATTTTCTTTTTCTTACTGGGAGAGTAACAATCGGAAACACACAAATGTGTATGTGTTGGTTTTAGAATAAAAAAATGAAATAAAGGTTTTTGTGTTTTGGGTTCGTGGCAGGGTTATGTGTCCTGGGGGTCGCTTAAAATTGTCCGTCGATTCTGCCCTCCCTCTGGGGACCAGGACCCTGGTGGGTTCACCAGGGGTGTGGAACCCAGCTCCTGAGCTGCAGCTGCTGGCTGTTTATCTTGTTTCTGGCTTGTTGACCCATGTTATATTTAGTAAGGTGTTCTTTCCCTTTCAAAAATATGGAAAGAAGCTAATTTTGTGCTTAGAGGATTTGGACCACATAGTTTCCAACACATCCCTAAAACAGAGCAGCCTTGGCGGGCAGACCCGGGTCCCAGCTCCGCCAGACTCACCTCTGGCTGGACTCTGGCTCATGTTCGGGGAGGCCCTAAAGGATAAGTGAGTGATCCTATACCTGGGTTTTCAAGAAGAGTGGTTAATCTGTTAAGAGAGGCACCTACCTGTTGCTTCGTGGGGGCGCTCAGGGCAGGCCTGAAAACAACTCTTCATGCTAAACTTTTGAGTTAAGGACCCACCTGTAAAAAACCAGAAACACAGCTTTCTAATCAAGCTGTGAGCATTTCAATTTGAGACGCTTATGAGGGAGGAATGTGTTTTTGTTTTTTCTTGGCGTGGTGGGGGCATAGGTCGGGCTGGAGGCACAAGCGAGAAAAGTTGTACCAAAAAGTGGGACCGCAGAAGGATGACAGTCTGGTAGCTGCGTTTACCAGACCCTTCTGCGGTTTTATCTGTCTTCCACAAGTGCCCCGGAGGCTAAAAGAAGAGGAAACATTTCCCCAAGTCATTTTATGAGCAGTGTATAACCTTGATACCAAAACCAAACAAGGACAAGGCAAGAAAGGAAAATGACAGGCCAATCTGATCTGTCTGCACACAAACAAAAATCCTAAACAAAATACCAGCAAATGGAATTCCACAATGTGAGAAAGGAATCCATCAACGTCCTAGAGGAGAACGCAGACGGCAACCTCTGTGACCTCTGTGACAAGCAACTTCTTGCTAGACACGTCTCCAAAGGCCAGGGAAACAAAAGCAAAAATGATCTATTGGGACTTCATCAAGATAAAAGGCTTTTGCACAACAAAGGAAACAATCAGCAAAACCAAAAGACTACCGACAGAATGGAAGAAGATATTTGTGATGCCTTATCAGATAAAGGGCTAGTATCCAAAATCTATAAAGAACTTATCAAACTCAACACCCAAAGAACAAATAATCCAGTCAAGAAATGGACAGAAGACATGAACAGACATTTCTCCAAGTAAGACATACAAATGGCCGACACATGAAAAAATGCTCCACATCACTCAGCACCAGGGAAATACAAATCAAAACCACAACGAGATACCACCTCACACGAGTCAGAATGGCTAAAATTAACAAGTCAGGAAACGACAGATGTTGGCGAGGATGCGGAGAAAGGGGAACCCTCCTACACTGTTGGTGGGAATGCAAGCTGGTGCAGCCACTCTGGAAAACAATATGGAGGTTCCTCAGAAACGTTGAAAATAGAGCTACCCTACGACCCAGCAATTGCACTACTGGGTATTTACCCCGAAGATACAAATGTAGTGATCCGAAGGGGCACCTGCACCCCAATGTTTATAGCAGCAATGTCCACAATAGCCAAACTATGGAAAGAGCCAAGATGTCCATCAACAGATGAATGGATAAAGAAGATGTGGTATATATATATACAATGGAATATTATTCAGCCGTCAAAAAAATGAAATTTTGCCATTTGCAACAACATGGATGGAACTAGAGGGTATTATGCTGAGCAAAATAAGTCTTTCAGAGAAAGACAATTATCATATGATCTCACTCATGTGGAATTTAAGAAACAAAACAGGAGCATAGGGGGAGGGAGGGAAAAATAAAATAAGACAAAATCAGAGAGGGAGACAAACCATAAGAGACTCTTAATCATAGGAAATACACTGAGGGTTGCTGGAGGGGAGCTGGGGGGGAATGGGGTAACTGGGTGATGGGCATTAAGGAGGGCATGTGACGGAATGAGCACTGGGTGTTATATGCAACTGATGAATCTCTGAACTCTACCTCTGAAACTAATAATACACTATATGTTAATTAATTAAATTTAAATAAATTAATTAGTTTTAAAAAGATAAATACATAATACATCACAATCAAGTTGGGTTTATCCCAAGTATGTAGGATTGGTTCAACATTAGAAAATCAAATAAGGCCATGCACCAGGAGAAAGGATAAGCCATGACAGCATTATTCCGCGAGTCCCACGCAGCCACGAATATGTCATCCGCAGCTATGTGCACCAACGTGGCCCATTCTGACAAACGTGACATTGAACAGAAAAGCAAATGCAGCATGTTTCCACTTCTGTGATGTTCCAAACCAGGTAAAACCAAACAATATATGGGTGTTTATTTATTACATTATTCCTTACACTTCACAGATACCTTATAGAGACCCTTTTCATTGGCTGAATTACTTTGTAATAGGAATTTCCAACACCCATCAACACCTTTCCACCACTCTTCGCATAAATTCCAAACTCCTTTCCTGTGGCCTCAAGCCCCACCAGATTGGATTGGCTCCTGCCTTTCTCATATCTTCTCTCTTGGCTCAACAACCCTCAGTGCTTCTGTTCTGTTTTTTACCCACACCAAGCACGTTCTGCCACAGGGCCTTTGTACTTGCTGTTCCCCATGCCTGAAACACTTCCATCTGTCTCTTTGGTCTGGCTACTTCTTTTTTTAAATTAATTTTTTTTAAAGATTTTATTTATTTATTTGAGAGAGAGAGTGAGAGAGAGAGAGAGAGAGCACAAGAGGGAGGAGCGGGAGAGGGAGAAGCAGACTCCCTGCCGAGCAGGGAGCCCGATGCGGGACTCGATCCCGGGACTCCAGGATCATGACCTGAGTCGAAGGCAGTCGCTTAACCAACTGAGCCACCCAGGTGCCCTGGTCTGGCTACTTCTTTACTACTTCTGTCTCTCAGCTCAAATGCCACCTCCTCAGGGAGGATTTCCTTAACCATTCTATATAAAATGTCTCTCCATAACGCAGCTACTCTTAAGCCCCATGCTTGGTTCCTTGATGACATTTCTTCCCATGGATGGATAACATTACCTCACAATCTATAATAGTATTGTTTCGCTTTCTTGTTGGCTCCCTGTCTCCCCCAGTGGAGGATAAACTCCCCGAATGAAAGTTCTCATTAGGGAACCTAACAGGTGCTTAATAACTATTGGTAGAATGAATATCTGGCAAGTTAAAAAGTTTGACCAATATCCCGTATCAATTTGGGGAAATTCCTAGTCCACGGTTGGCACCGAGGGGGAGAGGATTAGTTTGAGCAACTTTCCGGAGTATCTGTAAACAAACGATTTGCCAGCAACATGGGAGAGGTGCCCAGGCTAAATGTGACTTCCATTCTGACCCAAGAAGGTGACTCTACCAACATGCCCTGGTGGAGGGGTTTTTTTTTTTTATATATAGATTATTTATTTATTTGTCAGAATGAGAGAGAGAGAGAGAGAGCACAAGCAGGGGGAGCAGCAGGAGAGGGAGAAGCAGGCTCCCTGCTGAGCAAGGAGCTCAATATGGGTCTCGATCCCAGGACTCTGGGATCATGGCCTGAGCCGAAGGCAGGCGCTTAACTGACTGAGCCAGGCATCCCTCCATGGTGGAGTTTCAGGTTTCAGCGTTCCCTTGTGTTCCTAGGCAGAAGTCTGCAGGGGTGAGAGCCCGAGCCTCCCTCCTTTTGGGCAGCCTCTGTCTTCCCTCCCACCGGGCACCCTTGGCGAACCAGAGCCAGCAGGGATGTCCGGGGTGGGGGCGGATAGTCACAGCTCTGGACTTTAGAGCACTCCACCTGGTTGAGACCCGAGTGTGGCCATCCCGCACCTGGACTGGAGTCTCTATGAATCTAATGTGAAGACAATGCTTTGAATAAATTGAACAAAAGAAAGAAAGAAAAAAAAAGAAACGGTGCTGTCCTTGCTGAGGCAGAGCAAAGGGTCCCAAGTGATAGCTAAGCCTTCCCTTGTCCCGTTCCCAGAATTTCTGAATCCCAGAAATTCTATGGGGATTTGGAAAGCAGGGATCTGATCTAGACCCCTGCGTGGACATCAAGCTTGCCCCCTGGCCCTGGAAGGCACAGTTCCAGGAGCGCCTGGCCCGGCCCGGCTGCCTTTCGTGGGGAGGGGAATCTCAGCGGTCCGAGGTGCCTGGCAGCTTGACCAGATCCCAGGACAAAGAGGCTCCTTGACCAGTCTCCCTGTGCCCCAACCTCTGCCTGCCAAGCTGCATAACTGGGAAAGGGATCCCCAGCTGCATTCCCAGGGAACCAGGCCACATTCCCATCACAAAGGAAGAACTCAGTGGGGGCCTCTGGGCCAAGTTTCAGCCCCTAGTCACTTTGGTCACCAAGTTCCGGTCCCAGGCAGTGGGGGACGGGAGGAGAAAGGCGCTGAGCCACCACCACCATGCTGCCCCAGTCCTGCCTGGGCATTTCAGGCCACCTCCCTACCAACCAAGGTCAAAGATGTCAGGTTCCCATTCTTTGAGAACAAGTTTTTGTAGCTTGAGCATTCAGGAAAAATGAAGTGCAGTGAGTGCAAATGAGTCATAAAGGTAGAGGGGAGGAGAGAGGGCTGCCTGGGCCCGAGAAAGCTGACGGGGGTAAAAGGAAAGAAGGGATGTGCAGGAATCTGCCAGGCAGAGCGGTAATTATAGGAATAGTAGTATAAGTACCAGCAGCATCCACCCTTCAAGGAATGATTAGCCCCACTATCTCTGAGTCTCAGAGAGGTTAAGTAATTTGCCCTAGGTCACACAACTCTAGGCAGCAGGCAAGATTCACAATCAAATCCCCACTGACTTTGCAGTGTACCTCCTCCTCTCGCACCACACCCCTCCCTGGGCAGGGCAGGCAGGCCAGCAGTGAGCACTGCACTTCATCCTCAGAGAGATTTCGTCACAAAAGCACTGGGGGTAACAGATGTGCCTTTGTGAAACTGGCTTTCTAGAGAGTTTGAGTCCAACAATTCCCGGGTTCCTATTGTGTGCCAGGGCTTTGGGGGACACACATCCATGCACAATCCTTCGAGAGCTATTATATTTGTTTTACAGATAAGGACACCGAGGTTCAGAGAGGTAAAGTAACTAATCCAAAGTTACACAGCTAGTACAAGGCAGGGATAAGGTATGTCTGATTCCAAAACCCATGCTTTTAATCACCAGTACTGCTAAAATGGGGCTTAACAGGAGGCTAGAGAGAGAGCAACAAATTAGCTTTGGAGCAGGTGGGGGAAGGAAGATAGAGCGGCAGCTGGGGGCGCCTGGGTGGCTCAGTCGGTTAAGCATCTGCCTTCGGCTTGGGGCTGCTTCTCCGTCTCCCTCTGCCCTTCCCCCCCTGCTTGTGTGCCCTCTCTCTCTCTCTCTCTCTCTCTCAAATAAATAAAACCTTAAAAAAAAAAAAGCAGCTGCTTTGCAAGGCCTTATGTACATTTACCATGGGTGGAGTTTGGGGGTACGAGGACATGAAGGAGACCTGTGGGAAGGGTTCAGCCTGAGAAATTGCAGAGATGGGGGAGAGGACAGTTCCCAGATGTTTGCCACTTGTTGCAGAGAAAAGAGGCAGCTTCCCCCCTCCCAACAGAAGAGCTCCATGGATTTTATAAGACCTGACATTTCCAGTCTCCTTGCTCATCCATTTAAGTGTTAGTGAGATTAAGGAAGTCAAACACGTTCTGATGACTCCAGGAGTCATCAACAGAAGGAGTGAGTTAACAAACCGGGTATTGGGGCGCCTGGTTGGCTCAGTCGGTTAATCATCTGCCTTCGGCTCAGGTCATGATCTCAGGGTCTTGGGATCGAGTCCTGTGTCGGGCCCCCTGCTCAGCTCAGCCTGCTTCTCCCCCTGCTCTCGCTCGCTCACTCTCTCTCTCTCTCAAATAAATAAAATCTTAAAAACAAAACAAAAACAAACCGGGTATCTAAGTCTTCCGGAGCTTGACGCAGTATCTTTCTCTAAGCAAGTTGCTGGTGTGTCACCCTATTTGCAAGGCTGGCACTGGGAACCAGTCTCAAGGGCTCCAGCCACATTCAGTCTTTCTTGGGAAAGGTGACATCGCTGTGTGTCCCCTGCCAGGACAGAGTCTGGTGCCCATGAGACGCAGGGCAGCAACCAGAGCTCCTGTCACCACCGATTCAAAGGGAGTCTGACCGTTTGATCCCTCTCCAGGCTCTGGGATTGGGCCACCAGTGGCCTCCCACTCTGGCAAGCAAGGCTGAGTGCAGGCGCTGACCATCCCAGCCGGCCCCAGCCTGCAGCCAGCAACGGATACATCTGCTACTGTTTCCCAGACCCTAGAGTGTGCTGGGCTCACACTGAGTGCTTGGCATGGGTCAGCTCATTTGTTCCGCCCAAGCATCCTATGAGAGAGGTGCTCTTATCCCCCCTTCTGTCCACGTTATCACTGAATACACTGAGGCACAGAGAGGTTGAGAAACTCGCCCCAGGTCACACAGCATGTAAGTGGTGGCCCTGTGCAGAGTCTCCTTGTTCAAAACTCCCTCATCCACGAGGCAGTAGGAAAGCAGCCGTTCAGCCAAACTCACCAAGGCAGGGCAGGTGGCACCTGTTACAGGTACCCCCCGACTGGGGCCAGCGAGATGTCGTAGAACTTCCCGGGACAGGGAGCTCATGGGACCAGCGGCTGTGCTCCCACCTTAGCCCGGCTCTTTCACACTCGCTTGGAGGCTCCCTCTTACCTTTGTCCGCTTCAGCAGCCTTACCGGTCGGGGGAGCTGGACTCGGATCAACCTCGCGGGTTGGTATGCATGATGGGCTCAAAGTTTGGGGGTTCGGGTATTTAGTGATTCACTCGACAAAACATTAACAGAGCACCTACTGTGTGCCGGGACCTGCTGTAAGTGCTGGGGATAGAGGAATGGCCAAGACAGACAGACAACCACCTGTTGGAGAAAACTCCATAGAATGCTGGGTGGGGAGGACAAGCTGGGAACAATAATGCTGATACCCCCCTGGGGAGGGGGTAGGGAGTGTGGGGGTGGGGACTTGAAATGCAGTGGTCAGGGAACACAGTTACTGAGAAAGCGATATTTGAGCAGGGGTTTGAAGAAGGTGGGGGAGGGAACCATGTGGATATTTGGGCGAAGGACCTTCCAGGCGTAGGGAACCACAGAACAGAGGTCCTGAGGCAGGAGCCTGCCGGGCTGTTTCCAGGGACAGTAAGGCTGGAAAATCCATGAGTGACTGCATTACGAGCACAGAGTACCGGCTCCCAATGTGTTAGCTGTTATTTCCAGACTTGTGGAGGCAGGTGAGCATCTACCATCTTTACAGAGGCCCGGGGTGGGGGGGTGTGAGAGGCTAATTCAAGGCCATTCAAGTTGGGGGCAGAGAAGAATCTGGGGTTTAGCTCGGGGCTATTTGCCACTCACCCACTCCGTGTTTCTCAGAATTTGGGAGAAGGTAATGGGAGGCTGAATAATGATCCCCCACCCCACCCCAAATATCCAGATTCTAATCCCTGGAATTTGTGACTGTTAACTTTATATGGCAAAAGGGACTTTTCAGGTGTGATTAAGTTAAGGATCCTGAGATGGGGAGATTAGCCGGGATTATCCAGGTGGGTCCAATTTAATTACAAGTGTCCTTAGAAGAGGGAGGCAAAAAAGGTCAGAGGAGGAAGCAGGAGATGTGAGGTCAGAAGCCAGGGGCTGTGGCCACGAGGGGTGGGGCCCTGAGCCATGGGGTGCAGCCACCTCTGGCACTGGAGAAGGCGAGGAAGCGACTTGTCCCCCTCCGCTTCCAGAAGGAACCAGCCCTGCAAACCTGCTGACTTGAGCCCATGAAACTGACTGAGGGCTTCTGGCCTTAGGAACTGCAAGAGAGTTCAGGCGTGTTGTTTCCAGCCACCCTGTGGGGTAATTTGTTACAGCAGCCGCAGAAAATGCACGCAGGCCGCCCGCACAAGCATACCCTTCCTCTGGCACCTGCCGGTGCTCAGACCGTTCACTTGTCCAACAGCTCCTTTAATTGGGCACCGTTCCTAGATCCTGATCAAATGGATCCCTTGGTGAATTTTGCACCTCTTCCTCGTGTGGCCAGGCCGGAGGGAGGCTGGGCAGCCTGGCCCTCCTGCACTGGGTTTACATTTTAACCCGAGGTTGCTCTGGAGGCAAGCCTGCACTTGTTCTAACGTGGCTGGGGTGGAATCCGACAAAGGCGTGCATTCTCACGCTGTATCAGCAGGCACCCGCTTTCCTGGTGGCTCATACCTCCAGTTCCTCAGCCCTCGGGACAAAGCTTGGCAGACGTTTATTTTCTGGGGTCCTTATATGGGGGTTTCGAGTCAAAACTGGAGGTGTGGAGAGAAGACAGGCAGACCTCCGCTGGCCGATGGATCCTGCAGAAGCAAAGCCCTCCCCGTTCCCAGGCCTTTAGCGGGGCTGCCCTTGATTGTGGAGGCCAGGACACAGTCCGAGAGCGTTTATCCTGCCCATATCTGGACATTTTCTTTTTTAGCCACAGTGATGCTGCTTCCGCAGAAGGGGTTCCCAAACCTTCTGCCAAGCACCGTTTTGGAATCCACTCAAGCTTGTCCAGCTCTCTCCCTGCCCTCTCTTCCCGTGCTACCTGTGATTCCCACTGGAAGCCCCCCATCTCCACCTGCTTCCAGTTTTCGGGAAGTCACTTCCCTGAAAGTCACACCCAATTCTTTTCCCAACTGTTAACGTTCTGGGATCACAGTAGGCATCCGTGGACGGTCTCCTAAGCGCTTACCAAGTGCTGGGTGCTTTCCATGCATTTATTATTATTGTTATTAATGGCATTTAGACAATTTGGTATATCTTACTTGATATAAATATTAACGATTTATTATTTCTATGATTTAGTTAATATACTTATTTTAAAAATGTATCATATATTAACACATTGAACATTCCCAAGAACCCTGATGAGAAACTTTCTGGAGTAATCCCCATTTCACAGATGAGGAAATGGATGTTCAGAGAAGTTAAGACGCCTGCTCGAAGTCATCCAGCTAAGCTTCGAACTGGCTATGTCTGAGGGCAGAGCTAGTGCTCCACCGCCCACTCCTGCCTCCCGGTGCCCCGCACCCCCACTGAGAGCACCCTCGCGGCACCCTGGATGCTTCCAGCCCTTCTGAGGCTGACCTCAGTCTCTGTGGTCAGGTGGTAGAATTCCTTGTTTCCCTTCATGCTATTTCCCCTCCATAAAAACCAACTTCTCCCATGTGAGTCACTCAGCCCCCTGCAACCCCTGATAGTCATCTGGACATGTAAATAATTGACGCTGGGATGTTTAATCATAAAACTGGAACCGAGGTTAAGACAGGGCAGCCCGCAGGAGATGAGGAGGAGAATAACAGCCCATGGAGGAGGCTTGCTTGGTGGGGCTGGCACCTCTGTTGGGAAATAAAAGGAGAACGAACCTCCACGAGTGCTCACGATGTCCACAGCATCGCTCGCACTCCCCAACACCGTGTCCCTTGTTGCTCCCAGTAGCCCGGGAGGAGAGTGCTCCTATAACCCCCCAACAATACACAGAAGTTGGGGAGCACAGTCTGTGCAAGGGTTGGGGTTCAATCCCCTCTGTCCAGTAGATCAGGCAGTGTCAACCTCATAGGGTTAAGGAGTGAAGGGTTAAGGGACAGATGACATTTGGATTCTGTGCTCGCCACCATGGGAAGTGGCCTCATCGTCAACAGATGAGCCCCAATGAAACCCCTGAGGTGCGAAACGATTTCTCAGGGGCACCAGCGGGCGTGCCTTGGCTGCCATTCCTCTCTGCCATTCTGGTCTGTAACTGCCAGTCAGGCCCCAGCTAAGGGCTGGAAAAGGCGATGACCTCCTCGGGATGCCCCAGAACCAGCTGGCCGAAGTGAGATGTCACCTGGAGGGCACAGCTCACCTCCCAGCCCAGCTCACCTGATCTTTTCTTCTCTTACCTGTGCTGGAGGGAGGGAAAGAAGAGCAGGTAATGTTGACTCACTAGCCTGATATTCTCAGTAGGGTGGTTTTGTTCTGCCAGCTCATGGTTCCAAATATCCACTCTGCCCTTCCTCCACTGTAAGGAAACTCCTGGTGCTTAGTTTTCCAGGGCTTCCCAGAATAAAGAGCATTACCCAGCCTCTTGAGCTGTGCCATGCCACAGGACTACGTTCCCCCCAATGGGACATAAGCAGAAGTGTGTATCAGGGGAGGGGGACATTCAGGAAGGGTTTGTAGAAGGGACATTTAGAAGGTACATCTCTCTCTCTCTCTCTCTCTCTCTCTCTCTCTTTTTTTTCCCTTTCCTCCTTTCTATTGACCGTGGTGTAGATGTGATGGCTGGAGCTCAGCAGCCCTGCTGGAGCATGAAGTCGAGGATGACAGAGCAGTAAGAGAGGAGCCTGGGACCCTGCTGATTGCTGAGCCATCCTCCCAGCCCTAGACTGCTGAACTCTGGACTCTGTTTACATGAAAGAAAACAAACATTTACTTTATTGAATCTATTGTTATGTAGGGCTTTTTGTCACCTAAACCAGCCCAGGCCTGGTGAATAGTAACCGTGAATTTGTTACTATTTATAGCCTAACAGCTATGCCAAGGATACTGCTAAAAGCTCTACCTATAGAGTTTATTTAATCATCCCATGAATACCGAGTCAGATGGTATTGCCCCATTTTACAGATGAGGAAAATGAGGTCTTGCCTAAAGCCAAACAGCAGGTCTCTCTGACTCCAGTCTCCCATCCTGCCATTAAGAAAAGATAATCAGAGGGAAAGTATATGGCAGGCAGACTCATAAAGTGGCCCCGCGGTCCCTGCCTCGTGGTGCTTATGCCCTTGCGTGACCCCTCCACTTGAGTGTGGGAGGAACCTGTGGTTTGCTTCTGGCCAATAAAATATGGCAAGTGATGGGATGAATATGTGAGACTATATTATGTACAACTGTAATGTCCCACCTTGCAAGGAGATGTTCTCTTGCTTGCTGACTTTAATAAAGTGAGTGAACATTTTGGGGAGAGACCCATGTGGCAAGGACCTGAGGTAGGCTCCCAATGACAAGTGTAGGCACCAATTCTGCCGTCAGCCACAACAGCTTGGAAGTGGATCCTTCCCCACTTGACCCTCCAGATGAGAACCCATCCGTGGCCTACACCCTGATTGTGGCCTTGCAGAGAACCGGACTGAGCTGTGCCTGAACTCCTGACCCACAAAAACTGAAATAATAAATGTGAGTTATTTTGTGCCACTAAATTTGTGGTAATTGGGTACAGAGCACCAGACCAAGAGGGGAACTTTATGAAGAGGGTAACAGCGTGTTCCCAGTGGGCTCTGGAGAGATTAGGGGAGGTCAGTGAGGACCCCATCTCTCCCCATAGGAGGACTAGGGGTGAGGACTGGAAAGGGTGGGGCAGTCTGAAAGTCAGGCTGAGAGGCTTACAACGGTGGGAGCGAAGCCTGGAGGCTGGCTGTGGGCAGGTGCAGCTCTGTAGGGCAAAGGTGCCACATTCCAGAGCCAGGCCTTGGCGACTGCGCTCCATGTGGATCGGGAAGAGAGGGGACTATGGCCCTGCAAGGCAGGACTCTGTACCGGCCGTGGCTCCTCTGTTCAACTAGCTATTCCTTATACCCTATGGAGCCTCAGTGTCCTCATCTGTAAAATGGCAATAACGATACCTTCCCGAAGACAGAATGTGCAGAGAAAGTGCTCGTCGGTGGAGTGCTGGCCAAGCAGCAATCTTCACAGGAAAGAGGGGCATGAGAGGCTTAGTGCAGGCTCTCTGAGAGCCTGAACCTGACCTGGGGAAAGAGGACAGCCTGGACGAAGAAGCTGAGAAGGGCTCTTCGGGCAGAGAGGCCGGGAGTCGGGAGGGAACACAGGGTCCAGAGGTTCCGGAGGTGGGGCAGGCGGGGAGGGGTAATGGTCAGCCTCAAGCAGCCTGGAGGCGTCTAGAGGACTCTGCTCTTCCACCGGCCCATGGCCATTCCCGTTCCTAGTGGAACGGCACTAGGATTTTCCTTTGCCAGGACCTCCCGGCTCTCAGTCCAAGTGTGTGACCCTAACCCTGACTCCAGGGGCAGCACCTGCCAATCACAGGGGCCAATCAGGGCATTTGCCAGGGTGGGGGATGGGTGCTGGGAGAGGAAAGGAGAATGGAGTGAGGGGAGGGGAGAAAAGGGGAATAAAATAATAGCAGCAATAATCAAACAAGACAGAGGCCCTGCATGGCTACTGAAGATGATGTGGTGCAAATTAAGAGCTGGATTAATCCAACCTCCTGAGCTGAGGCCCAGCACCTCCACCCACCACCCCGCAAAGAAATGCTGGTTCCCTAATTCCACAACCACCCAGCCACAAGAAGCTGCAGAGCCACGTGGGGCCACTGCTGAGCCATCCTCGACGTTAGCAGGGACGGACTGATGGCCGTGGAGCTCCCAGGGTGGCACGACACAGGTTGCACCCAGGTCACTGGATGGGCGTCAGCTGTCTGCCACAGGGGCACTGCCCAACAGTCGCTGGCCACACGTGGCTAGTGAGCCGCTGAGATGTGGCCGGTCCACACGGAGATGTTCTGTACAAGTGCAAGGTACACATCGGATTCCAAAGACAGAGGAACGCAACAAGAACATCTCATTAACATTTGTAATCAATTTTGGGCTGAAATGATATATTTCAGATATACCAAGCTAAATAAAGATCACGATCTTTGCCTATTTCTTTGTACTTAAAAAAAAAAAATCATGTGGTTACAGGAAATCGAAAATGACACATGGGGCTTGCATCCTATCTCCACGGGACAGCGCTGATCCAGAATGTGAGCTCCGCAGGGCGGAGCTGTTTTGTTCTGGTCTGTTTTGTTCACTGCTTTCCCTCTGTCCTAGAACAGGCCTGGCGCATGTAGGAGGAGCTGCATCATTGCTGAATGAAGGAGTGGCATGACATAGCGGTATCGTGGAAAATACATGGGTTTTAGAGTCTGTCCAGGCTTTGCTTAATTCTGTATGCCCCTGGCAATGCACTCCACCTCTGCGAGTCTCCGTTTCCTTCCCTGTACAAGGAAGATGCTGCTTCTGAGGGTCCAGTGTCATAACCTACATCAGGTCTGGCCGACTGCTAGCGGCTGTTGTAATGTGTGGGAACCCGGAAGGTTCTGCCGCAAAGCTGGTGCTGTTTTGGGTGCGTGAATGATAAACCCAAGTCAGGTGCCAGGCTGTGGCCTCTAGCAGCTGCTAAGAGGCAGCTTGGAGAGGCACCAGAAACTTGGAGAGGGAGGCCCAAGGCCAGGGAGGCACACTCCACAGCGCCCGTCCTGGCCGGGATTTAGAAACCCTCAGAGCCATGGGACACGCTGTTCTGTGGGGCTTCTCGCAGTCTGTTCCAGAAAAGAAATGACTGGTGAGAATACACCTGCATGTCAGATGTGCTCCACAGGGTCAGGGAGGCCAGACCCGGAGGGAAGGTGGTTGTCCTAACACCCAGCAGGGGGCTCTGGAGGCCAGCCGGGATACTCTGCACCTGTGACTGTTGAGCATCTGCCTGTCAACATGGGTGGAAATCTGAAAAGGACCACAGACCCTCTCCTGAGAAGGGCTTGTTGGCTTCCCGTGCGGTGACAAATCACCGAAAACTTCGTGGCTTAAAGCAACTCCAGTTCATCCTCTGTGGTCCGGGAGGGCAGGAGTTCTAAAATCAAGGTGTCAGCCAGACTGCATTCCCCCTGGAAGAGTCAGGAGAGAATCTCTTTCCTTGGCTTCTTCAGCTCCCAGAGGCTGCCGGCGCTCCCTAGCTCCCGGGCCCCTCCTCTGTCTCCCAGGACTTCATTCCCACCTCTGTAGCCATCAGCACACCTCCTTCTGACATTCCCTACCCCCTCTTACAAGGACTCTTGTGACTACGACACACCCATCTGGATAATGGGAATCCACAAAGGCCTTTGATCAAGGAAGGTAACATAATCACAGGCTCTGAAATTAGGTGGACATCGTTGGGGGGAGGAGGGTGCCATTATTCAGTAATACATTTGTCATCCAGCCTACGGTAAGGGCCATAGGCACAATCTTGCCCAATCTCGGGTTCACAGGCCTTTCCGGGACTGTCCTCCAGGATGAGAAACCCCAGTCTGGAACCTACCCGCGTGGCTCTTGATGCTTCAGGTGAATCTGGATACAGACAACCCACATCAGACGCAAATTGGGGGATTACACGTTTTACAAAAGGGCCCTTTGTTTTCAAAAGCATGTGTCTTTAAATCATGATAAGAACAGCTAACACGCCTTGGATGCTTACCCTGCGCAGGGATTATCTCACTTCATCTTCACAGAGAGGCCGCTTACCATCACCCCCATGTTGCAGATGCAGACACTGAGGCCCGGAGAGGCTAAGTAACCCGCCCAAAGTCTCAGGTTAATAAGTAGCAGAATGAGGCGGTGAACCAGATGGTCTGAGTCCAGAGTCCCTCTAACATCCTGCCTCTCCTCTGCCCCCAAGCCAGGCTGTAAAAGCATGGTTTTTTTGAACGGCTACACTGCTTCCACGAACAAGGCACTCCTTTGTCCACTGCGGGCAGCCAAGCTTTGCTGATGGCACAGAGATGGAGAGGACTCGGGTTTGTCCCAGGCCGCTCAGTGACCAAGATAAACACCAGTGTCTTCAGTAACCTGCTTGGAAGTCCAGGGTCAGGGCTGAGTGCTGACCTTGCGCCTCTCTGCCACCCGGGCTCAGCCCCTGTGACTCGGGGCTTCAGGCGGCTAGTCACATGTCCCAGGCCACAGCACAGCGTTGGGGGTTGCAATTCCTTCCTGGCACTGAGCTAGACACTTCTGCACATCAAAACAGTCGCCGGCTGCTCCGTCGTCCCCACTGCAGAGGGAGGAAGGGGGGCTGAGGCTGGTGAGCACTCAGACACCACAGCCTCTGTTCATGTTTGAACCTGGATCATCCCCCTGGAAGCCCCGCAGCATGTGTCCCTGTCCCCTCAGGCCAGGGGCTATGCCAGATGGTCTCCACCCTACAGGGGGCCCAGGCAGTGCAGGACCCACATGCTGGGCAACGATGGAGGAGGCTGCCCGGTGAGAGTGGGTCCTGGGGGGCAGGAGCAAGGCCGCCGACCTCTGTCTTGCCTGCTGTCTCCTGGCAGTCTCTCTGCCCACCCCCAACGTTAACTGGGCACCCACGGCATGTGCCGGGCGGAAGTCCAGGTGCTGGGGGACTGAGGCGGCCAGCCCCACACATAGGCCCTCTCTTTACAAAGATCCAGGATCAAATTGGAAAATCCCCAACTGGGACTCTGAGGGTTACCTATTATTATCACAAAAGTCTCTGCAGGGACCCTTGGAATGAGGCACTGCTGTGCTCTTCGCAGCGCCAAGTTGTACAGAGCCCCTGGCACAAGTCACTCCCAAGGAGGGTCCCTGGAGGCCTGGGAGGCCGGGCTATGCTGGGCTGGAGGAGCCAGGCTGCCCAGGGCTTACCGGCACCGGGCACAGCTGCCCTGTGGCCAGGCTGGTGCTCAGCATCCCAGCCCCCTTCTCCAGGCCCGAAGTCTGGGCGTGACCAAGCCTGGCCAATCAGATCTTCCTATTTCTCAAAGGGCGGGGCCTGGCCCAGCCGGGACCAATGAGACTCAATTCTTCCCTGTTGGGGAAATGCCCGGGAGGGGAACCCCCGCTGGGTTTGCTGGCGGGACAGGAGGTAGTTGGTGGCAGCTGGTGGCCATCTGGTGGGAGAGGCTGCCCGAGGAGGGAGCCAGCACGGAGGAAATGAGAGCCGGACGCCAGAACACACCACTTGAACCCAAGAATCCCGCTGGACTTCCCAATATGCCAGTTGCATGAACCAATATAAACCCTCTTGCCTAATTAAAAAGAAAATTAAAATAAATGACTTAAAAAAAAAAAAACCAAAAGCAAAACCACACTGGCCCAACCCTCCCCTTTCTGAGGCAAGCTTGGTGCTGACCAAGTGAGCAGTGGCCACCACCTTCCCCTAGGACACCTCCTCACACATCCTCTCAGTTTGCAAGGTCAGGCCACGAGCACCTGCACAGGTAGGCGTTCTGGAATGCAGGGCCAGGAATCAAGACCCAACTGCAGGGTTATTGGATCTCCTTCCTTGGTCGGGATGTTTTGAGGATGACTGTTAGGGCTGCTGACTAAGAGAGGCCTGGGGCCACGGCAGTAACTGAGGAAGGATGCGGTCCATGGGCTGAAAGCTGGGGGCAAATCTCTCCGTGTGTCACCGCCCTTGAACCCCCCCACCCGGTAGATACTGTCATAAATCACGAGGCTGGGAATGCCTCTAGGCTGTTAGCAGGAATCACAGGGCAGAAAGAAGAACCAGGTCTGCCCTTGAAAACGTTACTGCCAAGGTTATAATGCACAGCCAGCCGACAGACACACGCAGGAAGAAAGAGAGGAAGAGGGGAAGGCATTGGAAGGGCATGAGGGGACAGGCAGACACGCCCGAGGGGTCGCCATGGCTCTACCCCGTGGGCTGGACACTGTGCTGGGCACCGAGAGAACCCTCAACAGCACTCCGCCCTCAGCCTCCTGCATGCCCAAGAGGAGGAGAAGGAAGAAATACGAGGAGAGATGACACAGGGAGCGGGGTGGGGGTGGGCACCAGGGAACAGAGAGGCTCAAAGAGGGAGCAGAGATGGAGGGGCCCCGGTGAGAGAAGGAGAAGAAATGGTAGTAGGAGGAAGAAATAGCTAGTAGAGAGCAGGAGCCATGAGGACCTGGTCCCCAACAGGCAAGGGGGGGTTGCTGGGGAGACCACTGTGGGGGAGGGCGCAGATACAGGGCTAGGGTGTGGGCTGGATTTTTTGGAAGGGAGGGTGAATCCGGTGCTGCTGGGTTCCCACTATGGGCAGCTACTGTCCCTCTGGTCAAACAGCCGGAGTTGGTTGTCTGGCAGCTGTCCCAGGGGCGGGCCCAGCATCTGCACTGTGTGCACAGCTAAGGCACAGAGAAGCCCGGAGCTGGGGTGCTGGGCAAACATCTGCCTCCCCACATTCAACGCAGCGGTTGCCCGAGCACAGAGGGGACCCAGCAAGCACGTGGGCCCCTGGGAAGAGTCCCTACCCCAGGATGGCCCGCCACCTCCTGCTCAGTAAAGGCCAACCTCACCTGGATGGGGACCATGAAGGCCTCCTCTGAGGCCTCCCTGCCTCCCAGCCTGCCCTCTCTATGCTGTTTTTGGTGGTGGTGGTGGTGGGGTCTTTCCAAAAGGCAACTGTGATCATACCACCCTCAGTCAAGATCCCTCCATGGCTCCCCATCACCCTCCTGGCCCCTAGCACCTGCCTGCAGCTCCCCTTGGGTCTGGGCTGATTTCCATGCACTCTGCATGCACAATCTTGTTTCATCCTCCCCACGCCCCTGGTCTCCCCCCATTCTACAGACAACTGAGGCTGGGAGAGGGTCCGTCCTCATCTGGGCTCGAAAGCTAGCTCATCTGTGATTGCTGGCTCTCCCTAGTCCTTCCCATCAGCCCCTGTCAATTCAAAGGTCCATTAATTCCTCCTTTTCTGCTTCAGCTGCTACCAGTCCGGCATAGTGCCTTACACCCCGGGGTCCCTACCTGAGCTTCCTGCCCCACTGTCTTTCCTTTCTATCCAACTCATCCAGCATGCCGTTGCCCTTTTGATCCTCCAGAAACAGCCTTTTTTGTCCTGTTACTCTCCTGCTCAGAAACCCTCGGTGGCTCCCCAGTGCCAGAGAATCAAAGACCAAAGCCCTCAGCTTGGCATTTAGGTCCTTCTGCCCAGCCTGAGGGGTCTGGGACATAGGTAAGGAGCCCTCCCAGGGAGCTATCTGGAACACAGCTAATAAGCTCTGGTCTGTGGTAGCCAGTGAGGGGCGGGGATGGGGGTGCATTAGGATAGCTCCCTGGGAGGGCTCCTTACCCATCCTAATGCACCCCCTGCCCCTCTCTAGAGGTTTCACCTCTCCCCACTGGCCTGCTGGAGGGGGGCCACGGGCTACAGCACTCTGAGTCTGAGGCTGTGCTGGAAGGTGACCGGCACATGGTTGTGGCGCTCCACGGGCATTTGAGGGTGACGCCGAGCCTTGCCTTCAGTTCAGCCACTGAAAAAAGATGAAACCAGGACTTCCAGACCCGGGAATTCACAGACCAGTAAAGTCCCTCCCAATCTTTGGAGAAGCCTGACATTGGGTCATAACCTTTCTCTTCTACCATGGAAGGGCATTAAAGCAAAACAAAACCCAGACAAAAAGCATCCTCCCTTCTACCGCCGTCTTTGTGGTAGAAAGCTTCGTGTCACAGTAAAAACAGTAGGAGGGAATCTTGGGTAAAGGGCACACCCTTAGATGCCATTAATTTTTATTTGGGGGAAATTTAATACATTGTCCTTTGTTTTCCAGCTGTGAACTGATGAAGTGTTTCTCACTGCCAGGCCAGAGCCTCCACGCAGCCACTGAGGAATGACAAGGCTAAATTATGTCTCCTCTGTCAGCCATCGTAACCAACCTCACATAGGGAAGCCACAAAGAAAATAAAATCAGAAACATAAGCTATCACCACACATCACAATAAAAATCAGAGATTAAAATCTCTGATCCCAATAAATTAAGAAGAGACTATCTATTATAAAAGGATCTTCCCATTCACAAAAAAGTCTCTGGCCTCAGTTTTTCCATCTGAGACACAGGAGGTCGGGCGAGACTGCAGATTATCCCAAAGTTTCTTCCAGCACTGAAATTCTCAGATTTCCTAAGTTAGCCCTGTTACAGAGGCTTCATGAATCATCAGGATATGCAGTCTGTAGAGAGTTCTTTGGAGAAAAGGAGGAGTTTCACAACTTTTAGAGGAAATAGGTTTTAGGCCACTTGCCCACCTCCCGGCTCCTCTGGCTGGGCCGTGACCTTTATTGTGGGGTGAGAGATTCAGCAAAACAGATGCCCTCCTCTAGACCCTCCTCCCAAGTTTTGAGCACTTGCCTCGTCTTCCTTGCCGGGTGAGGTGATTTACAGGAATCTGCGTATCTGCAGCGAGCAGCCCCTGGACGGTTATGCAGCAAACCTGTCATGGTGGTCATCTTTGGGGCGTGGGTGGGGTGAGAAAAAGGGGCAGCATCCTTCTGACTTTCGACATTTCTACACCAGGGCTTTTCCACCTCGGCACCATTGACATGTCGGGCTGATCGTTCTTTGTCGTGGGAGCCGTGCTGTGCATCACAGGATATCTAGCAGCATTTCTGGTCTCTATCTACTAGAGGCCAGTAGCATCTCAGTCCCAGCTGGGACAACAAAAATGTCTCCAGACATGGCCAAACGTTCCCTGGTGGGGGGGGGGGGGGGGGGGGGCGGGGGGAAGATGCCCCCAGCCAGGAACCACTGCCCTAGATGATTGGTTTAAGATTTTTTTTTTTTTAAAGATTTTATTTATTTATTTGACAGAGAGACACAGCGAGAGAAGGAACACAAGCAGGGGGAGTGGGAGAGGGAGAAGCAGGCTCCCCGCAGAGCAGGGAGCCCGATGCGGGACTCGATCCCGGGACTCCAGGATCATGACCTGAGCTGAAGGCAGTCGCTTAACCAACTGAGCCACCCAGGTGCCCTGGTTTAAGATTTTTTAAAAGAAGCATGCACAATCATTTTTATGGAGATTATTAAGGATATCTCTAGTCAACACCTTGGCAAGTGTTATCTATTCTCCTTGCCCAAAGATCCATCACCCCCAAAAGTTCCTTGTGTGTGCCTTCACCCAGTGAGCCCAAAGACACCTACACCTATGTCCACTGTGGCCACCCTCACCTGGACGACCGCATCCGCCTCCTGCCTGGTCCCCCCGCTGCTGCCCTTGCCCCTGTGGCAGCCCAAACGAGCTTCCAGTAGTGCCCTTCAGTTACATCACTCTCCTGCCTGGCTCCCTACTGCCCTAAGAATAAAATCCAAACTCCCCACCTGCCTTCCGGGCACTCTGTCATCTGGACCCTGGCTCCCTCCGCCTTCTTCCAGGCTTCCGATCTCACAACAGCCCCCTGAGGAGGTGCACGACTGTGCCCATGTTACAGATGATGAAACCGAGGCTCAGAGAGGCAGACAGACAGATCCTCAAGGTCACACAGCCACGAAGAGAGTAGGAGTTTGAATCCAGAAGTGACATGCCATGCTGTGTCGTCACCCTGCTTTCAGCCTGCTGCAGTCACACGTTTGTCATTTATAAACCAGCCTGCACGTCTCACCAAGGCAGCTGGATGTCACAGCTTGACTTTTGCTTGCAACCCAGGGGAAACAGAGAAGCTTGAGAAACCCACATTGTGATTCCCAAGATGCAGGCGATCAATCAATGAATCATGCAAAACCAACAAACAAAAGGGGTTGTTTGTCCCCCTTGAGCTCGGTCTTCTGGTCTTGTCGAGCCGGCTCAGTGGGGCGGGAATCTCTCCCAAAGGCGGCCACAGGATGGGCAGGAAACAGAGCCCGGGATGAAGGCTTTGAGTTTTTCAGGTGAGAGAATCCAAGAGAGGGTTTAATCGCAGATCTTCAGATTCCTTGGACATGGTTCAAGAAGGCTTTTTGCTACGTGTTGCCACAGGCCACCCTGGAGACTGTCCTGTCACTTCCTCGAAGTCGTGGGGGACAGCTTCGGGTGCATCTGCCCCCGGAGCCCCTCCTAGCTCAGTCAGGAGCGGAGCAGATACAGTAAATAGAGCTGATAGGTGTGACGGGCTTACCATGTGCCGGGGGCTGTTCTGCGTGCCCTGCACCTAGTGACTCACGTCATCCTTGCAACAGCCTTTCAAGGCCGGTATTAGCAGCCCCGTTTTACAGATGAGGAAACTGAGGTGGTTAAGCAACTCATCCAAAGTCCCACACAACTGGTAGAGCAGGGATCTGAACCCATCTTCAGAACTAGTGTGTACGGCCTTCCCGAGGAAGGGCACATCTCTCACTCAAGCGGGGATGGATACTCATTCCAGTACCCGGGGGTCTTTTACAGTGAGACCCCCATCCCACAAAGCTGATGGTGGGTACGGTGCAGTGGAAAGCATCAGGAGCTAGGCGCCCCAAGTTGTAATTCCAGGTCCTCCCTGTGTGACTTTGGGCCAGGGGCTTGGCCTCTCTGAGCCTCAGATGTTGCTCTCTAAAATAGGGATAAGAATAGCTCCTAACCCATAGGGTTATTAGGATTAAATTAGGTAATAATAATAATAATAGCCAACATTTCCAACATGTTTTCCATGCTTAAGGCACTATGAAGAAAGAAGTATTGCCATCCTCTTCATTTTACAGATGAGGAGCTCAGAGAGGTTAAGTTACTTGCCCAAAGACACACAGCTAATTGTAGAAATGTGGGGACTTGAGCCCAGGTTGCCTCTGAGCCCAGGCTCTTAATGATGGCATCCTGTTATTGAATTCAACACAAAACAACCAGCATAGTGTCCATAACACAATAGTTCCTCAACATGCAGCCAAAATCATTAATATCTGGAGGGTGGCCAGGGAGACAGAACCCAGAGAGGCCCTGTCTAATTCTGCCTGATGCCCAGCACCTGGCAGGCGTCTGCAGCCCCGCGTGGAGTCCAGCCCTCTGTTCCTAGCATAGCAGACCCTGTGATGCCTGGCACATGACCAGGATCGGCGTGGTGACTGAGGGCGCTTTGTCCATGGCTTAGAGCTGGTCTTGCCGGTTACGGGGAGACAGCCCCAGGGCCAGACTTTGACCCCAGTTAGGTTTATGCTTAAAAACAGACTAGCAGTAAGTGCTCGACATCTTCAAAGACTCAACTGTCTTGGCCAGAAGAGACTTTCATGATTAGAGCCTGAGGGTGAACATCCCAGGTTGGGGGTCACCACTGTCTGGGCCACTGGTTGAAACGCAGATGCCCTGGGGTCCCTCCCAAGACCTGCTGACTCAGAGTTGTCGGGCCCGGGGCGGAAGCATCTGCTCCTTTGCTTATTTGTTTACTTAAAGTATAATTTATATACAGTAAAATGCATAGACCTTAGTGCACAATTTGACGAGTTTTGACAACTGTATACGCCCATGTAACCACTGCCCAGATCCATCACCCCTGAGAGTTCCTTGTGTGTGTGCCTTCACCCAGTGAGCCCTCACCCTCCTCATCCAACCACTGATCTGCTCTCTGCCATGATGGGTTAATTGTATCTGTACTAGAGGTTTCTATCAATGGACTCCTACAGCACGCGCTCTCTCTCTGCCTTCTTGCCTTCATCCGCAGAGTTGCCAGTCTTTGTGGTTCGTTCTTTATCTGACTGAGCAACAGTGGCACAGTTTACCTGTTCACCTGCTGATGGACACCTGGGCTGCTTCCTCCTGCAGCCTGTTATGCAGAAGGCCACCAGGAACGTTTGCGTAGGAGTCTTTGCGTGGGCATATGTTTACACTTCTCTCTGCAAATACCCAGCAGGGGAATGGCTGGGACACAGGTAGAGGAATTTATTTTAACCCTCTCTCCAGGTGCTACAGCAGTCCCGTGGGGGGGGGGGGGGGCTAGGATTCCCTGCTATACTCTCTTCAGCCCTCTGTCCAGGTGGGAGGCCCCTGGAGATTACAGGACATGCTCTGGATCACAGAGGAATCAGTTTCCTTAACCAATGATCATTCTACATTTTGATTCACATTTAGCTTTGAAAGCTGAACTAAATCTGGATGGTTTGTTCTGACTAATGGTGTCAGCTGTTCATATTAGGACTTAAAAGCCCACGGAAATGGTGCAAGGAATATTCTGGGTACCAAGGCTTTTTTTTTTTTTTTCCCCAAGATTTATTTATTTGAGAAAGAGAGCACGCATAAGCAGGGAGAAGGAGAGAAGCTGACTCCCCACTGAGCAGGGAGCCCCATGGGGGGCTCAATCCCACAACCCTGAGCTCATGATCTGAGCCAAAATCAAGGGTCGGCCCCTTAACCGACTGAGCCACCCAGGCGCCCCTGGGTACCAAGGCTTTGGCCAAATTTCATGGCTCCTTCCCTTATAGTCTACAGACTGAATGCACTCATGAAAATGCATCATTCACGGCCCTTCCTCTAAACCCCACCAGGGGCCCTCAGGGACCCCCCCCCCAATACCAGTTTAGCAGAGGCAGTAAAGATGGTTAGAATCAGTGATGATTAAATCCACATCTTTCTGAGCCTCGTTCCCCTCATGTGTAAAATGGGGATTCTAGGAGTACTACCTGTAATACGGAGTAAAGATTAAGCAGGCTGAGGTGAACAGCGGGAGGTGGCAGTGGTCGGCTGAGCAGCAGATGGGGGTCAAGAAGCAGAGGGAACAGTACCTTGAGACCCACTGCTACCTGAGGACTTCTGCATCCCCAACCTGGCATAGGGAGGGCAGGGTTTGCTAAATAAGCAGATTCTGGGGCCCAGAAGCTCCCTAAGTGGTCCCAATGCTCACAAAAGCCTTGGAACTCTCATCCCCAGTGTGGGCCCAGGCAGAGCCCGGGAAGTCCATTGGACACGAGGATGCAGAGACAGGTGGAGTGGAAGGAAGGGCAGGTGATGCTTGGAAGAGCCACAGAATGGAAGGAGGCCAGGGAGGACCAGAGATGGATTTATTCCTTCACCAAGACTGCCTCCTGGCTCTGCCCAGGAGCTCTGGCCACATGTGCCTCATGTGGCCTGTGCATCAACTCAGCAAAGTGCTGACAGCTTAGCGAGTGTGGCATTGTTGGGCCAGGGCTAAACGTTCTGGCTCCGGAGTTAGGAGGCCCTGGATTCGACGCCCAGCTACACCACTTCCTGGCTGGATGAGCTTGAGCAAGTTATTTCAGATCAGCTGTAGAAAGAGCCTAATAAAATGTAGGGGGCTTTTCTCATACAAATGCTGGAAGGCGGTCATGAGCTCGAGTGGGTAGAGCATTTAACACCGTCACGTGGCGTCCGTCACACGGTCAGTACTGAAAGCGCTAGGACTTTATCTTGCTTCCTCTTTTGGTTTGGGGATGCATTTGGTGACTCCTGACAACTGAGAGACTGTCCTCAACCCATACAGCCCCGGGGACAGAGGACACGTCTGGCCGGACAGCCTCTTTCCCTCGGGCCGCGTTCACCTCCTTTCCGTCTCAGCTGTAATGCATCTCCTCCAAGATGTTCCGAATGTACCCATTTGCTTAGCTCTGTACAGATAGATAACGGGGTCTCCTGCTAGCCGGGGAGACCCAGCTCTGCAACCTGAGTGGGGTGGGGTGGGGAGCAAGCAGCTTCACTGCACTGGGTCTCAGTTTTCTCATCTGTAAAGTGGACATGATACTGAACCCACCTTAGTGCACTGTTGTGGGGGCTTCAGGAAAACATGTAAGCCAGATACACCAACTAACCTGTGCCTGGCTCACAGTAAGTACTTAGCCTCTAGCCTGTGTCACCCTCCCTCCTGCTGGCGACTGTAAGCCCCATGACCACAGAGGGGCTTGTCAGACAATCTACACCTTGTCAGACAATCTACACCCAGGGCCTCAGGATGCTCCGTGGCATCTCTGACCAGGGAGGTGGCCGATGACTGTTCTTCAGGACCCCTCCCCCCATGGCTGGCGTCCCTCAACGGTGAAAGGAGGTTCTTCTGAGCTGTTTAGGGTGTGCTGCAGCGTTAGGTGGCTGGGGGCGGAGAACAGACTGCATCAGCTGCAAGATTCCCCTCTGCCTTCCACCTCCAGCCAGACTGTATTCAGATTTCAAGGGGATCTCCACGGTGGGACTCCCGAGGCCCAGGCAGGATGAGTGGAACCAGGAAGGGCCCTGGGTTCATCGTGTCTGTGTCCCTCATTTCAGAAGAGAAGGTGGGAGCCACACAGGAGGAAGGAGAGCCAAAAGACAACAGTTTCAACCATCATGGGTGGGACACGAACACTGGGGAGGGGGCTGTGGATGCCTCCTCCCAACCCATCAGGGCTGGCATTCTCATACACGGGTAACAAAGACCCAGGAAAGCGGGGCCTGAAGGGACTCTGCTCAACGTCCCTGACAGCCAGGGGCTGGGCCAGGACTCGAACCCTGTCCCTACGTCTCTAACACCAGTGTCCTTACGTGTGCCTCCTGCCAGGGGCCAGATCAGGCCATCTTAGGGGGCGTGGCGGGGGGCGGTAGATAAAACACAAAGACAAAAATCAAAACCAGAATAATCCCCTTAAAGAAGCACAGGGGGCCCAGAGAGACCACTTCCTTACTAGTCCCCAATTAAGCACAAACAGGCCCTCCCTCCCATCTCAAACCCACCGCCTTTGCAAGTCAGCAACTTCCCCAGCTCATAAGACCATCCACCTCACTTCAACATCTTCCACTCCGCACACCCCTCTCCTTCCGACTTCCTAATTACAGTGCAATGGCTCACTCTTGTCCTGGTGACCTGGTCTTGAAATCTCAATGCCCTTGGGCATTCTCTCCCCTCTTTACTCTATCCCCCAGAACACACACACCTCCGGGTCTCAAACTGGCAGCCTGAGGGCTGTATCTGACCCATAGAAGTATCTTCTTTGGACTGTGGAGGGTTATTTATTTTATGTAATATGGAGTGGTAGCCAATAGTGAGAGCATGGGTGTGATCTCACATATAAAACTTGAAAATCTGGTAAGCCTGGCCCCAATTCTCCCATGTAACAAGCAGCTGGTGCTGAGTCAGAGCTGTGTCCTATGGAAGGGGCCTGCCTTCCACTTTGCCACGATCCCCACCACTCCCTGAGGCCTCACGCCTGGCCTGACTCTCTCCTTAACACACCCCCTGCTGCCTCCTTTCAGACACATGTGTTTGCAACCCCTGTCTGCTTCTGGACTCAGCTGGTCCCAAATTCATTTCTTCTCCCTTCCCAAAGCCTTTCTTTGGGCCCCGTCCACCTCCCTCTTACTTCTCAGGCCTGGCTGACTGTGACAATTATTATAACCCACTTCTCTAAGGCTGTCTCAGCCCCCCGGCCATGCTAACCCTCCAGCCACTGTGTCTATCAAAGCTGCAAAGGAGTCCCTCACAGCCTACAGGACAGGAGCACCCGGACCCCCGTTCAAGCTTACTTCCTGTGCCAGTGTTCCTGGAGTACCCGCTTTGGCTCCTGTACCAGGCACCAGAAATACAGGGTGGAGGAAAACGTGCTTTCTCCCAGGAGAAGGATCAGTGCAATGTCAGGGACGTGTCCAAGGGAGGGAAATAGTCCTGATGTCACAACTCCAGTCACATGGGTCTGCCTTCCATCCTCTGCATGCTGTCCCGTCTCCCTGCATTGGCTTTCTCCCCTCCCCCAGCTGACCATGAAGGCCTAACCTCTTTCCACATCCAGCTCGCATGCCCTGTCTCTGTGAAGCCTCCTCCCATGGCCAGCGAGAAGGAGCTCTCCTCTTCTCGAGCTTTGTCAATGCCGGTCATTGGTATGAGCCACCTGATCCTGACCATTTAGAGAGGTCTGGAGGGTGTCATTTTCATGCTACTTTCTCTAACTACATTTGAAGTTAAGCAGGCAGGGCTTAATACCTGTGTTCCTCTTATTGCTGCCTCTGGGCATTTTGACATTTCTCCGGGATTCCTCTAACACTGGGTAAAGAGCTGTATGCATCGCAAAGTCTTAACAAATCTCTGCTGACTTCATTCATTCATTCAACAAATGTTGACTGAGCAATCCTGGGTGCCAGACACAGGAATGGACACAAAAATGAGCAAGACGAAAGGCCTGTTCTTATGAAGCCTCTCTTCTAAACATTGGAAGGGATGGATTAACAATTGTTCAGAAAAGAAAACAAAACATCAGCATAAAGGTGAAGGTGGTTCTTTAGATGAGGTGATGGAGGAAGGCCTCTCAGAGAAGGAAACGTTTCAGCTGGGATCAACAAGGTAGCAGCACAGCAGAATGGGAAGGTGGGAGGAGTCCTGGGTGGAGACAGCAGTGAGTGCAAAGGCCCTGAGGCAGAAATAACCTTGCAAATGGGCAAGGCAGAAGGGCAGCAGGGAGCCAGTTAGGAGGGTACACTCCTAGCCCAGGGCAAAGTTGACTAATGGAGATGAATTTATCATGGATTTGATTGGGGAGGGAGAGTGGGGTGAGGGGGCAGATGATTTTAACCTGAGCAATCGAGAGGATGCTAGGGCACTGTTAAGAACTGAATTTAAATCCATGTTTCGAAGCCCTAACTCCCAATGTCCTGGTATTTGGAGATGGGGCTTTTGGGAGGTAATCGGGGTTGAGGGGGTCATGAGGGCGGGGCCCTGGCCTGATGGGATTAGTGCCCTTACAGGAAGAGACTCTAGAGAACTTGCACGCGCTCTCTCTCTCCCTCTCTCCACACCTATGTCCCAAGGAGAGGCCATGTGAAGAGACAGCAAGAAGGCATTCATCTGCATGCCAGGAAGAGAGCCCTCACAAGAACCTGACCATGCTAGATCTTGATCCTGGACCTCCCAACCTACAGTACTGTAAGAAAATCAGTTTCTGTTACTAAGCCACCCAGTGTATATGGTATTTGTTCTAGCAGCCTGGGCTGACTAATCCGGGTCCTTTCCGGAGATGGGGAAAGCGCCCCAAACAATGAATGATTACAGATGTCTCTAAGACGAAAAATCTGAGAGTTCAGACTGATACGGGAAATGGTGAGATCACATCACTGAAGCCTACAGAGGTGTGTCTAAGGTGTGGAACATTGCATTCACTCCGTGCCCTTGGGCCTCGGCCTAATGTTGAAAGCTCTTCTCCAAAGGTCCCCCCTTCCCTGATTTCTGACCATTAAAAATCATCCTTTCCCTTTTCACCATTCTAGCAGCTGAAATGCAAAAGCTTCTGTTTTCGTTATTGCTGCTTTTGTTTGCTTTGGGAATAACAGGCTTCTTTAAAAGCTCACTTCAAAGCCAAAGCTCCTTTTATCAAATAGCCTGGCCCGGGAGGTACCGCTTTCATCCACCGAGGAGCAGACCTTGCGAAATCTTCCAGCTTTGCTTTCTTGGAAACGCAGGTCGTTCTATTACACAGACCACAGCAATTGACTGAGTGTCAAAGTGACAGACATGGAAGGAAAGATGTTTATGGAAATGTTCCAAGAAAACAACAAAGATTCCAGATTCAAGGAAACGTTTTGAGATGAAACCGGGCTGGAGGTTGGGGTGGTCTCGATGGAATCATTTTTGTTTAAAGATGGAATTTGTGAAGTTTGCCTAAAGAAGAAATAAGCAACTGATATTTTTTTTGAAGAAATTATTCTTTTTTAAAAATTCCAGTATAATTAACCATACAGTGTTATATTAGTTTCAGGTGTCCAACATAGTGGTTTGACAATTCCATACATTACTCAGTGCTCATCAAAACAAGTGCCCTCCTTAATCCCCATCACCTATTTCCCTCATCCCCCTCCCCCCACCAACCTCCCCTCTGGGAACCATCAATTCGTCCTTTATGGTTAAGAGTCTGGTTTTTTGTTTCCTTTTTTCTTTGTTTGTTTTGTTTCTTAAATTCCACATTTGAGTGAAATCATATGGTATTTGGCTTTCTCTTGACTGACTTAATTTCACTTATTCCACTCTCTAGCTCCATCCATGTTGTTGCAAATAGCAAGATGTCATTCTTTTTTATGGCTGAGTAATATTCCATTGTGTGTGTGTGTTTGTGTTGTGTGTGTACATATATGTCACATCTTCTGTATCTATCCACCTATCGATGGACACCTGGGCTCTTTCTTTTTGAATTAGTGTTTTCATTTTCTTTGGGTAAATACCCAGGAGTGGAATTACTGGATCATATGGTAGTTCTATCTTTATTTTTTTGAGGAACTCCATACTGTTCTCCACAGTGGCTACACCAGTTTGCATTCCTACCAACAGTGCAAGAGGGTTCCTTTTCTCCACATCCTCACCAGCAATCTGTGGTTTCTTGTGTTTTTTGATTACAGCCATTCTAAGAAGTGTGAGATGATCGCTCATTGTGGTTTTGATTGGCATTTCCCTGATGATGAGTGACATGGAGCATTTTTTTCATGTGTCTGTTGGCCATCTGGAGGTCTTCTTTGGAGAAACACATCCGTTTGTGTCTTCTGCCCATTTTTTAATTGGATTATTTGTTTTTTTGGTGTTGAGTTGTATCAGTTCTTTATATATTTTAGATATTAACCCTTTATCGGATATGTCACTGGCAAATATCTTCTCTCATCCTGTAGGTTGTCTTTTTGCTTTGTTGATGGTTTTCTTTGCTGTGCAGCTTTTTATTTTGGTGTAGTCCTGATAGTTTATTTTTGCTTTCATTTCTCTTGCCTCAAGGGACATATCTAGAAAAATATTGCTCCTGCCGATTTCAGAGACATTTCTGCCTGAACTCTCTTCTAGGATGTGTATGGTTTCAGGTCTCACATTTCAGTCCTTCATCTATTTTGAGTTTATTTTTGTATATGATGTGAGAAAGTGGTCCAGTTTCATTCTTTTGCACGTAGCTGTCCAGTTTTCCCAACATCATTCATTGGAGGGACCATCTTTTTTCCCCATTGTACATTCTTGCTGCCTTTGTCATAGATTGAACGTAAAAGTGTGGGTGTATTTCTGGGCTCTCTGTGCCATAGCATATCTTGATATTTGGGAGTGTGAAACCTCCAGTTTTGTTCTTCTTTTTCAAGATTGAAGCAACTGATCTTTATATGAAACAATGCCTGGAGTATGAATAGAGACACAGGAAAAGCAAGTCTGGTTTTCATGATGTCAGGAAAACAATCTGTGTAAGAATATGGCCAGGTGAAGGCCCAGATTCCTAAGAAGAAAGAGAAGACTCTGGGCCCATCTGACACACCCCTGGACGTGTATATGCACAGTTATTAACTGTATTAAGCACCATAATATTCACGTGCCAGAAGTTTGTGATACATTCTGTCATTCAGTCCCCACGACCCTCCACGAGGAAGGCAGGCATTATGCCCATTTTACAGATGAGTCAACAGTCTCACATCAGAAAGGGTTAGCTGCTTGCCCAAGATCACAAAGCTAATACTTATAGAACCAGAATTCAAACTCATGTCTGCCTGGCCCCAGAGTCTCCTTTCTGCTCCACATGTCAGGAGTCCCAAACTTGGCTGGATGTCTGAATCAGTTTCAGAGCAAGTGAAAAATCTAGATTCCCGGGTCCTGCTGTCGGAGGCCTGGGCTAGGGCCTGGGAATCTGTTTTTTGTAAGTTCCCTAACAGGTTCGAATCCAGCTGATTGATGCTCTGAGCAAAGGATCGCTGGGGATCGCTGGCCACATCTGTGCCAGACAGAAGGTCCTGCTGGGAGAGCTGGGGAACCCCCAGCCAGGCCCCCCAAAGCACCCATGGGCTCAGGGATGCAGCTCCATGGCAGGGATTGACTGATCTGTTAGGGTAGCTTATGCTGTGTCAATTTGGTGAAGTCGGAATTGCTTTCCCCAGAATCCTCCTTCCTATTGGCTCTAGGTTAGAATTGGCCCAAAGAGGAGTCTGTGGGAAATCTGGAAGCTGGAAGTGAAGAAGTAGCCAGCCATTAGGCTCTTGAGGTAGATGCAGTGATGGACAGGCCCTGTGGGGCCCAGCAGGTTTGAGCCCGTCCTGCTGCCTGATCTGTGTCCAGCTCTTCTCTCTGACTGCTGGTCCTGCTGACCCACAGTGTCCCCAGGCCTGCCGCCGGACACCTGGCTGGGCACCCACCAGGCCATAGCTGCCCACGGGCTTCTCCACTAGCCTCCCTGTGGTCTCACCTTGGTGGCTGGACACCCTGGTCCCTCAGTTCCTGTTTCATCTTCACTTCTGCTCCCCCCCCCCCCATAACTGGGAAAGATCTAATTCTTATCATAAATTCCATTGGTTGCAGTCCCCAGCTCCCCGGGTTCAGCCTGAATGAGGTCATCATCCGCCCTTTCCTGCAGACCTTGCGATCTTAGGCAGTGGTTTTCCAAGTGTGGTCCCGGACCGACAGCATCAGCACCACTGGGAGCCGGTCAGAAAGGCAAGTTCTTGGGCCCCAACCCTCCAGACCTACTGGATGAGAAATTCTGGGGCAGCTTCTAACACGTGCCGAAATTTAAGAACCACTCCTATAGGCATTTAAAAAGCCTTCCTCCATTTCTGTCTAGGATGATGAAAAGATTCTGGAACTATAACAGTGTAAAATATGTTGATTTATTAATGTAATTATGTCATATGGATTTCTGAGGCCTAACCTGTCTGTGAGCACTGGCAATTCCTGAGACATTGTGCTAAGGCTCCGCAAGCTTAGGACCACTTCATCCTCACCCCCACCCTACGGTGGTGGCATTCAATTCTATTTAATCGATGTGGAATCCAGGTAGTCTGACTCAGAACCTGAGTTATTTCTCTGTGCAGTGGACAGAAACCGGACATCAGCCAGAGCGCCCCTTGGCCGACAAATTTTTTTTTCTCTTAAAGATTTTATTTATTTGTCAGAGAGAGAGAGAGAGAGAGAGAGCGAGCACAAGCAGGGGGAGCGGCACGCAGGAGAAGCTGGTTCCCCACTGAGCAAGGAGCCCGATGCGGGACTCGATCCCAGGACACTGGGATCATGACCTGAACTGAAGGCAGTTGCTTAACGAACTGAGCCACCCAGGTGCCCCCTTGGGCAACACTTAAAAGCAGCAGCTCAGTCACTCAGCTCTACCCTGCCCTACAGCAGAGGCCAGAGGGACGTCAGGGGTGCACACTGGCCTCCTCACAGGTCCACAACCCCAGGCCTGTTGCAATAAAGCCCCCACCTCCCACTACTGGAAATGGTTCATTTGGATTTGGAGTGGGCTTGTCAGAATGGAAGGTTTTTTAAAAGCAGTTATGACAATAACAGCATCTAAAAATGTACTGAGTATCTACCATGTGTACTTTTTACCCATAGCTCATTTAATCCTCACTAAATCCTACAACTCTCTTCCCCATTAGGAGACATTCAGCAATTACCCAAGTCAGTCCAGTCCTTAGGGCCAGCACTTAAATTTTGAAATCTGTAACTTTAATACAAAGCCATACGTGGTTCTCTATAGGAACTTTAGAAATGGTAAATATTCAAAATCTTAAATTCTTTGTATCCTTTTTAAAATGAAAAAAGCGGACTGCTTTCAAAATCTGCTTTTTCACATTAAGAGATTAGAATTGTCTCGTCTACGGCCATACCACCCTGAACGCGTCCGATCTCGTCTGATCTCGGGAGCTAAGCAGGGTCGGGCCTGGTTAGCACTTGGATGGGAGATTAGAATTGTCTTTCGAGGTCTCTCAAGGTCTCCATCACCGCCATGTTTAACGGCCGTGTGGCATTCCCTTGTGTGGATGTACCACAGTCTATTGTCTGGGCTTTTATGTTGGACATTTGGGTTGTTTCCACAAGAAGACACTTCAACTGGGGAAAAAGGTTTTAATCAGGGTGCTGAAATTTAGCAAAACCTCCTCCCTACAACAAGCAGCAATACGGGGCAGTCACAGCACGGATGATGTCTGTGGCGGAAAGACCCGCGTGCCAGGCAGCAACGAAGCTGACGCACATGTATTTCAGGTGCAAACTTTTGGGGGGAAAGGCTTTCATGTTTATGTGCAGAAGATGAGGTAAAAATGTCCATGACATTTACCCAGCTCAGTCCTTAGGACTGGCATTGGCAATGAGGCGCCAATGTTCTCCAGAACGCCTCGTATTCTCCCTCCCTCCAGTTCTGAGGTGACACACCACGTAAATCTAGCTAAAAGCCAGGGCTATCATTTCTTACTATGATGTAGTGGTTAAGAATACAGACTCTGGAACCAGACTACCAGGACTTAAAACCTCTCTACAACTAGTGGTTGGTGTTATTAGCTCACCAAGCCCTTGGAAACCAAGTGCTGAAGACAGAAGAAGCCTGGGTCCCTGAAGGACCTTGTGGAGCAAAGACTCCACACCTTCCCCACCCAGCAGGTGACACTGTGACCTAATTGTCTTGGGCCCTTGAGATGTGGGGCTGTTTGCACAGTAGCTAGCATACTCCTGCCTCAGTTTCCCCATGTCATTGAACTGTTATGAGGATCGATGAGTTATGAGTTAATATACACAAAATGCGATGTGCATTTAAACCAACACGGGAACTACCTTGTAAGGTCAGACCCTCTCTCCATCCGTCCAGCCAGGATCGGTCTCCTCCTCCAGGGCCACCCCAAAACAAGGATATGGGGAGCCTGGTTGTTCCGTACCCTCCACCCCATCAAGAATATTGACCCCATGAAGGACATTTCCCCACACGTTCATGACTTTCAACACCAACCAGATATGGCTTTGGCTCTCAGGAATTTCCCTAAAATCTTTTTGAATGTTTTTCAGCCGGAAATCCTCTTGTCAGAAGGAGGTTTGTCTCCTCCTCTCTGTGAGAAGTTCCCAGTGAATGGGTAACTCCATCCCGGGCAAGAGCATGCCTGTGTTCTAAAGCTGCCAACACACTTCCCCACAGGCAATGACTCAGTAGAAATACCCAGGGCTGAAGAGCTCGGTGAACTTCATGGCTGTTGGCTCAGCCAGGCACGGTTCCCCTTAGCCCGGGACAAAACTGTTCAATGGCTCCATTGGCTTCCAACCACAGAACTAGGGACCAGTGATCCATAAATTCGGAACTTGCACCCCCAGCTGATTACACATGTAACTACTTTTTGTCAGTAAAAGGTTGCTTTTCTCATACCCGCCCGCCATGCCTTTTTGTGTAAGCCATGTTTCTTCCTGTGTGTGTGTGGGGGGGGTGTGCATGTGGGTGGGGTGTGTGTGCACAGACCCCTGATGAAAGCTACTGACCCTCCACCGAAAAACGCAGAGATGGAAGTTTGCCATAAAATTTCAGGTGGGTTGTGGGTCCTCAAAGGCAATCCGAGGACCCCGATATGAGTGATTACGAGTTTAAAAGTACCCAACAATTTCGGAACGACTGGACAACTATAACACTTGAACATCGAAAAGCAGCATTTAAAAGCACCTTATCCACACAGAACATTTCTGGAAGCCTAAACAAGAAACGGTGAGCCGTGGCTATCTCTGAGGAACGAGACTGGGGGTCTGAGATGAAAGGGAGATTTGTATTTTTTCATTGGATATCCCTTTATACAGTGTGTGATTTTTAAAAATGTTCACCACGGGTAACATTTTTTTTCTAATGAAACAAAAAGAGTTGAGAAAAAGTTATTTAAGTTAAGAACTAGACACAACCCACTGTGACCGTCTTTGCTGTGACATGGGGAAGGGGCAGATCACCAATGCAGAAAAGGTCAACTGACTTGCTGGCGGAGTAGGACCCACATGGGATGGGGAAAGGCAAAACGTCAAGGGGGCGGGGGTGGTGTGACTCTGTTTCTTCTGGGTGTTCAACATCGGTCATTAAAGTTCCAAGTTGAGGCAGGTGGTGATTCATATTTCATTAGGTCCATACACCGAGTGGTGCCGGCAGTCGGAACTGGGAAGAACCTTCTTATGGAAGTTCAGGGAGAGAGCCCTCAACCTAATCGACTTTGAGCCATTACTCTCTAGTGAAGATAGTAAATGCTAGAACAAAGTTGGAATGTGGAGGGAAGACATTCGGTGGAGGCTCAACAGTCTGCCACCGCAAACCCTCTCCAAGTTCAAAGACAGTAACTCTGCGTTAATTGGTTTGAAATGTATGTCATTGCCTGTTCTGTGGGTCAAGGGGTAGCCGGAGCTTGTTATTTCCTCGGCTGTGCTGACGACCACGTGAGGCCATGCGCACGAAGCTCCTGGTGCTGTGGGAGGCACACAGTAGGTGCTCAGCAAGAGTATACTCCTCCCACCCACCCTCCCCTCCCTGGATCCTCAGCATGACACATTCAAATTTGGCCACTTCATATAAAGATCCACTCCTAGAGGAACCATGAGAGAGGATGGACTCTGAAAAACAAACTGAGGGTTCTAGAGGGGAGGCGGGTGGGGGAATGGGTTAGCCCGGTGATGGGTATTAAGGAGGGCACGTTCTGCACGGAGCACTGGGTGTTATACGCAAACAATGAATCATGGAACACTACATCAAAAACTAATGATGTGGGGCGCCTGGGTGGCTCAGTTGGTTGAGCGACTGCCTTCGGCTCAGGTCATGATCCTGGAGTCCCGGGATCGAGTCCCGCATCGGGCTCCCTGCTTGGCAGGGAGCCTGCTTCTCCCTCTGACCCTCCCCCCCTCATGTGCTCTCTGTCTCTCTCATTCTCTCTGTCTCAAATAAATAAATAAAATCTTGAAAAAAACAAAACAAAACAAAAAAACTAATGATGTGATGTGGTGATTAACAAACAAAATTAAAAAAAAAAATCCACTCCGGGCGCCTGGGTGGCTCAGTTGGTTGAGCGACTGCCTTCAGCTCAGGTCATGATCCTGGAGTCCTGGGATCGAGTCCCGCATCGGGCTCCCGGCTCAGCGGGGAGCCTGCTTCTCCCTCTGACCCTATCCCCTCTCATGCTGTTTCTCTCTCTCTCTCTCTCAAATAAATAAATAAATAAAATCTTTTAAAAAAAAATCCACTCCTAGGTGTTTCCTCAAGAGAAAGGAAAACCGTGTGTGTTCATACTCCAACCTGCACATGACTGTTCATAGTGACCTTAGTCATGATCGCCCCGGAACTAGAAATTAGACACAATCCACATATTCTACAACAGGTGAAGGGATAAACGGATTTACCCATGCAATGGAGCAATACGATATGGAAGAATCTCAAAGCGGGATGCTGAGTAGAAGCAGCCAGACTCCAAAGGGCTTCATAATGTCTGATTCTATTTGTATGACGTCCTGGCAAAGGGAAAACTCTGAGGACGGCCAACACCAGTGGTTGCTGAGGACCAGGGGGAGGGAAGGGGCTGGCAACAAAGGGGCAGCACGAGGGAATTTTGGGGGGCTAATGAAACTTTTCTATCTCCTGATTGTGGTGGCGGTTACACAACGGTATGCGTTTATCAAAACCACAGAACTACACATGAGAAAGGGTGAATTTTACTGTTTGTAAATTTAGAAGGATGTATGTGACATAATGACATAAATGACAGAGTGCTGGGAGGGTGGTGTCTTAGCTCAGGCTGCCGAAACAACCATCACAGACCGGGCAGCTTAATCAACAGACATTGACTCCGCCCAGTTCCAGAGGCTGGAAGTCCAAGGTCAGGGTGCCGGTAGATCTGGTGTCCAGGGAGGGCCTGCCTCCTGGCTTGTAGATGGTGGCCTTCTGGCTGGGTTCTCCTGGGGCCTCTCCTGGGCCCCTCCAGGGTGATCTCTCTCTCCTCCTCTGCTCTTAAGGGAACGAATCCCATCAGGATAGACTCACTCTCAGGACCTCATCTAAACCTAATTACTGCCCAAGGCCCTGCCTTCTAATCCCATCACATTGGGAGTAGGGCTTCAACATACGAATTTGGGGGAGACAGAAACAGCCTAGAACAGGTGGTTTTCACAGGTGCAGGCGAGTGTGCTACTGTATTTTCACCATGCTCCCCTTCTCAGCTTTTTAAGTCTGGGAAGGGAGAACCAGATGCTCAAAGTTAAAATCATAAAAGAACCACCTGGACTAGGGGCTGATCTAACGCAAGCCCTCAACAGCTCACAAGCACCTTAACTAGCAGTCATCCTTGGGGGAATCCACTACAACCCTAGGAGATTTTAAAAAAACAACAACAACATTTTTCTCTTATTATAAAAACAATGCTTCTTAATTAAGCAAACATTAATGAATCTAGATTAGCAGAAAGGAAATGAAAATCACCGATTACCCCACCATCCCTAACTACTGATAATACCTATGATGGTGTTCAGGCTTTCTTGTGTGTTTTGTAAACAAACATACTTTTTCTTTTTTCTTTTTCCTTTTTTTACAAAAATGAGATCTTACTGCAACGTGGCTTGGTGCCCTAACTTTTAAAATGTTGATCCATAACAATTTTGCACAGCACCAGTATTCCTCTAAACCATAACTTTTAGTGGCTGAGGAATATTCCAGTACGTGGAAGACTCATAATTTACATAACTAACCAATCCCCTACTCCAGATACATCGTTGGTTTCTAATTTTATTGCTATTAAAAAAAAATAACAGTATTGAAACTAACTCCTTACACAATTGTGTTTCCTCTAGATAAATTCTTGGTATTGAAACTGCTGTGTTTTTTTTTTAAAGCTTTGACATGCATTTCGGACTGTCCTCGGCCCCACCATGAGCTTGTGAAGGATCAGCCTTCTTTTTTTAACTTAAAAGTTTGAAACGTTCAAAACATTAAAGATTTCATATGTGAAAGATGGTATTGTTTTAAGTGGCATTTTCTTTAATATGATGGGGGGTGAATGTTGGGGTTTTTTCCCACATGCTTATTGCCTAAGGGCATTTCTTCTTCTTCTCCTCCTTCTCTGCCCCCTCCTCCTCCTCCTCCTTCTTCTTTCTTGAACTCTGACCTGCTGTGCTTTCTGATGGGATGCAAGACAACTATCCCACAGCGCATATGAAAATGTCTTGCCATAAAAGTTTAGAACTCATCCAATCATGAGAGGAGAAGCAAAGCAATTAAGACATTGGCTCCATCTCTTCAAAAATGTCAATGCCGTGGAAGACCAAAGAAAGTTTGGGGACTATCTTGGATTAAAGGAGACTAAAATCAATGGGTGGCCCAGGGGAGTAAGGAGGGCACTTGTTGTAATGAGCACTGGGTGTTGAATGGAAGTGCTCAACCACTATATTGTACACCTGAAACTACTATTACACTCTAGGTTAACTACCTGAAATTTAAATAAAAACTTAAGAAAAATAAAATCAATGGGTGATCCCAATGTGGACCCTGATATTGTGGGGACTCTTGAATAGGGACAATAAATTAGATAATATTGGTATATCATTGTTACATTTCTTGGTTGTTTCTTTTTCTTTTCTCCCCACGTGCTTGTTGACCAACAGCATCTCTTCTTAGTTCCAACTCCTTTTTGTTTTTGTTTTGTTTTTTGTTTATTCCATTTCTTGAGGGCATTTGACTTTTCCTTACTAACTGGAAAAGCTCGGTATGTATTCGGAAAACAGCCCCTTGTCTGCCATGTGTTGCAAATGTTGCCCTAGTTTATCATTTGCTGTATTGAAGTTTTTTAATTTTAGGAGCCTAATCTATCAATCATTTTCAGTTATTTCTTTTATAATGTTACCTTTTACTATCACCCTATAAAAGCCCCCTCCAAAAAGGGGCTGTAGTAATTCTACAGTGGAGAAGTCTTGCAGACACCACTTTTAACCAAATGATCAAGATCAGCATCATTGGTGAGTCATGTTGCTATATATCGTGTAAATCCTGATGTGATGCAATGATAAGGATACTTCACCTCTGTTGCATTCTTTCCCCGAACCCCAAATCCCAGTCTAATCATGAGATGACATTAACCCAAAGTAAGGGGCGTTCTAGAGAATACTGACAAGTACTCTTCAAAGCTTTCAAGGTCACAAAATTCAAGGAAACGTTAAGACACTGGGATAGACCGGGAGAGACGAAGAAGACAGGACAACTGAATGCCCTGTGGCGTCTTGGAATGGATCACAGGGCGGAAACAACAACAAAATAACCTGGTGACATCCAAATAAAGTCTGCCATTTTGTGAGTAATAACATGAATTTCTCAGCTTTGTTGCAAACGCCACGTTAGGTAAGATGCTAACATCAGGGGAAGCTGAGTGAAGGATATAGGAAAGCTATTATTTCTGCAACTTTTCTATAAATCTAAAATTATTCCAAGATAAATAGAGTTTGGGTGTGTTTGTTTTTTTAAGAGTTTTGTCTAGGACAGAGAATGGTCTAGGCAGAAAAGCAGAAGGAATAGAAAGAGAAACACCATCACGGTTCATGGCTATGGGTGGGGGTGTAGGAGGGAGGCGGAGGTGGGAAGTGGTTCTGGTTCCTTACAACTCATCCATTGGTTGGGGGGAGAGGGCGGGGCAGCAGCAAAGGGTCTGGAAAGGTAAACTGAGTCTGTACTCTAAAGAGTCCAGTATTTAGGAGAGTCCAGTCTTTAGAACTTTGAAAGCTAAGGGTTTTAGCTTAGCCTTGATCCTTAGCAGGCAGTTGAGGGAGTGGTAAAGATTTTAGTTCTGTGAGTATATGATTGTTGGTTACTTCACTTATTTGTGTCCTAATTTATTGATTCCTCGCTCTGCCCCAATAAGGTGTCAGCTCTACGAGAGCAAGGACCATGTCTCTCTTATGGACCATGTCCCCCCAAAACCCAGAATACCTGGCCTGTAGAAAGAAAACTCAATAAATACCAGTTGAATGAATGAGTCTCACTTCCAAAATGACTCTTAAGAAGAAATTGTATAAAAGGTTTTTCCCATCCCACCCTTCACATCTAGTATCAGCCCATGTCAATTAACCTCTTCTGCTGCCAACCTTCTGCCCCCCTTCAGATTTCAGCATAGATTCAGTTTTCTGAAAGCCTGCCCTTGACACTCCAGGTCTGAAAGAAATTTCCTCTTCCCGCTCCTGGGCTTCGTCATCCCTGTCAACTGAACTGCAATGGTGCCTTTATATCCAGCCAGCCCTCTAGTTCTCCACTGGCACACAGAACATCCCAGTACATTTCTTAAAAGCCACGGCTTGTGGTGAGCCAAAGATAATGCCTCCCACCACCACAGTAGAATCTGCACCTGTCACTGGTTGAACACAATGACCCAAGGGCAACTCCGCTATGTAATTGCTACCGTCCAAACTGCAGCTAATGAAGACGTAATATTTAGGGTCCCAAAGTGTGTTTGTTTTTTAATCATATCTTCCTCTACCAAATATCAACAAACCATGCCTATAACGCTAACCAGCATGGGCATACCTCGGAGATATTGTGGGTTCAGTTCCAGAGCACTGGAATAAAGTGAATATTGCAATAAAACGAGTCAAATGACTTTTTTGGTTTCCCAGTGCATTCGAAGTTATGTTCACACTAGGTCATAGTCTATTAAATGTGCAACAGCATTACGGCTGAAAAAAACAATGTACATGCCTTAATTGCGAAATACGTAATTGCTAAAAAATGCTAACCATCGTCTGAGCTTTCGGCAAGTCGTGATCGGTGATCACAGATCACCACACAAAATATAATAATAATGAAGAAGTTTGAAATATTGTGAGAATTACCAAAATGTGACACAGAGATAGGAAGTGAGCCAATACTGTTGGAAAAATAGCACCAAGAGACTTGCTGGACACAGGGTTGACACAAACCTTCAATTTGTAATATACACAGTCTCTACAAAGCGCAATGAAATGAGGTATCCCTGTAGACGCCCAGCCAGTAGGTGTGCAGAAAATGTAGAACAAGGGTAAGGTAAGTAAATTCTCTTTCCCAGAGCAGATGTGGAGAGGAAAAAATGGCAAAGACATAAAATTCACCAAGAATTAGAGCCACCTGGTTCTATATCCTGAATCAAAGAAATAGCAGAACCTTCTGGAGACATCCAGAACTGTCCATCATATGAGGCCACAATATTAAAAAAAAAAAAAAAAAAAAAGGAACTCACCTACCATGGTGAGTTCCCATCCTGGATCTGCCACGATTTGCTGGGTGACCTTGGTCCCATGACCTCTAGGATGCTTCCATTAGTGAAGCTCTGGTGACATTAAGAAAAGAAGAAATGCCGAAATGGACTTACCAATCCTGTAATGAGTTTTAGATGCTGACACTGAACAAATTAATGTTTTGTGCACCATGGCAATATAAACTGGGCCATGAGCATGACAGTTATGGGCTTTATGATAAACATGAATTCCTGGTGTACATGAACGTGTAACCTGTGGGCAACTCAGGCTGCATGGTGAACGTGTTTCAGGCCAACAGCTCCGTCTGATACTGACTTTGGCACATCATTTGGAGAGGTGTCAGAGGTCTACACTTAGAGACCCTTGAGGGTGTGGCTGGAGACCCCACCTGCCCCGTACAGACCCTCTGTTTTCTGGCCTCTGTTTCTTCTTCTAAGAATTGAGGTGGATAGATAAGCCACTGGTTTCCAACCTGCTGTTTAGTATTGTTTTTAAAGCCACAGAACTTTTTTTTTTTTTTAAAGATTTTATTTATTTATTTGACAGAGAGAGACACAGCGAGAGAGGGAATACAAGCAGGGGGAGTGGGAGAGGGAGAAGCAGGCTTCCAGCAGAGCAGGGAGCCCGATGCGGGACTCGATCCCAGGACCCTGGGATCATGACCTGAGTCGAAGGCAGACGCTTAACGACTGAGCCACCCAGGTGCCCCAAGCCACAGAACTTTCTTAAAGGAATCTTTCACACCCCTGACATCTGGAACATTTGTAAACAGAGCTTCCTTCCAGCTGGCCCTGCCTCCCACTACTCAGCTCTGTCCCCTCAAACCCCTGAATGCCTCTGGGACCCGTCCAAAGAATTCCAACTTTCCCAGAATCACAGTATAAAAAACAGCGGACTGTTTACACCATACACAAAAATTAACTCACAATGGATTGAAGACTTAAATGTAGGACTTGAATCCACAAAACTCCTAGGAGAAAACAGAAGCAGTAAGCTCCCTGACACTGGTCTTAGCGATGTTTTTTTGGATCTGACTCCAAAGGCAAGGAAAACAAAAGCAAAAATAAACAATTGGGACTACGTCAAACTAAAAAGCTTCTGCACAGCAAAATAAGCCATCAACAAAATGAAAAGAAAACCTACAGAATGGGAGAAGACATTTGCAAATCATATATCTGATAAGGGGTTAATATGCAAAATATATAAAGAACTCACACAGCTCAATAACAAAAGAAACCCACAAAGAATCTGATTAAAAAATAAGCAGATGATCTGAATAGACATTTTTCCAAAGAAGACATCCAGATGGCCACGGACACATGAAAAGATGCTCAACATCACTCATCATCATGAAATGCAAATCAGAACCACAATGAGATAGTACCTCACACTTGTCAGGATGGCTATAAAAAGATAAGAAATAACATGCATTGGCAAGGATGTAGAAGAAAGGGAACCCTTGTGCATGGTTGGTGGGATTGTAAATTGGTGCAGCCACTGTGGAAAAAAGTGTGGAAGTTCCTCAAAACACTGAAAATAGAACTACCCTATGATCCAGCAATCTCACTACTGGGTATTGATACAAAGAAAACAAAAACACTAATTTGAAAACATACATGCACCCTTATGTTCATTGCAGTGTTATTTACAACAGCCAAGACATGGAAACAACCTAAGTATACTTCAATGGATGAGTGAATAGAGAAGATGCGATATAAATATTTATATATATAAATAAATACTACCTAGCCATAAGAAAGAATGAAATCTTACCATTTGCAGCAACATGCATAGACCTAGAGGATATTATGCAAAGTGAAATAAATCAGACAGAGAAAGACAAATACCACCTGATTTCACAAATATGTGGAATCTAAAAAACAAAACAAACTAAAAAAAACCGTAGACTCATGAATACAGAGACCAGATTGGTGGCTGCTAGAGGGGAGAGGGCTTGGTGGGGGCAAAATGGGTGAAGGGGATGAAGAAGTACAAACTTCCAGTTATAAAACAAAGAAGTCATGGGGATGTAATGTACAGCATGAGGGATATAGTCAATAACATTGTAATAACTTTGTCAGGTGATAGATGGTAACTAGACTTACTGTGTTGATCATTTTGCAGTGGATACAAATGTCAAAATCACTATGTTGTCTACCTGAAACTCATATAATATTGTATGTTAACTGTACCTCAATTTAAAAAGAAACCCAATGGACCGGAGCAAGGGCTGCCCAAGGTTCTTACCACGCAGATGGAAATACAGTTATCTGGTGACTCAGTGAATACCCATATACAGATAATTGAGATGAAAGTTTTACTAAAGAATGCTTCTCACGACAGGAGATGCATTTTGTTTTCAAGTCTGCTTTCTTCTATTTCACTTTTTAAAAGCCAGTGGAAAACTACTTAACTGATTTTAAAACCCACAAAGTTGCTGCCCACAGTCTATAGGCATTGGCCTAAGGGACCCTCCGAGATCACTTCTAGCACAGACAATTTACATGGCATTAATGAAGCTGTGATCTTAGAGTCTGAGAGGTGACACCAGGTGACCCTGTCCCAAAGGTGAAGTTACCAACCTGGATCACCTGAGTAAGCAACAAATTCTGGCTTGCCATCGAAACAGTCATCTTGCTGTGCAAGATGCAGGGCTCGGAGACAAGCAAGCGGAATACAGTCCTGATTTTCCTAGGGACCCACACTTGCCACCCCAGTGCCTAATCCTGGGGAGATTCAGGGCAAGGGGTGGTAACAGGGTGGTGGGAGCACTTGGCTGGGTTAAAAACCAACACAGAGGAAACGAAGACTTCTCTTTCCCTCCTATAATCTTTGGATCACACCCATCCCACCGAGATGGCTAACCTCCTCCATTTCTTTTTTTTTTTTTTTAAGATTTTATTTATTTATTTGAGAGAGAGAGAATGAGAGAGAGAGAACACATGAGAGGGGATAACGTCAGAGGACGAAGCAGACTCCCTGCCGAGCAGGGAGCCCGATGCGGGACTTGATCCCAGGACTCCAGGATCATGACCTGAGCCGAAGGCAGTCGCTTAACCAACTGAGCCACCCAGGCGCCCCTAACCTCCTCCATTTCTAAGATGCTCACTGAGAATCGGATCTTTGCTTCAGATTTTTGTAAACATAGCCCTTTCCCAAACACCATGGTGGTGCGAGACATGGCCCCCTGAAGTCCCACACGGTGAATAATTTGCATAGTGTGCTAGGATTTTTGGTGGCTGGAGTATTCTGACATACCACAAAAAGCTGGCTTCCTGAGAACCTTCCAGCCATCAGAGGGTAGAAGTGTGTGAGATTGACAGGTTAGAACTGCCGTGCTGTCACACGGGGAAAATACATGTTATGACAATGAACCCGGATATTAGATAGCAGAGCAAGCAAGCAAACAAAAAAACCCATCCAGGTTTTCTACAGTGAGCATGTACTTCCTTGGTGATCTGGGGGAGAAAACAACTTTAAATGCCGATCCATTCAGAGGTACATTATAAAGAGCAGCAAATAAGGTCGGTTAATCACTAGCTTACTCCCTGGCGTTAATATCAGTTTGAACAGATAGGACCTGAAAATGTCAAGATACATACTCCTTGATGTGCACCCCTCGTCTTCCGGGTCCCTCAGCATGTACTCCTCCTGGATAGGTCACTGTGGACGTCTCCAAAGCACCTGCCCGTGTGGAGCGTAGAGAGACAGAGGCTTCGGGGGAGGGGGGGTAGGCTCCTCTGGTTTTATTGTGTTGGTTTATTTTCAAGAACCATCCCTGAAATCAGGAAATGGGGTCTAGTCCTAGCCCTGAACTCAGGTGAGTGCCTTCCCTTCCCTGGGCCTCAGTTTCCCCATTTGTAAAATAAGCAGATTAGACGTTCTGACGGCTAAGGTCCCCTCTGGCTCCAAAATTCTAAGAGCTAAAGGGACCAGCATTCAGGTTTAAGGGCTGCTAGGTCTGATAAATCTAGGGCAAGAGAGAATAAGAGACTGTTGGCAGCTTAGCGCAAGTAAACAACACTGGATAGAAGGCAGGGCCAACCAGCCTCAGGAGATAAGGGTTGGGGCCAAGGGGAGGGAGGAGTCAAGAGTCTGAGGCCACAGCTAGTCGGGGAGAGCTCAGCAGAGAGTCTCACAGGGCTGCCTCTGGCCAGCGTGTTGGGGCAGTCTGGCCTGAAGCAGGGAAGACCTGTTTCTTTGGGGGGCCAGAGCTCCCAGGAGGGCCAGCCAGTGCACCAAGGGCTCAATCCAAGGCGAGGAGAACAAAAATGTTGCCAGGCCAAGCTGGGCCACCTGTCCAGGCTGGGGAGGAACAAGACTCTATGAAGTGGCCAGCAAGACAGAGGTCCTGAGAAACCACCAAACCTGTACTAAACTGGGGTCTAAAACAAGTCTCTGACCTGAACGTGGCCAGTCTCCTGGGAGAATGAACAGTGGTCAGGGGGTGAGTGGCAGTCCCAGTTCTGCTGCTGACTTGCTATGTGCGCTTTTCCTCTCTGAGTTTTATTTGTCAAATGAGAGTGGTCCCCTCCACCCAAGACATTCTGGGGTCCTCCTGGTGAAAGACAGAGTGTGGTCCCCTTCCAAGCAAAGGGAGACTTCCATCACAGAGGACACTCTTAGAGCTATCAATTGCAAGAATGACCCGTCCAAGCTTCAGAACAAACTGAAAGCAAAAGCCAAGAGCCAGAAGCAGACCCCTCACCACATCCCCAACAGAAGACATCTGAGCTTCTGGAACTTTCTCAGCACTTAGGGAGAAAACTCTGCTCAGTCCCTTGAATTCCACCTCAATTTGGAATGGGGAGAAGAGAAGCCCAGAGCCAAAGCCCCTCTTCTAGCCTGAGGGTCCTGAGAGGTTTACTGCCAGCCGCATGGAGGGAGAGAACATTTACCAGAACCGTGACCCAGGAAAACAGGAGCCCTAAAAGACGCAGGTTGCCCAGGAGATGGGCTCCTGGCTCTGCCTGCAGCTTTGCCATTCCTCACATAGAAACTCCTAGGTTTTGTGCCTTCTGGAGTCTAGGAGCAGGAAGGCCACAGCTAGAGGGGCTTGGGCCCTGCCAAGGTCCCCAGCACTCGCCCGCGCTCTCTGGTGGAAGACAGGCTGGCAGTTTGGGCCTCACACCAAATCCACAAACTTCACCCTTGAGCAGTGGTCACGTGTGAAGACCACATGTTAATCTCTGCCTCCTGTGCGGGGCTCCACTCTAGCCCCCCGTTTCATCCCCACTGCCCCCAGCCTGCAGACCAGCCTCCTCTCTCCCAGCAGTCCTCCCCAAACTCTCATCCGACTTCCACACAGAATTATCTTCCTCACATAGACCAAACAGGGTCAGATGACTCCCCTGCTTAAAGATCTTGAATGCGATTTGTTTCTTTGTCTTTCTTGTTCAGTGATCCATCCTGAGCACCTAGAACAGTGCCTGGCCCATGGAAGGCACTCAGTCAACATCTGTTGAATGGTTCCCAGACGTCCACATGATAAAATCCCACGTGCAATGATTGGCCCCCATCCCAGACCCTCCAATTCCTTTTACTTTCCCCACCTTCCCACAAACCCATCTGCCATTGCCTGAGCACACTCCCCTAGGCCCACCCCACCCCGTGTACCTTTGTACCTCAGTGCCTTTGCTTGCGCTGTTTCATCTGCCCAGACACCCTTCCTTCCCCCTCCGCAAGGGACTCCAATACACTGTTGCACAGTCCAACATCCTTTTCTTAGCAGGGCGTCCCAGCACACCTCAGCCTGAGTTATTTTCTCTCTCCTGTTCTCCCTTAAGCCCTGTAAAGGAACTTCCTGCTAGGCATGAAGGTCCCACCTAGGAGGTTATCACTCCCATCGTACAGATGAGGAAACCCGAGGGCCAGTGAGGCGGGTCACACAGCCAGGCAGTGCTGGGGCCTGACTGTAATATCACCTCTGAGCGACTCTTGTCATTTACTACTCACTAGGCTGGGAGCTCTTGAGGTCCCTAGGCTCTGCATCTCTGGGGCAGGCCTGGCCCTGCTTCATGCCCAGGAGGCCCTAATCATCCAACCACTGGACAGAACACTGTGAGGAACAGATGCGCCACCAGCCTCCTCCCCTTCCTCTCTTCTGCCTTTTGTCCCAGTCTGGGCAGTACCTCTGGCAAGCTGCGGAGGGAAGCATTTGGAGGGAAAGGGGCTCCTTCCCAATTCCGTTCGTTCCTATCAACTTCGGTCAAGATCCTTGTGTGACGAGTCTCCCAAGTGTGAAAGCCGCTCACAGGTCCCAGAGCCGACCCTCCACTAGAGAAGCCATACTCCAAGAGCACCACGTCCAACGAGAGCCAAAAGCCAGCTCTAGAGGGTAACCCCTCTCCGGCAGCTCTCCTGGGCTGGCTCCGGCCCCGCCCACCTAGGCCCCGCCCGCGCCGCTCCAGCGGCGCCGGGAACCCGGGCGCCTGGACCACCCGCACTGCTAGGAGGGATCTGGCCCCGGCCACACAAGCTCATCCGACAGTGCACAGGTGCCCCATGGCTGCTACCGGCCAGGGAGGGCCCAGGCAGGGCTGGGGAACCGTAAGGACATCCAGGTTTCCTGTTTCCCCCACCCCTTGGTTAGGAAAGCTTACTTGCTAGAAGTGACCATCCCTTTCAATTAGACTTGGCAGTCCCAGGCCACACGCCTCCCATCGGGAAGCAGACAAGAGATCTGATTTGGATTTTAAGTACTTGCTATGTGCTAGGCACGAGTGCCCCACCTCATCCCAGGAGGTTATCATACCCATTTCACAGTGAAGAAACTGAGTTTCACCCCACTTCGCTCACGCCCGATTTCTCACCTTTTTTTTTTTTGCCTCTGGTACGTTAAAACACACACACGAATCTAAATTCCCCAAAAGCCTCGGTTTCCAGAAAAGAGTTAGGGATGGGGGAAGGGGGATCAATTGGGCAGCGCCAGGGTGGTTTCCGGGGACTTACTGGGAAGTTCTGCTCTAAGCATGGGTGGAAGGTGCCTCTTGGTCGAGGCCGAGAGCTCGAAACCCACCTGGCGGATGGCGCCTGTCCTCGCCAACAGGGGGCCCCGGAGGCTGGCTGCCTTCCCCGGGCCGAGGTCAGCGCGGTGCCGTGGAGGCGGGGTGTCCCGCACCGGCGGGGCGCGGCTCCAGTGGGTGCGGGTTCGGAGTCCTCCCGGCCGCAGACCCGGGACAGGAAACTCCCGGACGGACGGACAAACAGACCCCGCCAGCCCTCGACTCCCTCCCCGGCCCCGCCAACAGTCACTCCGCGGGGCGCCGCGGGGCGGAAGGCGCGGCGGCGCAGACTCACCCGGGCGGCTGCGGGTCCAGCACGGTCACGGTCGGGCGGCCGGGGACCGGGGGCTCCCCGACCCGGTCCCCCCCGGGCTGCCTCCTTCGGAGCGCTATGATCCCGGGGCCGGAGGTTCGGCGGCGTGGGGGGGTCTCGGTCGAGGGAGGCGGTGGCGTAGAGGGCGCACAGCCCGCTCCGCAAGCGGGATGGGGACGCAGGAAGCTCGGCCTCGGAGCGCCGGCGGGCAGGAGGGAGGGACGGCGAGAGACAGAGGGCGGCGCCGGCCCGGAGCGGCCTCCAGCCCCGAGAGGCGCCGCCCACCAGCCGACCCTCCCTCCCGGCCCTCCGCGCCACCCTCAGGACTGGGGCGCGGACCCGAGCTGCGGAGGGAAAGCACCCACTCCCTCGCGTCGGATTGCGGGGGGGCTGCCAGCGGGTGGGGGGACGCTGGGCCAAGTCCTCCCCCGCCCCCGCCCTCCGAGTTGGCTAAACAGGGATGTGGGAAGGGAACAGAGCCCAGACATCCCTACCCCCGGGCCGCGGAGGTGGAAGTGGGGGTGGAACGGGGGACGGTGACTCGGGACCGGAGTCCAGGTTATTTAAATGTTAAGTAGAGCTGGGAGACCCCCCCACCCCACCCCACCGCATACCCCAATCCCCACTCAGGCGCGAGTAAGCAGGTACAGCACTGCGGACCCACCTGCCGCGCCTTTACCTGGCCCCGCGCTCACCTGGCCGCCCGGTGCGCCGGCCTCTTCCCCCCCCCCCCCCCTCCCGGGGGGGCCCCCGAGGCCCCCCCCCTCACCCCTGGGCGTGTTCGGGGCGCTGGGACCCGTCTGCACCGCCCAGGGTTGGTGGTTTGCGAGGTGACTGATGGGTGGAGGTAGGAAAGGAGGAAGCAGGTTTTTAAAAAGCGAGTCTGTTCCTGCCCTCGGCCCGGCCCCCCACCCTCTCTCCGGTCCCCTGCGCGCCCCCTGCAGGTTCCCGGTCGCACGGTCCGGGTGGAGCCCATTTCGGGGGGCCCGCGCCTGCATGCATACGGGATGCGGGCGCCCTATCCCGAGAATCTCGCCTACTGGGGGCTTTCATTCCCAGCTTTCCGGAGAACTTTCCCAATGAAATACCGGCTGTCGTCGTCCTGACCACCAGGTTGCAGGCGTTGGCCCACCTCTGCTTAGAGCCCCAGAACTGCTGCCTGAGGCCTGGCTCTGGGGAGGGTAAACCGGAACTGGTGAGGGTGCCTCTCTACCGCGGCGGCTCTGCCTCTGCCCCCCCGCCCCCACCTGGAGGTTTGCCCTGGAACCATGCCTCTCCCGCGCCCAAACTGATCTCAGCCAGACCACAAAAAAACCTGGATTCTAAACCTAGAGGGAGAAGATAGGCCGCCGTCTCTCCCAATCTTAGATTGTTTTGAATTCCAAGAGAGGCCAGTTCGGGGGTCCCCTTCTCCCGCAACTGTCCAGTTCTCTGAACCCTGAGAAAGGCCAATAGGCAGCTGGCCGGGTGTCAGAGGATCCAGCTGAGGACAGAAGGCGCCTCCTACTGGGAATCTGCTTTGTCCCAGACAGAAATTAGACACCCTGGTGGAATTGTAATCAAGTCCACCCTGGTGAAATTGTAATCAAACTCCAAGTTCATGGGTATCCATCATCCAAAGGTATGTATACCTATGTTGTCCCACGTGGGTATTTTCTCCCATTGTTGCTTTTTAACTTGACCAGTAACAGTTCCACAGGTCCCTGGTGTCCACAAATAGGCAAATTTGGGGCTGACTTGTGATTTGGTGATGAGGAAAGCATTTAGGGAAACAGTGATGAATCTCTATGAATATAACAATAACAGCTTATTCCTCACATCCTTACTATGGACCCATCACCAGGTTGCTACTCACTTCCCAGCCCATTTAATCCTTGTAACAACCCCAGGGATGCTTTTTGGTTACACCCACTTTATAGAAGAGAAAGCTGAGGCTTCAGAAGGTGAGGTCATCATTGCCCAAGGTCACACAGCTGGGAAGTATCAGCAATTAGACCTCAATTGTTCTCCCAGCTTTGGAAGAATTCCTTGTCACTCTGCATATACTCTCTCCCCTGAGGCAAGGTTCCCTGCTTCTCCTGTCTTTCAGGAAGAGAAGTTACTTTTGTCTCATTCTGCACAGGGACATAATTCTTTACAAGTCTGCCTCCTGCTCTCCTTGAGGATAGGGACCCCTGTGTCCTGCCCACTTCTCCTGGCCCCCTGCAGGTGCTTAATAAATACTTGTTGGCTAATTGAAAGCCCCAAATAGTAACATTTTTTTATTGAATGGGGTGAACTGTTTGTGTAGGCAAGTACCTGTGATCACAAGCTCACATTGGAGAGCTGTGTGTATTCCATCACAAAGTTTAGACAATGAATTTGGGAACCTTCCAGTCTCCAAATGGTTGATGAGAAACAGTCATGTAGCTCTCAGATAAGACCCAGAATCTGGCTTTCATTTCACTCTGCAAGACCAACTTTGGAGAGGCTCAGACTGGGGATAATCATTTCAGACAGTGGCTCTAGCTCCCATCTGGAGGCAAAGAACCTCAGTACTTTTCCATGCCAGGATCCAACTCCAGATCCATCCTGCTGTGCCTAACTGGGCAGGTCTCATCTATCTCAGCAAATCATCTTCAGAGTGTTCCTTTTAGGCAGGTTCACCCTGGCTAATCTGGGAAGAGGCTGGAGAAATTTCCATCTAAAGTGGAGCCACAGGCAAAACTAGAAAGTGGTAGAGGAAGTGTGTTTCTCCTTGTCATCCTACCCTTCACGGCCCTCTCCCTCTCCATGGTAAGTTTCTCTGATTCTTCCCTGGTTTTCTAGGTCCTATTGAGGAGACTGACTTCATTGAACTGCCAACTTCTCTGTCAGCTCACAAGGGCCTGAGATGTGACTGTGTCCTTGGGGAAAGAGCCAAAGAAGTAAATCTTGAATGGTGGAATTTCCGTTACCCATTACCATAACAGGCGGTGGGGAAGATGACGGTTCCCATGTAGGCAGATGTTTATGCCACCTACCTTTTCAGCTAAGCATCCACCATATGTCTCTTCTCTAAGAGGCTCCGTGATACAATCTGCACCATGGATTTAGAAAGAAGGCAGGATTTCATCAGATCTGTCTCTCGTTTCTGAGTCCTCTGCCGCTTACGAGCTGTGTGACCCTGGATAGATGTCTCATCCTCTCTGAGCCTCAGTTTCCAAATCCTCTGTAAAAGTTTCTGAATCCTCTGTAAAAACTCCTGCTCTGCAGACTGACATGAGAGTCAGGTGCGACAGGATGTGGCTGAGTGCCTCGTCAATGGCCCAGTGTCATCTGAACACGAGTCGCTTGGCGCATTAGCTTGACCATTTCTGGAAGTCTGGATTCTAAGAGGAGAGAATGCTGCTCTGAGCCTTCTCCTAGCAAACATTTGTATCTGCTCCAGCTGAGTGGGCAAGTAACTAGTTTAAAGTATTAGACTGTCTCTGCTTGGTGACTAGACCTCAATCTGTAAGGAAGTGAAGCTGAAAACCTACTTAGAGGAACAGATCATCATGTGGAACTCACATAGGTGCTCAAGACCGTGTGTTCAAGGATTTTCACTGCTGATTATTTAGAATGGGGAAAATGGTTACCAACCTGAATATGTCCCCAGTAGAAGATAGTTAAGTCATGGTGTAGGCTTGTGCCGGGATGCTATGTGGTCACGAAAAAGAAGGAGATAGAGCTGACAGGGAAGAATAGCCAAGATGTATCATGAATTGAGAGAGGCAAAAGACTGGGCATTATGATGCCACACAAGTTTTTTTTTTTTTAAGCTATAGACACACATATATTTGCTTATGCCTAGAAAGTATATGTGAGGGGGCATTGGGTGGCTCAGTCACTTGAAAGTCCGACTCCTGATTTCGGCTTAGGTCATGATCTTAGAGTTGTAGGATTGAGTCCCGTGTTGGGCACCACGCTCAGCAGGGAGTCTGCTTGGAGTTCTCTCTCTTCAGCCCCCCGCCCCTCCCCCCCACCCGTGCTCACTCACTTTCTCTCTCTCTCTCTAAAAAAAATAAAAAATAAAAAAAGAACATGTTATGAAGGAATGAAACCAAACTGTGGTTGCCCTTAGAAATCGAAAAGCAGTGTGTGTATGTGCTAAGAAAAAAAAAAAAAAAGGCATCCAGGAGGCTTGTGTATTGTCCCTCAGGAGCACACCCTCCCTTGCCCCTGTGTCTTCCCCCATCAGCCACTCTTTTGCTCCATTCTGAGCAGGTGACCCCTTGTTCCCACTCACTCTGGAGGAGGGCTCATTTCTAAACCCTTGAGAAGCTGAGCAATGTCTCCACTGTGTGACTCTTGCCAAAGTCAGCAGTAATCACATACGTACGTGTACTTGTAACATGTCCCTCATCTGGAGCGGATCCCATTAGTCACTGGGAAGGGATGTGCTCACAGGCTGGTTTCACCCGGGACGTACTGGCCCAACCTCTTGGAAGGTTGCATCAGGTCTGGGTGGCAGAGAAGTTGTGCTCATACAGTGCAAAGTGAAATTGGGTAGGTGGACTATTGGTTTAAATGAAATCATTTGGATTCAATTTCCCAAAAAATGCTTCAGAAACTATGTCTCTACCTCAGTTACCATTGTAACTGGGCCTGTGTAGACGAGTCAGACAGTCCAGAATGGAGCTAGTGAGGACCTCCTTACTTTAGGGTACCAGTTCTTGAGGCCCCTGAGCACAGAGAGCCAGCAAGTCTCTCTCCTTATCACCCCGATTGTTTGGTGCCCCATCCCCTAGAACCTTCCTCTGTGTCCCATCTGCAGTTCATCCAGCTGCTTCCTAACTGGTGTCCTTCTTCCAGGCTGTCCCCCTTGAATGCGTTCTCCATGTCTCACGGTCAGCGGTGTGACACACAGACCTGAGCCATGGTTCCCCGGGGCCCTCAGCATTGAGTCTGGACTTCTTGCCCAGGAAACAGGACTTCATGAGCGGGGAGGCCCCTCTGACGTACTCAGCCTTGTTACTCATGGCTCTCTCAGGCTCCAGGCCCTGTCACGCTTCCGTGGTCCCTTTTCCATCAGGGATGAGACCTTTCCCAGAAGCTCCCTGTAAACTTCCTTGATAGCTCCCTTGCCAGAACTGGGTCACATGCTCACTCTGAAACCCATGACTGGCAAGGGCCCTTAAGACTCGTGTAGACTTTCAGGAGTCACTGGGGTTGGTGCAGACGCCCGAATCAGATGGAGCCTCTGCCAATAGGAAGAAGAGGCCAGTGCACCCAGTAGGCACCTAGAGCAGCACCCCCCCCCCCCCCGGCCCGGGTGCAGGGAGGTCGCCAGTTTCCACCAAGGCAGGAAGCTGGCTGCAGAGAGAGCACGAGAGGGAAGCTCCCCGGTTTGCTGTCCGCCTTCCTTCCTTTTTAGTGCTGAGCAGCATTCCTGTTTTTCCGATGAGTTTCCTTTTTTACTTAAACTAGTCTAATGACTAGTCTTATGTTTCTTGCAACGCAAGGATCCAGAGAGAATCCCTCTGATGCTCTTGCAAGGAGCTGACAGCAGTGCCGGAGGCCGGGCACAGACGCCCTGACCCTCTCTCGGTGAAGCGACTGCATTGAAACCCCCAGCAGCAAGCCCCGGGGCCCTGTGTGACCTGGATTCCAGGAAACCCATTCACTTCTAGGATAAGTGAGTGACGGCCATAGCAGCCAGCCCCCCTACAGCGCTGACTCCGCGCTGGGCCGTGCTGGGCACCATTCTACACAGTTTACAATTTCTGTCTCATTAATCACCCTCATAACCACAGGAAGGCGGTATTATATTCCCCCTTTTACAGACTAGGAAACTGAGACCCAGAGACCTTAAGTGACTTGATCAAGCTCACTCAGCTGGTAGGTGGTGGCGTGTGGCTGGGAACCCAGGCTTCCTGCAGTCCGGGCACCCACACCCTTCTCTACCCTGGCTCTCCCGCTAGTGCGGCTTGCGATGCTCTTAGGGACTTCTGATCCAGGTTTGGAGGATGGGAGATGAGCCTGGGGACCGAGATTCAGCTGTCCCTGGCTGGGAAGGGCCCACAGAAGAACACATCGGTGTCTTCCATTCATTCCTCACATACTGCTGGAGTGAGCTAATACTTCATGATAGCTATGAAAGGGTTTTTTTTTTTTTTTCCTTTCCTTTTTGCTCTTTCAGCCAGTGGCTCTTCTTATTTCGGGGTGAACCAGATTCACCAGAAAAGCAGAAATAATGTTTTGATTTTTAAGAATCAAGACTTTGGGGTTGTAAGAACCTGAGCTCTGAGTTTCAAAAGTGGGAGCCCTGGGCGTAATGTTTATGTCATTAACGAAAGGTCTGGGTACTAAGTAAGATCCAACAACCACTTGCCCAGACCCAGATAAGATCAGGTGTCTCGGGGCTGGGGGTCCACGCAGAGGACCAGAGGAGAGGGGAAACAGCTATGATGATGTGGGTCTCCAGGGAGGTGAGTGGTGGCCAAAGCAATGGTCCTGTGGCAGCTCTGAGAGTGGGTGTGGGCTGGGGGGAGCCTCGGAGGATGTTTGTCCCTCACCCAGGATGGTACCAGAGGGGATGGTCACATGGAGTGGCGACAGTCCTGCAGCAGTTTCCCTGGCCCTGCCAATGTCCCTCGTGTGCCTAAGAGGTGGGCAGAAGAAGCTGAGAGAAGAAAGAGGGAGAAGCTGGGTGAAGAGAGGGCATCCAGGAGGCCAGGAAGGCACGTCTGCCATCCGGAAGACAGAAATGAGGCCATGTCAGCAGGTGCCAGAGAAGAGCAGATTGCTGCTGGCCCCTGTCCAGGTCTTGGCACGTTGTGAGCTCCCTTCACCAAAAAAAGAAATATAGATACAACTTAGAACAAGCAGTAGGGAGACTCTGATTAATTGTGATTTTCTCCCACCCAGCAAAACGGGGACTTGAAATCGAAATTAAGCCTAGTTCTGAAAACTGAGGTTATGTTTCTTGTACACTCCACAATGCAGACTGAGCGTCCTGCCTGCCTCCCGGTTGTTCCTAAAAAGGCTTTGCATGTTCAGCTCTGCTCTCTGGTCCATTTCTGCATGAAGGAGGTTAATAAGGTTCTTTAAGAGAAATGGAAGAAGAGAGCATGGAACAGAGGAACGGTACCCCTGCATGTTCTGCATCCTCTTTCAGGCAGCCCTCCAGGCTTCATAGTGACCCTCTATCAGCCCCCGACCAACAGTGTGCTGCCTTCACGAGAACTGCCATGCAAATAATTGTGTGTTCAGTATTACACACTGCTGTCTAGGTAGTTGCTGTCTTTGTCCATGACATTTAGGGCACTTTACACCAGAGTTTTGCCACCTTGGCACTATAGACATCTGGGTGGGATAAGTCTTTGTCGTGGGGGCTGCCCTGAGCACCGTAGGATGGTTAGCAGCTTCCCTGAACCTCTACCTACTAGACACCAGTAGCAACACCCCTCTCAAGTTCTGACAACCAAAAATGACTCCAGACATTGTCAACCGTCTCTGGGGGAAAGGGAGAATCACCACCCGCCCCCATTAAGAACCACTGCTTAAAATACTGCATACAGGGGCGCCTGGGTGGCTCAGTTGGTTAAGCGACTGCCTTCGGCTCGGGTCATGATCCTGGAGTCCCGGGATCGAGTCCCGCATCGGGCTCCCTGCTCTGCAGGGAGTCTGCTCCTCCCTCTGACCCTCCCCGCTCTCATGTGCTCTGTCTCTCTCATTCTCTCTGTCTCAAATAAATAAATAAAATCTTAAAAAAAAAAAATACTGCATACAGGATCCCCAGCATGTGCTTTTTGCTCTGAAGTTGATGTCAGTGAAGATAGATGGCAAAATCTAACCAGAGAATTAGTGGCCTGGAAGTCAGAAGTCCCGGGGTCAAGTCTCACTTCCCACCTGTGTGCCTTTAAGCAAATTATATAGCCTCTCTGAGCTTCAGGTTTCCCTGATGAGTATTGGGGATAATCAACGAGGAAAGGAATTTGAGTCTGTTTTGTTCACTCCTGTATCCCCAGTTATCTAGAATAGTACATAGTACATAGTAAGTGCTCAATAAAAATGTGTTGACTGACTGACTGAATCTCTGCCCTGCCTCCCTCCCAGGGCTTCTGCAGGGTTCAAATGAAAAAGTCTGTGCAAACTTCCATCATTGAGGGATCATGGAAAATATTGCACCTTGTCCAAACTCAGAACACAGATGCCACTGGCTGGCATTTTCTGAGCTAATTTTATAAAAACATAAGGATTCATAATGGCCAAATACCGGAAACAACCTACATGTCCTTCGATAGATGAGTGGTTAAACGGTGGTAGATCCACACCGTGGTGGAATACTATGTAGCAATAAAAAGGAACAGATCCTCGAGGCATGCAGCAATCTGGATGGCTCTCAAGGGAAGCATGCTGAGTTTAAAAGCCAATCTCGAAAGGTCCCATACTGTATGATTCCATTCATAGAATATTCTTGAAAGCACCAAGTTTTGGAGATGAAGAACCTTGCCAGGGGGTGTGGTTGTGCCGGCATGGGTGTGGCTTCCACCGCGCAGCAGGATGGACCTTGTGGGAACGGAACAGTTCTGGATACTGAGGGGGAGGGGCCGGTTACATGAACCTGTACACATGATAGAACTGCACAGCCCTACACACAGATAGACTCACAAATGAATAGAGGTGGACCCGGAAATCCAAATAAATTCTGTGGGTTGTACCAATGTCCATTTCAACGTCAATTTCCTGGCTGCACTATTGCTCCAAAGGCTGGGTGAAGGACACACAAGACCTCCCTGGGATTTTTTTTTTTTTTTTTTGCAATTTCCTATGAATCTGTTATTATTTCAAGATAAAGATTTGAACCTGGGGAAACTAAATACCCAGGGACAAAAGGGAGGAAAGAATTCCCCAAAACATGTGCAGCATAAAAATAGTTAAATTCCCCAGATCACTAGAGGAGGTGAGAGACTCGGACCACAAACTCAAGCTGGCAGGAAATGGAACTATTTTTCCATGACTCAGCCTGATTTATCTAGGAGCCCCTATTCTGCCAGGTGGCAGAAATGCTTTCCTTCTCCCCCCCCCCCCCCCCCCCTCTGCTGGGGTTGCATCTAAATTCTGAAGCCTTGTGTCATGCCAAAGCCTCCTAGGGGCACATCTGGTGCAAATGCCATCCATCCCTGTCCCCACACTGGTTGCTGGGCTGTTGGTCCCTGCAAGTCCATGCTGAGCCTGAGGGAAATCTTGCAGGACAAGTCACTCCCTGGTATCCTCTGACTCACATGTAGCCCACAGATACGTTTCATTTGATCCATAGCGTATTTTAAAAGATCACTTGCCAATATCTGAAATGGGAATTTTCACATAAGCGTCTAGATATTTGAAAGAAAAACAAGATATTGGTGTCTTGTAAAAAATATGTTCGTATTTTGTAAAAAATAATATTTTTATGTCTTGTAAAAATAATATTTTCACATTTTGTAAAAAATAATAAAGATTTTCATGTCTTGTAAAAAAAAATCTAGAAATTTGGAGCAGATCATTCTGGGGACACATCCCAGTGGGGCAGCAGTCCCACTGCGTGGTGGCTGCCCCAATATACCAGGCATGCTCACTGTCGGCTTGCCACAGTCCCCACCATTCCCTATTATGGGGCCTGGCTCACTCATTTGCAAAATCTGCCTAGCCCACATAGTCGCTTGAGTTGGCAACCTCACTCTTTCCTATTTCGGTGTCACTTTTGGGTCCCTGGGCCCCATTTTTCTCCTGCTCCTTGCTGGGGTGCAGAAAAGCACTGTGGAGCTGTCTCAGACCCATCTGCCTTGATTTATCAAATGGCCATTCAGTCTGGGGTCTTGCTGCCCTCCCTGGCTCCACACGGGAAAGGAACACAATGGGACACAGCCCAGGGCCCTCATTCTCAGTTTCCCTTCCTTTCAGACACTCCCTCCTCCTCCTGATCTGGGAACCTTTGTCCGCCCTAAGAGGCAGGAAGCCTTGCTAGTCCAGCATCTGTGTCTCTTTCCCCGCCCTGCCCCCCCCCCCCATTCTATTGTCTAAACACACCAGTCCTTTCTATTTCCCCTGATTTCCTAGGCTTTCAAAATCCAAAGCCAGGACTCTTTGGTTCTCTTTTTTTTGCTGTGTCATCCCTTTCTGGAGGCATATGATAACAGCTGCCTGAATTTGGGGGGTGGAGAGGATCTTGAAGCAGTAACAAAAACTGGGAATGAAAAACGCATCAGTTAATTTAAGATGTCACCCTTCATCATCTTTCTACACGCCAGGTGCTGTGCTAAGCTCTTTACGTGCGTTCTCTCATTTCAACCTCAAATTGGAAATGAGGCCGAGATGAAGTGTTTGTCCAAAGTCAACAGCCAGCGAGGGGCAGACCTGAGACTTGAACCCAGAGTAGATCATCCTAGCCATCTGGTTCCCCCAAAGGTGTGGCTTTATTTCACCTACACCCTTCCGGCTTCCCGAGCTCCCTGGTACCTGACCACCGTGGCAGAGGCCAGTCCGAATCCTTACCTGGGTGAAAGTGAAAGGCCACTGGTCGAACTTTTACTAAGCCCCGCCCATCCCCCAGCTGATTGGCAGGGTGGCCGTGACTGACAGGTTGGCCATCCTTGGCACAGTGAAATATATTGACCTCCCACGGCAAGCCACTTTAACCGCAGCATGAGAGTCCAGACGGCCAGGACAGATCGACCCCCTGGAGAAGAACAGGGATAAAAATGGAAGGACAAAACAAGAGGTTGAGTCAGAAAGTTGGCAAACCTCGTTACGGGAAAGGATAGATGCTGGCTGCCATCAATTTGTAAATCAGCAGCCCGCCTTGCAAGCAGGATAAAGCTTTCTTCTCCAAAATCTAATTATAAGACAGAGCCTAGAGAGCCATCCTGGGTTTTCTGCTCAGCTCCCTGCAGAACTTCTTCCCCCCACCCTGCAGAAAAGACAGACCCACCCCAGGTCCTTGGGCTTTCTCCCAGGCGGCATCCACCCGCACAGCATCTGGACCAGGTTTGGATAGCACCATCGAGCTAACTTGGCCCTCTGGCCAGAAAGAGGGAAGGGTTTTGTTTTGGTTTTAGTTCAGTGTAATTCAACGTTTAAAAATGGGTATTAAGTGAGATTGAGATAAATTCCTGCTAGAAACATAACGCTTTCTTTCACCTACATTGCTCTTTAGCTAACACTGGACACCATTCGAAATGCTGGCACTTGTATTTAGCGTTGTTCCTATAGGAGGGAGTCTAGCTCGGTACTTAGAGGCACATGGCCCTGCAGCTGGGCTGCCTGGGTTCAAATCCTGGCTCCACAGTTACTGACTACAGCTCCTTGCGGGAGGCATTTAACCTTATGGAGCCTCAGCTTCTTCATCTGCAAAATGGGGTTAGTGGGAGTCCTGACCAAGTCAGTGTCAGTGAAGGGCAGCAAACAAAGTTGCTCTGTAAAGGGCAGATCTTATTATTGAAGAAAAACTCGCAACACAAATGAAACTGTTCTAGGTCAGGTCAGGGAGGGGTGGGGTGACAGGGTCGCTGCACTTGAGGCTGGGGTTACTCAGCAGACCTCTAACTGGAGTGTCAAGGACATAGTGCTGCCAGTTGAACTAGACTCTCCAGTGTCTCGGCTGGCACTGGAGAACCAGCTTCGGGACCGACCCACCGAGCCACTGAGGCGAGGAGGGAGGTGCCCCGCTGCAATTTCTTCTCCAGCTCATCCTGGATTATGGAATACTGTTTGGGGAGGAAGGCAAGGGATGGAGAAATGGGACCCACTCAGAGGGCTCTCAGGAAGGAGGTAGGAAGGCAGTGGAGGAGGGTAAACAGCTTGCGGCCAGAAGCAGCTGTGCCCTGTGTCCTCTAAGCTTCTGGGGAGAGGGTTACTCAGAAGGAGGAAGTCGTGGCCAGATGTGCTGAGTTCTGAGTTAATGACATTGCTGGCTGCTAGGGGAGGTGGGAACCGCCACCCAATCCTGTGGAAATCCCCTGTGGATGGGTGGCGGGGGGGCGGGTGGAGGGCCTCCCTGTGCTGGAACTCTCCTCCGACTCCAGCCTTTTACTGATTTTTATTTATTTATTTTTATTGAGTCATAATTTACATTTAGTGAAGTGCAAAACTCTTAAGTGGACAGCTCGATGGGTTTTTACCTATGTATATACCTGTGAGGTCACCACCCAGGTCAAAATCTAGAGCATTCCCAGGACCTAGGAAGGCCGCCTCCTACCCTTTCCCAGCTCAAGACTCCCCAGGGTCCTCAATTCGAACCTTTATCACCCTCATCTACTGTTGCCTATTTTTGAACATCAAATAAACAGAATCGTACAGTATGTATTCTCTTGGGACTGGCTTCTTTCATTCGATATTGTGTCTGGGTTTTCGTACATCTGTACTTCATTTTTCTTCACGGCTGTATAATATTCCATCGTGGGAATATCCCATAATTTATGTTTGTATTCAGTTCCTTTCCAGCTTGGGACTGTTATGAATAAAGCAGCTGGTTTTGGGGGCACAGAAGTTCCCGTTTCTGTGAGACATCCACCCTGGAGTGCTTTCAGGCCTTTTAGACATTCTATTTGAAAATGCTCCAAGATCGGGGAATAGGGAACTAGCGTGTTTCCTGCCCCTCCACTCCCCTCCCCCTGCAGAGCCGTGTCAGGGTGGCAGGCGTGAGAGTCTGAGAAGCAGAAAGGAGACAGAGGGTCCCACACCACAGCAGCCACGTTCAGAAGAAGATGTAAAAATACGTCGGCCCCTTGCCAACAGCATTTCCCCTTTCAAAAATGTCATCTGACCTCATGCTGGCAATGTATGTAGAGATTTTCTGAAACTTGGAAGAAAGTTCTGCTCTTTCTCTTGTGATGGTGCCTGCTGAAGTCTCGAATGTCGTGTAGGAACTCAGAGATGACTGAGTACATTTTTCCCATTTTACAGATAGGAAAACTAGAAGCGACCTACCTAAAGCCTCACAGCTGGTAAATGGCAGGACCGGGGACACAAAGAATCCTGGCCTCTAGTGGCCTCCTCTGTAAGTTAGGAGGAAGGGACCATATTCTTTGGTTTTTCCCAGTGCTATCTGGCTAAACTGGAACTGTCGTCCCCAAAGTTTAGAGTCTCCTAGTAATCATCCTTCCATGATTAGTGGATGTCAGATTCTAGATTTACTCTATTGATCGCCTACTATGTGCCAGGTAGGGTTTTAGTCTCTGGGCATACAGCAGGGGAGGAGAGAGATTAGCACTCCAGCCCTCATATAACTTGGCATTGTCACAGGGGAGAAGGCAATAAACTCATAAGTAAGTACATAAAGTGAAGTAAGTTGGATAAAGATCAGTGCTATAAGTAAAACAAAGCAGGAGGGACGATGGGAAGTGCTAGAGGCTTGGGGACAGGGAGGGTTGGAGTTTTGAACAAAGTGGTCAGGGAAGGTGACTTTCAGAAGCCCTGAAGGAGGTGAGGGATGCCTGGGGGGGGGAGAGGTGGGGGCTGTGGGATAGGGAGAGTGTTCTGGGCAGGGGGAACAACAAGTGCAAAGGCCCTGAGGTAGGATCCTGGGGTATCCGGGGAACTGTTTGGCAGAAATGAGTTGAGCAAGTGGGAGGGGTATGGGAGATGAGGTCAGAGAGGTGAGGGACAGAGAGGCCATACAGGTGGCGAGGACTTTGGCTTTTACTCAGTGAGATGCAGTGCCTTCCGAGTTTCCCCAGAGGAGTGACGAGGTCTGACTTAACGTTTCTAAGGGGAGCTGGCTGCTACGTGGAGAATGGATGGGGATGAGGACAGAAGCAGGGAGACCAGCTAACAGGCTATGACAATGATCCAGTGACCGATGATGGGGCTTGGCTAGGCAGGTGGAGACAGTGGAGGGAGACGTGTGCCAGTAACATTTTGAAAACAGCACCAGTTGGACTCCCTGGTAGGTTGATGTTGGTTCTAATCCCAGACCACCCTGAATGCAGAGATGTGCTTTGCAAAGAGAGCCATTGAGTTTCAGGTACAAGGTCTTCTTCTAGATCCCTCCTAGGGATCCCTTCCCCAAAGTCAGCCAGGGAGTTTCTCTTTTCTCTGGGAGGTGTTTGACAAAGCTCTAACCACTCAGCTGACCTACAAACACCTGCATGATCAAACCTCATGTAAGGCTACGCTCCTTGAATATGCACCAGCCCCGCTGACCTTTCTCCCTGGGGCCCTGAGCCTTTTCCACCTCCGGGCCTTTGCACTTGCCGTTCAGACCTGCTCTGACTGCCACCTCTCCCTCATCTTTCAGGTCATAGCTCAAATGTCACCTCCTCGGAGAGGCCTTCTCTGCCCTCCCTGCTGGAAATGAGTCACCCCAGCAGCTCTCTGCCTTCTTCATAACACTGCAGTTTGTAATGATTTATTTATTTGTTTACTTCTTGATTGTTTCATCTCTCGTGCTATAAGGCATCAGAAGGGCAGAGAATGAGTTGGTCTTGTTGACTGTCAACTCCCCAAGTACAAAGCTCAAAACGTAGAGGGACAGAACCTCTGAGATGGCGTGGGTGAGCCCCACCTCCTGGTATTCACACCTTGGGCATCCCTTCCCACACCGAATAGGGCTGGCCTTAAGTGACCGATAGAGCGTGAGGTGACGGGGAGGTGACAGAATGTGCCTTCCATGCCATATATACATATATACATATTTATCATACATGAAGACTTTTAAAGGGTAATTCCTCCCTCCTTCCTTTCCTCCCTCCCTTCCTTCCCTCTTTCCTTCCTTCCTTACTACCTGTCCTTCCTTCCTTTTTGTCCTTCCTTCCTTCCTTCCTTCCTTCCTTCCTTCCTTCCTTCCTTCCTTCCTTCCT
>NW_023270447.1:83320954-83345046 GCF_011800145.1 Mirounga leonina
CCTTCCTTCCTTCCTTCCTTCCTTCCTTCCTTCCTTCCTTCCTTCCTCCCCTCCATCCTTCCTTCTCTCCCTCCCTCCCTTTAGATATATAGAAAATCGCCTACTGGTTCTGCTGCTTTGAACCCTGACTAATACACAGGCAATCAAGGATCATGAGCTCTGAAACCAGTCTGCCTGGGTTCGAATCCCAGGTCTACCTTTTACCTGCTCTGGGACTGTGGACCATTTCTTAGTCTTTTTGCTTTTGTTGCCTCATTATAAAATAAGAATGATACCTACCCCATTGATTTGTGCATATTAAATGAACTAATAAGCAAAAACGCAGCAGAACCTGGCACACACACTCACTATGGGAATGTTAGCTATAGCTTTTTTTACCTAGCACATAATAGGTGCTCAATAAATATTCTCCAAATGCATGGCTGGTTAGTGAATGAGAGGGGCCAAGGGTCCTTGTGTGCCCCATTTCTTCCCGGGGTTGCTTCTGAGTTCAAGTCTTTATATGTAGGAGGGCTTTTAAAGGATATTTTTTGCCTCCCTCCCTCCCTTCCTTCCTTGTGCTCTCTTCTATATGTATTCGAAAAAATTATTGTTTGTCTGAAATTTGAACTGAACTGGGCATTAAATTTTCCTTTATTCTGTCTAAACATGCTCCATGTTCTCGGAGGCTTAGTGAGGTCACCTCTGTATGATGGACACTTTTATGTGTCAACCTGGCCAGGTTCTGCCCTCAGTTACACGGTCAAATGTTAATCTAGGTGTTGCTGCCAAAGTATTGTATAGATGAGATCAAAGTCCGGAATGATTGACTTTAAGTAAAGTAGGTTATCCTAGATAATCTGGGTAGGGCTAATCTAATCAGTTGAAAGTCCCTAAGAGCAGAGCTGAGGTTTCCCTGATGAAGGATAAATCCTACCTGTGGATTTTAGGGATGGCTGCCTTGCCCCCTGCCCCAGAGTGTTAGCCCGCCCTTCCCCATGGCCCGCCCTACTGAGCTCAGGCTTGACTTGCCAGCTGGCCAAACTCCTTGCAATAAATTTCCACATATGTCTCCTGTTGGTTCTATTTCTCTAGTTGGACCCTGAGGTATACAACCCGCTTCTCCTACACACGACAGAGGCTTGGTCCCCCGTATGGCTGGGTTACTGTAGCTTTCAGCACTAGAGTCATACAGACCTAGGATTAGGTTGATGGAAACCAAGTCCCAAGTGGGGAACAGGGTTTCAGCTCAGAGCGGGGACCGGGTCCAAGTGGAAGATTGTGTCTTTTAATAGTCGAGGGCTGGGGTCACAGATGCTTGTTTTCTGCCTGCCTAGCATCCATCTCTCCTTTCTCCCCACCCATCTGATGTCCTTTTGGGGGAATTACTCATCTCTGGACAAGGTCTGGTAGAGAGGAAGGTAATTGGGAGCTCTGCCCTCCTGCGGCCACGGTGGTGGGCACGTGACCCAGGCCTGGCCAATCAGATGCTTCTCCTCTGGATCTGAATCTGACCAAGTCCATCCTTTGATTGATGCCCTGAGGGCCACCTCCAGTAAGTTCCCTTTTGCAAAAGCCCAGAGGAGCTGGTTTCTGCTACTGATTCCCTCCTTATTGGTGTCTTTTCCACTAAAATGTAAACTCCAGGACCCCCGGGGACTCTCTGGCTCAGTGCACTATCCCCTGTGCCTAAAACAGTTCCTGGCATCTAGCAGGTGCTCAGTTAAATGTTTGTTGAAGGAATAGACAACAGTCAGGCCTGAAGGGGAGGCTGATTCCAGAATAATGGCTAATAATTCAATCTCACGTGGCAGGTTTTGGGGGTTTCTCTCCTGAAAAGTGGGATAATGTTACCGATCTCCTGAGGTTATTAGAAAGATTAAATGGGTTAGTGTTACTGAAGTACTTACACTAAGGCCTAGCATAGAGGAAGCTACTGGGAAAACAGACAATTAACCATTGTTTTTAAGGGGCACCAGTTACCATCTTTATTTAGGGCTTACCAGGTACTGTGCTAAAATCTTTATACACATGACCCTGTTAGTTCTCACACCTTAAATTTCCCAACCAAGAAGTAGGTTACCTGGTGGGGGGCAGGAAGGGGAATGAAACATGACTCTGATTGGCTTAGCCTAGCTCCCATGCTCCACCCAAACCAGAGGGGGTCCTGGCCCCTGGGATTCGGGGACAGGTGAGCTGAACTTGCAGCAATGACCAAATACAAATGATGATAGTAAAATGGCAGCCAGCATTTACATAGGGCTTGCTCTGGTCTCAGCAGCAAGAAGGAGGGGGGGATGTCTGGGAACTTAAGCTAGATACATCTGTCAAGTTGTCTTGGGAAACTCTTTTTTTTTTTTTTTTAAGATTTTATTTATTTATTCATGAGAGACAGAGAGAGAGACAGAGGCAGAGGGAGAAGCAGGCTCCCTGCGGAGCAGGGAGCCCGATGCGGGACTCGATCCCAGGACCCTGGGATCATGACCTGAGCCGAAGGCAGACGCTTAACCGACTGAGCCACCCAGGCGTCCCGGGAAACTCTTATATTGGGTGGGAAGTTGGATGAAAAAATCAGTGGTGTTCAATCTTGGCTGCCTGTTAGGAACACCTTTTAAAGAGGAACTATGAGCCCCACCTCAGACCAATTGAATAGTAATCTCCGGGGGTGTGACCCTAACATTAGGGTGGAAAGCACATTCCAGGTGCTTCTACTGTGCCTCCCCTCCAGGATTAAGAACCCCTTAGTTAGCTCAGTGTGTCTAGGGAGCATCTGTATTTTAAACATCCATTCAGGTGTTTCCTATGCTCGAGGACCCCTGAACCAGGGCCCTGCTTTCCATCACAGCTTGGTACCCTGAGGTCAACACATAAGACTGCTCCTGGCTAGAGGAGGCTGGTCTGGGTGCACCTGCTGGTCTCCTGAAGGCTGACGGGACAAATCTCTCAGGACTCTTTCACCACTTGGCAGCGGGGACTTGATCCAACGTCTCTTTTATGAATCTATGAATCTTTAAAATTGCCCTAGCGCCTTTAGAAGGACTCTGGTTTAAATTTTTGATAATCTCATTTTCCTGTGAAATTTGTGCTATCTTTTTTCCCTGGAAGGTTTTAAATTAGATCTTGCCCCTTGTTCTGACTTAACGGGATGGCCTCCTGGGGGAGAAAAAAGTATTCTCTCCTTATTTACCCAATGGCATTACCAGTGATGACTGCACCCTGAATGCTCCTGATTGAAATAGTCAAGAAAGCTTTATGGGAGCTGGCCAGTCCATACCCAACCAGCTGCTTACATTCCAAAGGTGCCTTGATAGGTGCGTGAACCGGGAATCAAATCTGTTTTCTTATAGCAACGATGTTATTAAAGCCTAGGTGGTTTTCCAGGCTAGCCCACAAGTATTTGTTCAACTCCTATGAATAACTGTAAAACTATATGAATAACTATATGAATAACTTTTCACCTATATTACTTATCTATGATTATGGATGGGAAAAACTAAAAACGAATTGCAGAGTTAATAGACTTTGTATCAATAGAAAAATATTTACATCTCCCTCTTAATCTGTATGTTTGGGGCATATTTCTGTCTTCCAGGTCCGATTATTTCCTGAACCAGAACAATGTTAGTACAGCAAATGGGTGGTGTGTGATAAAACACATTTGTCAGGTGGCAGGGGGGAGGGGCAGTCCTGATAATGACAATCCCCCGTGGTTGATGTACATAATTGAGCCTGCAGCCCATGGCCCAACTGTACCCCTTAGCTGAGCCCTGAGGGGGCAATTAGGCACAGGTCACTGCTGCCCACTCAGGGCTGTGCCAGACAGCTCAGCAGCCTCATGTCCTGTGTGGTATAAACATTAATGACCAGGGCCTCACTTCTTTTTTTTTTTTTAAGATTTTATTTATTTATTTGACAGAGAGAGACAGCGAGAGAGGGAACACAAGCAGGGGGAGTGGTAGAGGGAGAAGCAGGCTTTCCGCCAAGCAGGGAGCCCAATGCAGGGCTTGATCCCGGGACCCTGGGATCACGACCTGAGCCGAAGGCAGACGCTTAATGACTGAGCCACCCAGGTGCTCCCCAGGGCCTCACTTCTTAAGAGGAGCCACGAGGACGTTGGGATGGGCCTTTGTAGAGTAGGCACCTCTGGGCAAAGGCACAGAACTGTGGGGTGGGGGGTAGGGGGTGGGGGGGGGGGGCTGGGGCACCCTTTTTGTGGCCTTTTCTGTGCCTCGGGTGTCCCACGAGAGCTCCTGTTACTCTTCAGGGAATTTGTTTGCTCACATGTCTTCTTTCGGTAGAACGTAAGCCCCTCGAGGGGAGGGACCACGTCCCATTTGTTTCCTCATTGCTGACACTTGATAAGCAGGTGATGAATGAATACGTGAACTTCACAGCATGATTTACTTCTATTCCAGATAGATCCCCATACTATTTCTCCCCCTCCACCTGCCCCCTCCCAGCTAGAACCACTTCCCCTTCCGAGGTGTGGTGCACGGGGGGCATGACGAGCCCAGCCGTGACTATTACATGACAAGAGTGGTATTGGAAGGACTCTGCCCCTCAGGATACTCCTTCGCCTGGGTCTCATCCAATCCCTCCAACAACCCAGGGAGAGAAAGGCACACCTAATCTCATGCCCCTTTTCTAAACAAGGTGACTGAGGTTGGGGTATTGTCTAGGCAAGGTCATGCAGGTAGGAAGTGGTGGGACCAACCTTGAAGGCAGGTCTCTGGGCGCTGAATCTCCCCAGAGGCTGATCTAGCAGGAGGGGAAGCCTGATATGAGTGAGCGTCGCATCTAGAAGTACGTCCCGTACTCAATTCAGCCGAATTGAGGATCTCGTTGTAACCTGACGTTAGGAGTGACATCCCATCCTTTTTGCTGGATTCTAGTCTTAGAAGCAAGTCACACTGGAGGGGAGGGGGTTTCACCAGAGCGTGAACACCAGGAGGTGGGGCTGACGGGAGCCATGCTTGGGGCACATGGCTCTGCCATCGGGGCATCAGAAAGATCTCGGCTTTGGGGTCTGGCAGAGCGGAGTTTGACGTCAAGTTTTCCTCTTACCCCACAACGTGAAACCACACATTAATCAACCTCACTGAACCTCTTCTGTAAAACAGAGGCTGCTTCCCTCCCCCCGCTCCCCTGGGGCTGAGCAGAGGGTTAAGTGGGATGAGCCGGCTATGCGGCCTTGCCCCGTCATTTCCCAGGGCTGCTTAACAAACACCACAAACGTGATGCCTCACACAACACGATGTATCATTTTTCAGTTCTGCAGACAGACGTCACACACAGGCCTCCCTGGGCTAAAAATCTCGGTGTGGGCAGAGCTGCATTCCTTCCTCGAGGCTCCAGGGGAGAATCTGTTGCTTTGTCTTTTCCAGCTCCTAGAGGCTCTGGAGCTCTGGGGCTAGTGACCCCTGCCTCCAGAGTCTGCAAAGCTAGCCCAGTAGCATCTCTCGGACACGGCCTCGTGATTACATCTCCCTGCACTCTCCTCTTCTGTCCCCCTCGCCCACTTCTGAGACTCCTTGGGATTACACAGGGCCCACCTAGAAGGCAATCCTAGAATAGGATCACCTCCCTATTTTAAAATCACCCGAGTAGCAGCCTTAATCCCATCAGTGATCTTAATCCCCCTTTGATCATGTAACCTAACATGGCCCCAGGTTCTGGGGATGAGGGGCGTGGGTGTTTCCGGGGGCCCACTGATCTGCTCACCATAGAGTCCTTCCATGCATTTGTCTTCATTTGAGCCGAGGGTCGCCCCTTCCTCACACCTGGCTGCCTGATCATCCCTGTTGTGACCTAGCACTGGAGGTGAGAGGCCCTCTTCGGCGTGCCCAGGGACCAGGAGGAAGGCTCATTTGTTGTCTAGGAACGTGAGGATGAGGCAGGTGGCTGGACAAGGTGAAGTTTATGGCCATGCTTCCGGTGCCCCATCTGTGTATCTGAATCTCTTGGAGAGTCAGATATGGTCCCGCGGGGCTGGTTTATAGCCTTCTCTGCCTGGGAACAACGTCTGCTCCCAGCTACCTCCCAGCAAATGTCCTGCTCCCGGGGCCACCCACCTGGGGTCCCTCAGAGGGAGGGAAACTGTTGGAGCCTGGGTTAGCATCGGCCCCAGTCCTCAGCTCACTGCCAGCACTGTGCCCGTCAGGATCTGGGTGTCCTGTCTGGGAGGGAATCTGGGTGGGCCAACAGGTATTCCAATTTGTCCCAAGCCCAGCTTCCAAATTTTGCCTGTCCCACTGAAGATGTGTTTTTGCCTGATGTCGGGGAAACAAAAACAAAAGACATTTCCCCCATCAAGAGCCACCCTCTTTGGGCTGCAGGGAGGGGCAGAGACAATGAGGGGCACCTGCCTCAGGAAGCTGTGCCTGTTGGGTGGGGATCGCTGGGTGGTCTGGGTTGGTTTGCTCCTTCCTGGGTAGAGCTGGGTTGGGCTGGCAAGGGACGTAGGTTCACGCCATCTAGTGGTGGGTGGGTGGGACTGGGAGCTATAATGGCTCGAGACCCATCTATACTGGACTTGGTTATCCTGGGGCCATGATCCCAACTGCTGGATGTGCCATAGATTCACCCAAGGAGGTTTCAAAAAATATGAATGTTCAAGCCCTGTGCCACACTTACTGCATCAGAAACTCTGAGTCCTGAAAATCTGCAGTTTAGCTTTAGAATATAGATCTCCAGGCTTTACCTCTAAACTACTAGGTTTGGGATAGGATTTGGGAATCCAAATTCTTAACGCAACTCCCCTAGTAACTCCCAAGGGCAACTTGACTTCAACACCACTGACTCAGCTGGCCACAAGTTAAATGAGACAACTGTGGGATATGGATTTTTTTAAAAAGTTGATGCTATATTTGGTCATATTACTAGAAGCATAATACCTAGGTTAGGGGAGGTTATAACATAGTGTTAATATCTGGGTTCGAGTCCTACTTTTACTACTCCCAACTGTGTAACCGTAGGCCAGTGTCTAAACTTCTTCCTGCGTCTGTAAAGTGGAGATAAAAGGTCATGAGGGTGAGCCGTCATGGATGGGATGAGTGCCCTTATAAGAAAGACCCCGGAGAGCTCCTTCGCCCCTCCTGCCAACCAGGATGATGGACACAACGAGAAGGGGGCAGCCAGCTGGACTGAGACATCAGGCCTGTATTTATGGGGCAGGTCTGTGGATGTGGCAGAAATAGGGTGGTCTTGGGGAATCCAGCCTCAGAGGAACATTCTGCGTGGGTCTGAAGATCAATCTTGGTGATGCTGCAGGTTGCTTTTTCCCACGAATGCAGACTGCACCCCACACCCCCCACACTCTGGGTGCTTCTGTGAAGGGGGTTGGCATCTTTAACAAGTCAGTCCAAGGCTGCCGATGACTCTGACGCTAGAGTTCACGGAGTTAAGAGGCCACGAAACCAGAGCCACGGGTGGTTCCGGAGAGGGAAGGAGCAAAAGAACCGCCTTGTTGGCGCCGTGCCCACCTCCCGAGCATCTCCTGCTGTCTTCTCCCCTTGCCTTGTGTGTTTTTTTCCCCTCACACCGGCTTCCATGTTATGTGTTTCTTTTTGTCCATCACTTGAGGCCAGAGACTCGTCCCCGGCTCTCGCATGGATGGTGCTGCATGCCGGCTGCCTCCGTGGGGCCCCCCACAGAGCCCTGCTCTGGGTGCTCTGGGCTCAGTGTTGTCAGGATGACATTGGCTCCATCCTCTTGGCTCCGGACTGACCGCTACGGCGGGCTAGAGCCGGAGTGGTCCTGCCTGGCCGCGGAACAGAGTGGCATTGAAACGCCATCAGGAAACCAAAAGAGGGGTGACATCCCTTGGGGTGTCCAGATGGTGGTGTGGTAGTGAGGAGACACAGGGCAGTGTCGTCCCCACAAACGCAATGTCACAGGCTCAAGGGAGGGTGCAGCTCTAGCTGGGAAGATTAGGTCAGTTAAAAAAAAAAAAAGATTTAAAAATCATTTCATCCTTCTATGTTGTTCTGTGTAGTGCAGATAGAGGGTTTGACGTGTTGAGGGGAGGCTGTGTGCGCGCACACAGGTAGGTGGCATATGTAGAGATTAGGAGAAGGGACAGGGGCGTTTTGGGGTCAAGCCCGGTGGATAGCGTGTAGCTTAATGGAGGCTCAAGGGTCAGGAGACTGAAACCCAATTCATGTTGACTTAAGTAGGCCGGGGGGGGGGTGAATGGGGGAGAGTGTTATGGGCTGAACTGTGTCCCCCCAAAATGTACATGTTGCAAGCCTCACCCTCAGAATGGACTGTGCATGGAAACAGTATCTTTAAAGAGGTGATTCAGTTAAAATGAAGCCATTAGGGTGGGTCCTAATCCAGTATGACTGGTGTCTTTATAAGAAGAGGGAGAGGGGACACAGGGGCCGAGGGAAGACCATGTGAGGACCCCGGGAGAAGACAGCCGTCTACATGCCACGGAAAGGGGCCTCAGAAGAAACCAACCCTGCTGGCACCTTGATCTTGGATTTCTAGCCTCTAGAACTGTGAGACATTAAATTTCAATGTTTAAGCCACTTTGTTATGGCTGCGCTAGCAAACTCATACAGGGAAGCAAAGAGGGGTGAGTGGGGCGGGGGGTTAGGGTCTCAGGAAGCAAGGGTGGATCTGGCAGCGACAGGTTGATCCAGAGAATATATGATCCTCCCTGCGGCCTTCAACTGTCTTGTACTCTGGCCCTGGGTTGGTCCCGTTCTCTTGTGGCAGGGACACGGCAGCCTGCAACTCAGGGGCACATCTTACGGCTCACGATCCAAAAGGAAAGGGAGAGCTAAGCTAGCAGTCCCTGTTTGGAACCATCTGGGTAAAAGCATTCTGGTTGTCCCCTCTCAGACCTCAGCGCCTACTCCTGGGGCCATTTGCACGGCCTTGGGGCCCACAGGGCTGGAATAGGTCCAGCCAGGATCCTGTGACCTCCCTGAAGGCACGAGTGGGGGTGGGGGTGGGGATGGAGGTAGTGGAGGTGGAGAGGGCAAGGGGAGCCCCCCCATCAGCCCCACCCCCAGAAGTGAAGGTGGAGCAATCCTCCAAGGCTGGCCGAGGAGGGGAAAGCATGCTCAGCAGAGATAGGGAGGCCCAGACCTGGAAAGGAATTGGCCTCGGACCACATAGCCTGGGTCTGTGGCCGAGCCTGCAGGGACAGAGTCCCCGGCCTGTTCTGCGACTCCCAGCGGGGTTGGAAGAGGAAGGAGGGCGGCACCTCAGCTGCTGTCACGAATTTTCTATGAGGTCTTGGGCGAGTGTCCCAAACCTATGCTGTTTCCTATTTGTTTGTTTGTTTGTGTTTTAATAAAATGGGCATGATGGGCGTGTGGTGTGAGATTAGCTATTATAGGAACTCACTCAACCAGACCGTTCTAGTCCCTAAATTATTACCTTGTTCTAAGTCAGGAGCTCGAGGGGTTGCTTTCAACCCTGTAATTGACAGAGCAATTTTCTGCCAGGCAGAGGGAGCGGATCCAGCTTCCAATGTCGTACTTAGTATAGAGGAAGGCTTTTCTGCCCGGGGAACATTTGGCGTTAGGAATTTTTTATTGTAAACAGCTGGCTGTGGGGGCACCTGGGTGGCTCAGTCGATTAAGCGTCTGCCTTCGGCTCAGGTCATGATCCCAGAGTCCTGGGATCGAGCCCCGCATCGGGCTCCCTGCTCCGCAGGAAGCCTGCTTCTCCCTCTCCCGCTCCCCCTGCTTGTGTTCCCTCTCTCACTGGGTCTCTCTCTGTCCAATAAATCTTAAAAAAAAAAAAAAAAAGCTGGGTGTGACTGGCCAGCCTCAGGCCATTGGTTTTGAGCCCAGACTCTGCCAAGAGCCAGTCTGCTCCCCGCTCCCACTCACTCCTAATCCAGTATGACTGGTGTCTTTATAAGAAGAGGGAGAGGGGACACAGGGGCCGAGGGAAGACCATGTGAGGACCCCGGGAGAAGACAGCCGTCTACATGCCACGGAAAGGGGCCTCAGGAGAAACCAACCCTGCTGGCACCTTGATCTTGGATTTCTAGCCTCTAGAACTGTGAGACATTAAATTTCAATGTTTAAGCCACTGTGTTATGGCTGCGCTAGCAAACTCTTACTGGGAATCCCGTACTGGGAATCTATGTAACCGCCCCATGCCTCAGTTTCCCCATCTGTCAGATGAGAAAAGCCATGCCTACTTGAAGGAGTTGCTGGGGGGGGGGTGGGATTCAAGGGCAAAAACACATCCAGCTGTGATTCTCAGATGGGGGGGGGTGTGATTCTGCCTCCCCAGGGGACATTTGGTGATGTCGGGAAAAATGTGGGAATTGTCATGACTGGATGGTGGGGGTGATACCAGCATCTACTGAGTAGAGGCCAGGGATGCTGCTGAACATCTTGCAATGCACAGGGCAGGCCCCCTGATAAAGTATGTCCCGAATGTCAATGGTGCCGAGGTTGAGAAACCCTGTGGCAAAGGACAGGGCACGTGTCTGGTCAAGGCTGTCTGTTACTAGGTCTGACCTCTGGGTCCGACCTTGAATCCTTGAATCTGTCACTGGTGCTTCTGTGAGCTGCCGGGTACTGGGACTCAAGTTTCTTTCACTCTGTGAATATCAGGGGGTCGTCTCCCCTGGGATCCGTTCTTGCCCCACTGCTAGGGAGAGGAGACCTCTATCAGGGAAGGAGAAAGCCTTTGGGCCACATTAAAGCACCCCTCTGCCAGAGTCCCCTAAGAGCCGTGGACACTCATCCCTCAGGACATTGGACCCGGTGGGCTGCCCTCACCCCTGGTAGGCTGGAGACCCCATCCAACTGAGCCAACGAGAATCCACCCCGAGACTCTGCTAGAACTACCAGGTCCTCTTTTGACCAGCACAGCTTCATATAGACATCTCAGATTTCTACTTGGGGTCATGAAAGAGGCACCTGACACACCTCTGTTGGCCTCAGGTCAGCTCTGCCCTCACAGCCCTGGTGCCACCTCGTGGGCCCACTGTGTCATTCTGTGACCCAAGGAGCCCAATTTAGCCACAAGCTAGAGCAAGCGGAAAGAGGGACCCATCTGCAAAAGGTGGAGACTCCATGTCCAGTTAGGCAGCACTGCTTGCAATCAGGGTGACACAGATGGGCAGGAACCCAGCAGGTCCCTCCAGCACTCTCAGGAGATGAGCCCTTCACTTCTCTCTCCCAGCCATGTGGGCCCTTTTTCAGCCTAATTTATTCTGGCCCTCCTACCACAGGACCTTTGCACATGGTGTCCTGGCTATCCAGAATCCTTTTCCCTTTCCTCTTCACCTGCTGAACTCTCCTCTATTCAGGCCTCACCTCCCCTTGACTACATTAAATGCCCATGTGATAAGCCCTCCCAACTACGAGCTACCTCTGCTCTCAAGACTGGTCATGGTTACACTCTCACATTGCTCGAGTAGTTGGTTTGTGTCTCTTTTCCCCCCTGGACTGTCTGCAAGGGCAGAGGCTGGGCAGGACTTCATTCACCACTATAACTAGCTCAGTTCTGACGGCCTGGAATGTTCTTCCCCCAGGGTCTTGGCGGGGCTGGCTCCTCAGAACTTAGGTCTCAGTTCAAGGGTCCCCCGGGAGTCCCCACCCCCCCCATATTACCACTGTCTGCAATCAATTCCCCGGCCACGGGTGAGCTTCTGTGAACCAGGAAGAGCCCTCACCAAGAACGGCATCAGCTGGTACCTGGATCTCGGACGCACAGCCTCCAGAACTGGGAAAAACAAGTGTCTGTTGTGTAAGCCCCCAGTCCGTGATGTTTCGTCACGGCAGGCTGACACAATCACTGGAGATCTGTTCTGGCCGTCTGAAAATAAGTACCCCGAGAGGAGTGACATGGGCAAGCGACTGATGCTAAGGGAGGGGTCACTTATCAGATGCTTCCCTCCCGGCATCGGGGTCCTGGCATCGGGAGGATAGGCCCCAGACTTTTCCAGCAGGACAGGGCGCATCTGAACTCCACTTTGAGCGATGCCACCTGGTGAGGTAGATCCTATGCTGGGAGGTGGGGGTGGGGGTGGGATCACCGACACGGCAGGGTAGGAAGCTCGCAGTGGGGTCGGATGAGCCTGGGGTTGGGAGGCAGATGACTGAGTCTGAGTCCCTGCCTTGGGAATTCTTAGCTTTATGGAGCCGAGTAAGCTCCTCCACCTCCCCAACCTCAGTTTCCCCATCTAGGAAATGGGTCGGTAATCTCTCTCAAAGCGGCTGTTGGCAAGATTAAATGAGAGGAACAGGCTGATCAGTCGAGCGCTGTGCAGTAGTATTTATTGTTACAGTGTTAAAATTTACCCCTGGGAAGACACGGGGCTGTGACAAGCAACTGAAAGGCCAGGGACATCACCTCTGCTCATGGATAACCTTGTTCCCTTTGTAACCACAGCTGCCTCTGTGTTGGGAAACTCTTCTCGCCAGCCAGCCGTCTGTAATAATGCTGGCTTCGGAAGTTGCTGTGTCCCCAGGCTTTCTGTTCCTCGCCGGGCCACTGCCGGGAGCCCGCCAGAGCCTGGAGGAGGTGGTGCCCGCACGGACAGGTTTCGACGGGAAGTGGGGCGGGCTAGGCTTGGAGAAATAGAGGGCTCCAGGTGCCCCCGCAGCGGACACCGAAGTCTCGTCCTGCCAGATCTTCCTGTTCTGTCGCATGCAGCCCTGCTCGATGCCTCAAGATATGAGGTCACTGTTCTGAGCACCCCCCGCCCCCCCCTCCCGTGCCGGCTGGGCTGTGCGGAGGCCCCTTCCCTTCTCCCGCATCTGCTCCAGGTTTTCATGTGGCTTCTTCCTGCCTCCTAGAGCCCGGGCCCTGGTGACAGACAGACAGATTTCTAGGAGAGAAGCTTTGCGCAGCTAATGACAAAGGGGCCTTTCAGAGGGGTCTGGGGTCAGAAAGCCGAGAGTCTGCTGGGCAGGTGCCTTCTGAGGGCTCTGGCCCCCAGCTTCTCGGAGAAATACGGGGTGTCTCTGCCTACTGGGGTTCTCCCCAACCTCTGGCACCAACTACCTCTTCTTAAGGGGCTAGCACCCACGGGCGCAGAGGACACCTCTCCAAGAAGCACGTTCATGCTTTCCCAGGTCTGGAAGCCCTATCACCCTTTAAGGCCCAAGACCACAACTCGGGCCCTTTGGACAGGACATGGCAGGTCACTGTTCTGTAGGTGGCCGCTCCGTCAGCCTTAGTCAGTTCACTACCAGAATCTCTCTGCTAAGTCCCTCTGCACCCCTGCTCTTCTTGCCCACCCTTGAAGCAGGGCTGACGTCTGGGATTTTTTTTCAGCAGACAAAGCTCACCTGATCTGACTCTGTGTGGAGGTTGTTAATTTATCAACCAACCTGTCCTCGTGTTGAAAAGCCAGTTCCAAACACTCAGCTGGCTGCCAAGGGTGGGAGCATCGGGCGGGAGAGAATGTGCCTTAGGGTACCATTTGGACTGAAAGGTGCTTTCGACGTTGTCCATGTTGCCCCAGGCCTGCTGGCCTAGTGTTGCAAATCTGGGGGGCAATGTCATCCCTACCAGTAACCCCCCAAATTGTCCACTTGCCCATCTTATCCCCAATGGGAATGAATGGGGGGGGAGTGCCAGCTTCATTTCTGACAAATGTTGGCTTTAAATAGTCAGAGCTGCATGTGGGCCCCCTCGTGCCATCCTCCCTCACCCTGTGGGAATAATTTCCCGCCTGGTTTGCTGCTTCCAAGAGGCAGATCCTGGGGTCCTGGGTCACCCAGCCTGGATGCTGGCTTGGGAGGGACCTGTGGCATCAGGTTAGAGGGGAGCCCCCCTCCAGGCTGTGGGCTCTGCATCTTCAGGCGCCATGTGTGGCTGCATGTCATTAAGATCCTGGAGTTTGGAACCTCAGCAAAGTCATGTTAGATACCAGAGCTTCTCCCTCAGGCCCTGGAATTGGAGATGTGACCCTAGGAGGCTAAATAGTCAAATGAAAGGGGAGCCATCCACTTGTCCACCATCCAGGTGTTTGGTCTCCAGGGGCAAGAAAAGCTGTGCTTATCCTAAGGTCAGAGAGAAAACCATGGTCTTCGGCGTTGGGGAGGAATCATTCTCAAGTTCATCAGGCCTCGGTTTAGGCTTTTCCTATGAGGGGAAACGGTTCATTGGGTTGAAGAACATGTGCTTTGATGGTTCTCAGAGGCTGACACCTACCTGTTCAAGTCTTGGGAATTCAGACCTCTCACTGACTCTTGGGCGAATGGCTTCAATGTTGTGGTCCCGACAAAAGATTCTCTCTGATAACCCAAGTGTCCGTAGAACCCCAATGCATTTCATCCCTCCCAAATCATCACTCAGCACCGAGGTCAACAGACTCAATCCTGAACACATCAATTGGAACGATTTTCCAGGGTGGTGTACGTGGACTTTTCTCTCTCTCTCTTTGGTCAAGCCTTATTGGGGGCTCTAGAGAGTCTGAACATTAGACATTCCTTGTCCTCCTTTTGCACGTGGCCCCAACCAGAACACAGTTGCAGAGGGACTAGTTCAATGTCAGTTCTGTGTCATAAATGGGAAATCGGGTGCTTTCTTCTGTCCCCATACCTTCCCACCTGTCTCCTGAGAGGTTACAAAGTGTGTTATAGACATTAGCAAGTGTTAATTCTCATAGCATCCCTGGGAGGGAACCTGGAGTATTGTAGATGAAGACGTTGAGGCACAGAGAGGTGGGGCCACTGGGAAGAAGCCACATAGCAGAACAGTGGCAGAGTCAGGAAAAGGGCTGGGGGTTCTCTCCACCACCTTGATGACTTTCTCTGCAAGATTCACCTCAATGAGGGCACTGATGTGCACACCTGTTTCAGGTGACCGAGAAATCACAACAAATGTCTGTTGGGTCAACAATGACAAGTATTTCCCTGCTCCCAATCCCAAACCCACCGTCACTCTTGGTTGTCACTGACCTAAGTCCATCATCCCCACTCCTATCCTCAGGATATCCTTTATCCTGATGACAGGAAATCTGCATTTAATGGAAATGCCACTACCAAGATAAATGCATACTGAGAGCCTAGTGCATATAACCTATCCATCTCTTTATCCGCCCCTGCCTGGATCATCCACCTGCCTCCACCCAGTGCAGCCACTCATGGGAAGAGAAGGCAAATAGCTTTTCTACATGTCCAGCCCCATGCGACACACAGCTTTTAGGGTAGCAGGGAATGACCATCCCATTGTGCATTCTCCCAAGAGAGATTCAGTGACCCAAGTCAGAACCGGAGTTCTCAGTCATGGGGGGCATGGCTACTGGAGGCAAGAGCTCCACCGGGCTGGCCAGAAGGGCCCACTGGTCAGCCTCAGGCTTTGCTGGCTCCCAGCACTGTGTGTCTGGTTGGAGTCCCGCCTGCTCCTTCTGGGGAGAGTGTTTGGGGGAACCGCCGGCCTCCTCCCACCTTGGCAGCTCAGTTCAAGGCTCCAGGGACCGCCTGGACTGCTCAGTGGCTGACAGTCACTCTGAGGGGGAGCCCAGGTGACAGAGAGGCTGGGCTGACAGGTCCTTCCACCGAGCAGGAAGGTGCACAACCAGCTCGAGTCAGGCAGGCTGGTGCCTCCTTGTTCCCTGGAGCCCCCATCTGAAACCGCAGTAGTCTGCTGGGGTTTTGCCTGGGGGCAGGGGAGCATCCTCGGCCCACGGTCCCTAGGTACAGTGGTGGCAGCGTCGGGCTACTCATCCTCGGTGGGGGTGTCCATGCTGGGTCTGGTGGGGCGTCCGCTCCTTACACGTTGGTGACCTCGAGGCCATTGTAGCCTTCCGGACGGCACTGCTCCAGCCTGCCGTGGGGATCATCGTCTCCACAGTCTTCATTTTGAAGAGAGCCATAGTCGTCATGAAAATCGGGGTCTTTGCTGCTGAAGCCCCTTCCTATCTTCCCCAGGGGCAGCTGAGAAGAGAGAAATGAGATGGAAGGGTGGGGAGAAGAGAAGAGGAACTGAGTGTTTGGGATCTGGGGCATGTGGGGTCCCCCGTTCTAATTGCTGTGTGACCTTAAGCGACTTGTCTAACCTCTCTGTGCCCCTCCTATTAGTAATCATACTCTGCTGCCCAGAGCACTGAGAGGATTTTGTGAGCTAACCTTAGGAGAGAGCTTCATGTTCCCAACTGAAGGAACTGGTCGGTTGCTAAGGGTGAGGACAAATATAGTCTTTCTGATTGTCCTCAAAAGTCTCGCATCTCCCTCCTCAGCGGGAGGAGAGTTGAGAATGGGTACGATGGAGGAGAGGTGAGAATGTTTGAGCACGGGCGTGAAGTCTGACTGCGTTCCCAGGTCAGGAAGAAATATTCTAGCACCTCCTGGTGTGGCAGAAAGAGCAGGTGTTGTGGAGACTCGCAAACCAGGGTTTGGATCCCTGCTCTGTCACTTCCCAGCTGTGTGACCCCGGACCAGTCACCTGCCCTCTCTGAGCCCCCATTTTCTCAGGTTCCAAGTGAGAACAGCAATTCCTTTCTCCCAGAGGAGTTGTAAAGAGTAGAAATCAGATCTGTAAAGCACACAGCGTGGTGCTTGCCAAGGGCAGCTATTGTGGTTATATGCATTAGGCTCTCAGTATGCATTTATCTCTTATTTTGAACATCTCTCCATGAGAATAATCCTGATAGCGCTTTGTACTGCTTTATTTCTTCGATGGCTTTAGTTTCCAGACCAGTGTTCCTCAACCTTTTGTTCAATGTTGCCACCTTAAAAAAGGAGCCTTTTTGGGTCATGATCCTGGAGTCCCGGGATTGAGTCCCACATCGGGTTCCCTGCTCAGCAGGGAGTCTGCTTCTCCCTCTGACCCTCCCCCCTCTCATGCTCTCTCTATCTCATTCTCTCTCTCAAATAAATAAATAAAATCTTCAAAAAAAAAAAGGAGCCTTTTAAGATATATCCCCCTAATGACACCGCCACCATGAAATTTTCACACCACAGATACACCGTGCTTCTGTTAATGTCCCATATGTATACCTGTTCTTCATAGAGAGAGAGAGTGACAGGTTTGCCCCTCCCCCAAGAACCCATTTTCACCCCATTCGAGACTGCGTGTTCTAGACTGAGTGCACCGTAAGAGTAAGGGTGGGAATTTATTCATGCTTATTCCCATTCATGCTCAGGATTGTGCCTCAAACACAGTCAGTGTCCAAAAAGTGTTTGCTGAATGAACAGAAGAATTTTTGGATTATCCACTTCTCCCATCTGTGCCTACACACTTCCATTTAGGAATCTGGGTCAGTCTGAGTCTGTGTGAACACAGGCAAACTGCATGCACTTTCATAGACCGGAGGCTAATCTGCTGCTATTGGTCAGATCACCAAAGTTCAAAAGCTAAGTCAGTGGTTCTCAGAGTCTGGGCAGGTTGGCTGCATGTAGGGTTCCCCCTCACCCCTGAGGCCCTTGGCTTCGAGACCCAGGTGGGTCCCAGAATCTGCCTGGTAAGCAACTGGCCAGGTGATTCTGATGTGGGCAGGTGAGACCTCCACTTCGAGATGCTACTCTAAGCCTGGGGGGTGGGGGCAGGGGCTTAAGCATCATGCGGGTCAACTGGAGGCTGCTTCCTCCCTCCTGGCTGCACCTGTGACCTGGCCCATCGGTCCTCCTCCACAGGCCAAGAGAGGAGCTGGGAGGGGCCGCCATGGGCCCAGATGACAACAAGACCTTCCCTGGGCTGCAGGACTCACAGGTGAAGGCATCCAGTGACTTACCCGGCCAGCCTTGTACTTGATACCCCCGCTGTTCTCCTCCTTCCCCGCCCGGGTGATGCTGGAGGCCCTCCCTGGGGGTGTTCCGAAACGCTCGGCCTCCCGGATGCCTGAGGAGCTGGGGAGAGATCCATACTGAGTCAGCTGCCGCCCCCCAGAGACGGGCATACTCACATGGGTGACAATGACCATAACCGCTGTGATTTACTGCGGACCTCCTGTGTGCCCCCCCCGCCCCCCGCCGTGCTAAGCACTTTACGAAAGCAATCCTCACAACATCCCTGCATGACAGTTGGGGCAAAAGGGGGGCAGCTCAGAGAGGTTAAGCGATTTGCCCAGGATTACCCAGCTGCAAGCAGCAGAGCCAAGATCTGAATCCAAGTCTGTGAGACTCCAAGGTCGCGCTCTTCCCCCTCCAGCGTGCGGCAAACCTTACCAGGAAGGGAAGACTGGATGGGAGAATCCCCACATTTGAGCTCACTGGCATGACTTGAGAAGCACCAGGAAAATTTTCCCCACTCTGCATTTGAAATCTGTGTCCCCCACCCCCACCATTGACTTCTTGCCTGAAGTGACCCCATTACTCCCTTCCTTGTGTTAAAGCATCAAAGGCTTCTCTTAGACTAGGATTTGGCAAACTGCAGCCTGCAGGCTGGAGCTGGCCAGCCGACTGATTTAGCAAATAAAGTTTTATTGGAACCCAGACATGCCCATTAGTTTACATGTTGTCATAGCCTGCTTTCTTGCTGTAAGGACGGAGTTGAGGTCCTTGAACCCTTCCAGAAACCCTGAGAAGGAGTGATTATCCCCATTTCAAGTTGAGGGAACAGGCTCAAAGGGGGCAAATTTCTTGCTTAAAATCACAGAGAGGATAATGATGGAGGAGCCAGAATTGAGCCCCCAAAGGCCCTGCTGTGGCTCCTTTTTACATGGGACCACCCCTGAACCACCCCAGTGCCTGGTCTCTATGCTCACATTTCAATGACTGCTCGGGGTTGGGTGGACAGAATGTCATAACACATCACCTTGTCATGGGTGCCTGAAAATCCCAGTGTGCCCCCCACCCCGGGAGAATCCCCTCCCCCGACTCTGCAGCTTGGGAAGCCTGCCAGCCACCGAGGTGGGAGACATGACAAGGCCTCTTACTCTGTGTGCTTGATGGTAAAATCTTTCAGAGTTCATAGAGGAATTGCTCTTCCCCACTGAAATGCTAAGGAGAAAGATGGAGCACATCGACAGGAAGGGAGGCCCCATGTAACCAGTTCCAGAGGAAAGCACGTCATGGAGATACTCCAGTGCTCGTGTGAAGTTGGGGGGCACGAACTATCAGTTGTTGTGGGGGGTCTGTGTCCGGTGCACTGCATAACAGTTTGCCTCCCTGAATCCTGTTAACAAAGCTGCAGGGAGGGAGGACTTATATTCCCATATTACAGATGAGAAACTGAGGTTCAGAGGGCTGAAATCACCTGCTGTGTCTAACATGGTAGAAAGCAGCATAGTCAGGATTGGAACCCACATTCCAGCCATCTCCCTGTGGAGGAAGAAAGAGCGGCAGCCACGGAGGTGCTGGTAGTGGGTTTGGAAAAATAATTGATAGTAGTTGCGTTGTTGGGTGCTTCACCATGCCTGGGTTCCTCTCCCAATTGCTTTATGCATTATTTCGCCTTATCTTTCCATCAGGCTCCCCCAGCCTTGGATTCAGTCTGGGATGGAGTCTTGGGTTAGCCCTTGATAGCTATTCAATGGTCGATGTTTCTCCATCTGAATCTTTCCAACCCATCAGAGCCTTCTGGAAGCACTCACCCTAAAGGGCCAGTACCACCTGCCCTGCCCCCTCTCTCTCCAGAAAGCTGAAGTCAGCAACACGAGAGGGAGCAAGAGGGCCGTGGACGGGGCAGCTTGACCGCTTGGACCACTGCAGAGATGTCTTGGGGCAAAGCCTGAAGAGCCTGGTTAATATAATCCTGGGCATGTGGTTAAATATCGTGGTGATATTAACCAGGCCTGGGGATCACTGTCTCCACTGGTGTTTCACTTAGCTAGGGACTCTTGCACCAATAGGGGTGGTCTCTAAAATTTCTTAAAAACCCATGAAATTCTGTTTCCCCCAAGTTGACTAAAATCTCTTCCCATGGTCTGTGGCAAGTTCTCAGCAAAGGCTCCAAGGAGAACTGGCACATGGGCCATGGACAGACATCGCCTCTCCGTGCCCTGGCTGACCAGCTCAGATCCTTGTCTGTAAAATGAGAGGACCGAGTCCACTTTCTTCTTCCTTGTCCTCATATTGGAAGGATTGCTTTCATCTCATTCTTAAGGGACTCCCTGGCCTGCCAACAACATAAGAACCTACTCTATTTGTGTCCCACGAGAAACGTCCCCAGTGCTCACCCACGAATCCTAGATAGTCCTTAATGCACCTGTGACCTTGGGGGTGGTCAAGGGTTTAATCAGATACATGAATGCCTGCTAATGTTTAGCTCGTGCTACCTATCTAGGGCTCAGAATATATTAAGGCCATTACAGGTCACATGGCTTCAGAAGGGAGGTCAGGGAGGGTGGACAATTCTTAGGAGAAAAGCCTCTTTCCTGCACCTGTTGGGTTATGGCTCAAGGAATAGGGATCTTGTCAAACTCTGGTCTCCATAAAACTACCTCAAAATGCCCAAAATGTAGATTCCTGGGCTCTCCCAGTAAATACTGGTCCTGGGGATCTGAGTTTGGGCCAGGGGATCTGCATTTCACAAGAGTACCAATGATTTTGCTGCAGGGCTCTGTGGACCTCACTTTGAGAATCACTTGGGTATTAGCCTGCCGATGGGGCAGGGCAGTTCAAGACTTCTGGATTGTTGCCACGGATGCACAATTCCCCACCCCCCAAGCCTCAGTTTCTGTATAACATGGGGGTGTAGCCCAGATGCTTTCTGAGGCTTCATGTGGTTTGGGGGCTCAGCACTCAGGGTTCTGACTCAGAGAGCCTCAGATTCAAACCTGAGTTCTGTCAACAAAATGGACCAAGCTTTAGCTAGACTGATCAAGAATTACAGAGTGACTCAAATTATTGAAACCAGGAATGAGAGAAGAGACAGTACTACCAACTCTACAGAAAGAAGTGAGATTATAGGGAAATGATTATAAAATCAACTAACTGTATGCCAACAAATTAGTTAACCTAGATGAAACAGACAAATTTCTAGAAAGATATAAACCTATTCAAACTGATTCAAGAAGAAATAGAAAATCTGAATGGATCTGTAACAAATAAAATTGATGTAGGAAAAAAACCAACCCCCCCCCCCAAAACGAAAAACCAAAACCTTTCCACAAAGAAAAGCCCAGGATCATGTGGTTTCACCAGTGAATTCTACCAAATGTTTAAGGAATAATGGACACCAATCCTTCACAAACTCTTCCAATTAAAAAAACAAAACAAAACAAAAAACAGAAGAGGAGAGAATACTTCCTAACTCATCCTATGAGGCCAGTATTACTCTGATACCAAAACCACACAAAAATATCACAAGAAAAAGCCCCTACAGACAAACATCCTTTATAAATATAGATGCAAAAAATCCTCATCAAAATGCTAGCAAACCTAGTCCAGCAACATATAAAAAGGATAAAGTGAGATTTATCCTAGGAATGCAAGGTTGGTCCAACGTATGAAAATCAACGTAATATGCCATATTAATAGAGCAAAGGACAAATCTAGGCTCTGCTCCTTACTAGCTGTGTGACCTTGGGCAAGTACCTTGCCCCTTTGAATAAGTATTTCCATCTATAAAGGAGGGATAGTGACACCGATTTCTTGGTATTGTCATGAGGATGAAATTAGTGCCCATAACAAGTGTCTAATAAATGGTGACTTTAGCTTAACTGCAAATATTTTAAGGAGAGAATCCCCAGAGAGGGGGCCTAATTTGTCTGTCCAGGTGCTTTCTCTCTGGTTACTTTTCAGACGAGGAGCCTGGGGTAGGTAGGCTGACATGGCCTGCGCATCTGGACCATGAGCACCATTAGTATGCTCATCCCTGCATCCAAACCTCTGTCTCCACAGCATTTCCTGCCTGGACTGGCCACCTCTTTTTCAACTATGACCTTCAGGCTAAAGCACTTTTCTTCTTGGAACCTCTGTTTCCTGATCTATAAAAGGAGGCCACTGTGTTGTAGGGAAGAAGTGGGATCCAGGAAGTGAGGGGGCCAGGGGGAAGTCAGGATCACCTGCTTCCGAAGCCAGCAGCCCACACTCACTTGGCTGGGTGGAAGATGGCGCTCATCTCCTCTGCCAGGTGTCTCCGGAGAATGTGCTTCCCGCTGGGGATGCCCAGGGCAGTAGCCATGGCTTCGGCGTTGAACGTGGGTTCCAGAACCAACACGGCACCATGGATGCCGCTGTTGGTCAGGTTGTCCGCATACTCCTGAGGGCAAGGCACAGGCTGGTTAGCCTGCGGTGGGGGCCTCCCTGTTACTTGACAGGTCTGCCCTGGTGTCCTGCCCTGTTAGGCTGTGAGGACCACCCTGTTGTCCTGAGGTGTCCTGAGGAGCTGCCCGGCTGGCTTGAGGTGCCCTCAGCTCCAAGTGGGGACATGCCCCCAACAGCAAGGGCTTGTTCCCCTGGGGACCAGTTAGTATAAGGCTCAGGGGGAACCCCCCACTCTTTTAGGGCCATGAGGACAGTGACTAAGACTATTTTGTCACTGATGTATCCCCAGATCTTGGCAGGCAGCCCATAAAAACTTGTCCAATGAGATGAGCCTGGATTCAACCTCAGCCTTGCTTCAGAGGACAGCCCAGCCTCTCCACCCCTGCTGGGAGAAAGCCATCATGAATGGGGGTCCTATTGTAGGGGTGGGGTGGGTGCTCCCTCTTCCTGAGAAACAGGAGGCAGGCTTTCTCACCAGCTTGGGCAACAACGCTGCCTCATGCAAAATGGACACACAAATGTGCATGGGATTTGCAGATGCCTGTGAGTCACCCCCAGCCCATCCCCGCCCACCAGCCCCTCACCTTCAGGTCAATATCCCGCACCCACTTGAGCACCCGCTGGTTGGTCCAGACCACGGGGTCTATGTTCTGTGTCTCGCAGCGGGCGCGGCGCTCCTGGAGGGCCTTGTGGGGAGGGGGGAGACAGTGGGTCAGCTGGGGGTGGGGGAGCACGCAGAGGTCCCAAGGAGCGAGTATCCATGGTGTTGGGGGTACCCCGGCGTGCTGGTATAAGGAGAAGTTCTGGCCAGTGAGCCCCGGGTTCTCTGGCCCTGTCCATCGGGGGCTTGGCTTTTCATTCTGGGAAATGGGGAGAAGCCTGCTTCTGGGGGTGGAGGGCTGGGTGAGACCCCTAGCAGCTGCCTAGTTTGTATATCCCAGACCCCCGCTTTCCTGACATGGAGTAGGGGCCCAACAATGCGGCTCTTCCATGAGGGGCTGTCTTCTGTGGGTCCACCCAGCCCCTGAGGCAACGAGTGTCACCTACAAAACATCACTCATGGCAACCTGTAGAGGGATCAGCTTGGTCCCTTTTCACCAGCCTTCCCTGGGGGGACTGGCTCCCAGACAAAGGGCTCCGGGCTGGTGGTGGACCCAGGGACCCCCCGGTCTATGGATTCCTCCAACGTGCCCTGACCATGCCCATTCACACTTCACTGTCACGATCTTCCAGCATGTCTCTGGGGTTCACCAGACTGGGGTTCCCGGTGCCCAGGGCCCTGCGGCTGGTGTGTGAGAAGGGCTGAAGAACTGGACAGCTCCCTCCTCTGGGCCTCTCCTCCTGACCCTGGGCGGCTTGTGCTCTGACTTCACTCTAGGAAAAGTAAGCCGTCTGGACTGCCGCCGCCCTGTAGGGCCCAGCGGCCTCGGGAATCTTTGGGTCCTGGGGGAGCTAAAGCAGATGCCCCCCATGCTGTCTGACTTGGCAGGGCTCAGAATCAAGGGGGCACTCAGAGTCCAAACTCTGACTCTCCCCCCTGGTCCCTGGTCACCTAGCTGGCCTCCCCGTTCACTCCCCCACCTCAGACCCAACGCTGGGACCACACATTCTGTCCTCTGGGCCTTTGCTTGTGCTGTTCCCTCTGTTAGGTTGCTTTTCACTCACACCTCCTGCTGACTGATGCCTGGAATTCCTCTCTCAGTTCCCAGTCCTGCTGTCGCTACCTCGGGGAAGCCCTCCCTGATCCCTCTGGAAGCTACGGCTTTGGGTTTTCATAAAATCCTGGACTTTCCTCATTGGGCCAACTTTCCATGGTATGGTGGCACCAGCTTCTTTGTGGTTCTCCCTGATGAGCAGTGAACTCTTGGAAGATGAGGGTTCCCCCCTTTACTGAATTGGACACAGGGCCTGACCCATGCCCAGTAAGCAGCTATTGGAAGAAGGGAGGGAGAGGGGGAGGGATGGATGCGTGTGTGGATGGATACATGGATGGCCACGTGGATGGATGCGTGTGTGGATGGATGCATGGAT
>NW_023270447.1:83345056-83484999 GCF_011800145.1 Mirounga leonina
ATGGCCACGTGGATGGATGCGTGTGTGGATGGATGCATGGATGGCCACGTGGATGGATGCGTGTGTGGATGGATGCATGGATGGCCAGGTGGATGGATGCGTGTGTGGATGGATGCATGGATGGCCATGTGGATGGATGCGTGTGTAGACAGACGCATGGATGGGCAGATAGTTGGATGGACAATGGGTGCCAGTGGGGAAAGAAGGGCTGTGGAAGATGCCTCCATCTCCTGCCCTGGTCCTCACCTCCCTGCTGAAGTTCACTTGGTACAGCAGCTCAATCCCCAGCAGGATGCTGACCTGGTGGAACTTCTTGGACACATTGAGGTGCTTCTCCAGGTCCCGCTTCATCAGGGAGTGCAGCATTCGCCCGTCAACCAGGTGGTTTTGGAAGGCCTGAGAGTACTGGGACAGCCCGATGTCATTCAGCCAGGCCTTGGCCACCCAGTGATGGTCCAGGTCAGCGGCTTTGGACAGGCTGGTGAGGACAGACATAGCCAGAGAGATGGATGGGTGGGGACAGGTGGCAGAAACAGAGAGACAGGTAGAAATGGGGCAGAGATGGGCAGAGATGAAGACAGAGGGAAAAGAACAGGGCAGAGTAGGGTGGGGGACCAAGACATCACAGAGACGGGGGCAGGAAAAGGGATGCAGTGGAGAGACCGAGAGGAAGAGAGAGACAAAGCAGAGATGGGGAGAGAGGTGGATGCAGAGAGTGGAAGGAGAAAGACAGAGACAGACAGAGAAACAGAGAGTGAGCCCCAAAGAGCAGAAGAAGGATCAATAGAGAGGCAGAAAAAGGAACAGGAAAAGGGAAGAAAGCACATTCAGACACACGGAGTGGAAAGAGACGGTAGCAGAACGGCAGGGACGTGTGCGGAGGGAGGTGGCACCTCCGGGAACCCTCCACATCCTCAGCCTGCCCCTGGGTGTGGTCCCCTGGGCATGTTCCTCTACAGAATCCCTGAAGCCCGCAATGCTGTGGCCTGGGCCATTTTTCCTCGCTCTACAAACCAAGAAGCTCAGACTTTGCCCAGAGTCACACTGTGGCATGTCTCGGAATCAGAATTAAAACCCCCGTTTTGCCTATTTCAAGCCCTTTCTCCTCACTGCTATATCTCAGATTTGTCTGTATCCCACACCTATCTCAGTGCTGCACACACAGTAGGTGCACAAGGAGTATTTCTCAAATGCATAAAGAGGTGGATGCTCCTGGCAAGAGGTCCCCTTGGCTGTCATTCCCCTGATCGCCATACGGTGGCAGCCACACAGAAGGAATGAGAACAGTGTATCCCACCTGTGGAGGGACTTGAGAAATGACCTGTGGGGCTGCCAGGTAGGGGGACCCCACAAAGGGATCAGGATGTGATAGGGAAATATGGGCTTACGGAGTGACACCACCCTCCTCCCCAGGTCTGGGATCGGGACCAGCATTCTTCCCTTGCCCTCAGATAGAATACCCTTCACTCACTTCCCAGCCCCTCCCTGTGCACCCATCTCTAAAGAGCTGCCCACCAGCCACTCAAGCTGGAGGCCTGGGTGGGATTTTCAGCTCCACCTGACTCCCTTCCTCCTTTCCACTCTCCACTGCTCACGCCGGGACTTTGTGTCTCCCTGGACTCTGTGTCTCCCTGGACTCTGCGCTCCAACTGGTCTCCCTGCCTCTGAGCCCTCCCCAGTCCCTCTTCCAGGAGAGTGGCCAGGGCTGACCGCACCACCCTCCTGCTGGTGCTCCTATATGGCTCCTCCCTGCCCTTCCTTCATTCCACCAATATATACTGAACAGCTACGACCGCCGTGCTCGGGACGGATACTGCTATATAATGGGCACATCTTCCCTCACGGCCCCTTCCTTTCTTTCTTCTTCCCCACGCTCTCTGTTCCCTGGTGGCACCCATTTCCAGGGCTCTGGATTACAAATGTAATGTAAACGAGGACTCCCAAATTCTCATCTCTCCCTTCTTCTCTCTTCTGAGGCCCAGCTTCTTACTAACTGCCCCCTTGGGCATCTCCTGCCTGTCACGCATCTCACATTTAATAGGCTCTAAACAAAATGCCCTGTCCCCTCTCCCAGCATTTCCCCACCCCCCACCATCCTCTGGCTCCGGTCCTCATTTGCCCTCAGTCTCCCCTCCCCCACCAGGTCTATCAGTCACTCTGGTCCGTGTGTCTGTCCCTTTTTCTCCTTTTCTGGGTTCAAGCTACCACCACCTGCGGCATAGATTTCGGAAATTGCCTCCTTACTTCCCCCACGCACCGCCCCCCCCGCCTGCCCCCCCCTTCTCATCCCCACAGTAGCCAGATGGTCTTTTAAAAACCTCAATCAGATCATGTCCCTCCTCTGCTTAGAACCTTCCAGTGGTGGAACCTTAAATGCACCTTACTAAGTGAAAGAAGCCAATCACAATACTGTATGATTCTGGTTATGTGACATTCTGGAAAAGGCAAAACTATGGAGACAGTCAAAAGATTAGTAGCTACCAGGGGTTAAGGAGAGGGAGGGATGAACAGGCGGAGAATAGGGGATTTCTTAGGGCAGTGAAATTACTCAGCATGATACCGTCATGAGGGATGCATGTCATCACACGTTTGTCCAAACCCAGAGAATGTACAACACGAAGAGTGAACCCTCATATAAACTATGGACTCTGGGTGATTGGGATGCATCGATGTGGGTTCCTCACCTGTAACAAATGCTCCATCCTGTGGGAGATGTGGGTGATGGGGAGGCTGTGCAGGAGGGGGGGAGGGGGGATGTGGGAACTCTCTATACCCTCCTTTCAATTTTGCTGTGAAACTAAAACTGCTCTAAAAAATTCAAGTTTATTTTAAAAATGAGGGAGGAAAGACTATTTTATACAAACAAAATTGAGAGAATTTATCATCAGAGGAATAAACTGCAGGAAATATTGAAGGGCTTTTTTCAAGAGGCAAGAAAATAATAACCATATGGAAACTTGGCCCACATGAAAGAAAAAAGAGGATAACTTCCAGAAGTCACGATAAAAAAACCACTGGATTCAGAAATCGGCAGATTTGAATAGACATTTCTCCAAAGAAGACATATGGGTGGCCAATAAACAGACGAAAAGATGCCCATCACTAATCATTAGGGAAGCACAAATTTCTCTACAACGAGATACCACTTCATACCCATTAGGATGGCTAAAAGACCCAAGAAAACAGGTGTTGGTGGTGGTGTGGTGAAATCAGAACCTTTGTGTGCTCTTGGTGAGGATCTAAAATGGTGTAACCTCTGTGGAAAACAGTATGGCAGTTCCTCAAAAAGTTAAAAATAGAATTACTGTATGATCCAGCAATTCCACTTTTGGGTAAATACCCAAAAGAATTGAAAGCAGGGGCTCAAAGAGATATTAATACATCCACGTTCATAGCAGCATTATTCATAGTGGCTAAAATGTAGAAGCCACCAAGTATCCACCAACAGAGGAACGGAGAAGCAAAATGTGCTATCTACACACAGTTGGATGTATTCAGCTTTAAATATATTTTTTTTTAATTTTATTTATTTAACAGAGAGAGAGCACAAGTAGGCAGAGCGGCCGGTGGAGGGAGAGGGAGAAGCAGGCTCCCTGCGGAGCAGGGAGCCCGATGGGGGCTCGATCCCAGGACCCTGGGATCGTGACCTGAGCCGAAGGCAGCCGCTTAACAGACTGAGCCACCCAGGCGCCCCAGCTTTAAAAAGGAAGGACATTCTGACACATGCTACAACATGGATGAATCTTGAGGACATGATGCTAAGTGACATAAGCCAGGCCCCAAAAGACAAATACTGTGTGATTCCACTTAAATGAGGTACTGAGAGTAGTCAAAACCATAAAGGCAGAAAGTAGAAGGGTGGTTGCCATTATCGGGGTGGGGCATGGAGGGGAGAACAGGGAGTTAGTCTTTATTATGTTATCGTGAGCATAGGGTTTCAGTTTTACAAGATGAAGAGGGTCCTGGACGTGGATGGTGGTGATGGCCGCACAACAGTGTGGATGTTACTTTATACCATTGAATTGTACACTTAAAACCGGTTAAGATGGGGGGTCACCTGGGTGGCTCAGTTGGTTAAGTGTGCAAGTCTTGATTTTAGCTCAGGTCATGATCTCAGGGTTGTGAGATCCAGCCCCGTGTCAGGCTGTGTGCTGAGCGTGGAGCCTGCTTAAGATTCTCTCTCTCTCCTTCTTCCCTTTCTCCACCCTTTCTCTCTCAAAACAAAAACAAACAAAAAAAACCAGTTAAGATGATAAATATGTATACTTTACCACAATAAGAATTTTTTTTTAAAGAATAAAGATGATTAGAAATGGTAACTATCTGGCTAAATATTTTTCTCATCTGCTAATCTCCTTAAAAGATAATGGACCGTTTAAAAGACAAATATAGTAATGTATTACAGAGCATATAATACATATAGATAAAAAATGTATGAAAAGAGGGGTGCCTGAGTGGCTCAGTTGGTTAAGCGTCTGCCTTCGGCTCAGGTCATGATCCCAGGGTCGTGGGATCGAGTCCCACATCGGGCTCCCTGCTCAGCAGGAAGCTTGCTTCTCCCTCTCCCACTCCCCCTGCTTGTGTTCCCTCTCTCGCTGTGTCTCTGTCAAATAAATAAATAAAATCTTAAAAATAAATAAAGTTGCCCCCTAGCCTGTACTCTGCCTCTAAGTATTTCCTTCAAAGCACTAGTCAGTCACACATGGAACTTTCAAAAATGAATTGATCTGAGCTCAGAGACTATGTTCTTTGCCGAAGAGCCAGCCTCATGCTCAACACACAGCAGATGCTTTTCTGGAAGAGGGGCCAAGGAAAGGAAGGGTGGGCTCCCAGCTTCATGCGGTCTCCTCCTGCCCCTCAGCCACCCAGGACGGCTGGGGTCTGTCCCCAAGGCCAGGCCCTCCTCGTCTCCTGGCCGTGGTCCACCCAACGCCTCCCTCCTCACCTGCTTGACTGCTACAGGGCTCTGCTGGGCTTTCGCTCTCCCCAAAGCCTTCCAGGGCCCTCGTGGGCTGGGTCAGAGCCCCTCTCTGCTCCCTGAGCCCCCCCAGGAGTCCCCATCCCTGCACTCATCACCCTGCGGCTCATCTGGCCAGACCACCAGCTCCTGGAGGGCAGGACCCCACCTGGCTCCCCAGCTTCTGTTCTATAAATGCACAGAAGATAAATCAAGGCTGGGCAAGCGGGGCATTGACTCTAGTCCACCAGGAAGCCACCCAGGACGAAGCTCCTGTGTTGGAAACTTCTGACCCAAGACAAGCTCCCTTTAAGAAGAAAAAGTCCCAGGTGGGCCCCCTCCCAGCCCCTCTTGAGGCCCTCACTTCAGAGCCGCCCCTCCCAGGACCATCAGCCTCAGTCAAGGCTGTCTAGCCCCGGGCAGGTGTGGGAGCTCCCGGCCATCCCTCCGATCAGATGCCCTGGGGCTAGGGCTGTCACTGATGGGGACCAGAAGCCCTCCTCTCTGAGGGAGTTCAGCAAATCAATGGTACAACGAGACGTGGCATGGTGTGGGGGGAGGGGCACCAGCTGAACCTACTTGAGGGAAGCCATTTACATCAGCAATATCCGTCTGCATGCTGACAATTAATGCGCTCCTGCCCTTCAAAACGGTTCTCTTTTCATTAAAGTTGTCCCCATGGGGCCTCGGCTTGGCAACACTTTCCCAGCTGTTGGTTGGAGCTATTGTAAGCGCCCAAGTTGAACAAGACGGCACGACTTCAAAAGTAATTCAGATGTTTTATAAAAGTTGACATTGTCCCCGCCCCAAACTGGGGCCGGATTAGACCCCGAAATCTGAGTTTGGGCACAGAATTTAGATATCATCTGGGTCATGATTCAACACAGAAAACACGAGGCCATTCTGGCTCCATCACCATTAGCTCCGGGACCTTGTGTCTCTGTGCCTCAGCATCCTCACCTGCAAAATGAGGCTAATCATGCTTGCCTCACAGAAGCTGTGAGGGCTGAACGGGATAAGAGAATGTGAAACCCTTAGCACGGAGTCTGGGGGTGCATTCCGTGTTCCGTAAATACGAGTAGCCGGGGTTGTCGATGTTTTTAATGTTGAGGCGATGCAGGATAATGGAAAGGGGACTGACTTTGAAGTTAGGTATTTTGTAGCGTGACTTTGCACCCATGATTTCTCCGGGCCTCACTTTCTCCGTCTTTAAAACGGGGGTAAGAATGTCTATCCCACATTGATGTTGTGACGATTAAATAAAATCATGTGCATAAAATGACTGGTGATGGGGCTGGTGGATTTTGCGGTATTTTAGAGATAAGGGGAACCAGGCCCGGAGAGGGCAATGTCATTCCCAAAGCCACACAGGATGTGTTCTTGAAGATGACCTCACTGGGGCTCTTACCCTAGAGTTCATGGGCCCCTAAAAGTTCCGGGAGTGAGTCAAAGGGTCCCAGAATGCAGAGTTGTGAGGTTTTGTATATCTCCTCTGGGGAAAGTATCAACAGTGTTTATTAGATTCTCAGAGTGGCCGTGGTCTCCAAAGGTTATAAGAACTGCTGTTCTAATTTAACCCTCTTCACTTCACAGCTGGAGAAACTACAAGCGCCAGAGAGAGCAAGCCCACGGCAAGTTAGAGACAGGCCGGATTTCCACAGGGAATGAGCCCCTCCCTCCTGCAGGAAGCCTGGGGGTGTCTAATGCGGGAGACACAGGATCCATGGAGACGGTCCTGATCTCAGCTCTCAGAATTTTTAAAACTCCGTTCACATCCATTCACATCCCCTTGTAGGTGCTGTAGCATCTTGGTTCCTAGAGGTTCTCGGGGGCAGTCATGTTTTGGGCGAACTTGGGCAGGGATCCTGCATTTTTGCGGGGTGAAGCAGGCAGCCCCACCCTGCTGAATGGTCAGCGTTTACTGACCACATTGGGAGTGGGACAAGGGGGCAGGAGGGGTCTCCAGCTTGGGTGGCAGAGGATTCAGGAGGGGGGAGGCACTGGTTAGAAGTGGGTGATGAGTGTGAGGTGCCTGTGGGACCCTAAGGAGGAGAAGCCCTCCGAGAAAGCAAGCTCATGCCCGCTGCTCCCCTCCCCCGCCCATCACTCTCCTCCCCACTCCTTCACCCCCAACCCCGTCCCTCAGGGTCCTGATTTGCTGACAAGGCTGGCACGTTCTTGCTTTGCTTGCTTTGGGTTGCTACCCGAGTTTCTGATCTGATCTCACATGTCTTTGCTGCCACCCAGGATTCACGCCAAGGGCCCCTCTCCAGGACACACAAGCATTGGGTTTTCTGCTTCCAAACTAACCTGAGTTCCCAGCCTTAGCCCCCTCATTTTTTAATCCATAAAGCGGCTTCTGCAAATAATAGCACACACCACCAGGTCTGATTAATTAACTGCACAAAAATGATGGGGAAACCAGTGAAGGAGATAATTATGCAAAACAGAAAGTGTCAGATTTACTATGCTCGATCGTTCTTTCTTCCCCTCTGCACGCTGAGGACCGAGGGGGGTGCTCTGGTTTCCCTGGCGCTTGCTTGGTGAATGAGCTCCCCCCACCAACAAATCCTGCTCACAAAAGGTCAGAAGGGAGGGAGGCAGGCAGGAGGTAGGACAGAGGTGGGGGTTGTGGGGGAAGGTGTTCGCAATGAGAGCAGGACACACCTGAAGAGAGGAACCTCCGCCCATTCCCAGGTGTGCTTGCTAACGGATCCCCCTCCCAGCCGGCCCTAATCCTCTGGGGGAGATGTGGCAATAAAGCCCTTCACGTCCATTTCTTCTTTGTCTCATTCTACTTCTCCCTGTCTTACTCCATCCTTTCTCCCCCTGAGCTGGTAGAGCTGGGGTTGAGGTGGAAGTAGACAGAGCAGACATTTTGGCCGAATTCCCAGACCTGCTTCGGCTGGCCCTCGGAGATAGAGAAGTTCTGGGGGCGCACGAGGCCGCCCCGCCGCCTCCTGGCTGCGGGGATCATGGGGCACTGGGGCCTCACTGATTCCCTGTAGCTCCATCTTTCTACGGGGAGGCCTGGCCCAGAGCGGGACTGGGATGCACCTGGCCGCCCTTGGCCGGTGGCATTCCTGGGCACACCCCACCATCCCCCATCCCTGGCTCAGCCTGCAGTGTCCATTCGCCCCCACCGTGTGATCTGGAGGTCTCGGGGTGGACTCTTCTCCCTTCTCCCTGGAGGCGCAGCCCGAGCGGGGTGCCCGGGCGTGCCGACCCACCTCCTGCCCGCCTCGGCGTCGCGGTAGTCCTCGATGGCCAGCCGGAGTTTGCGTCGGTGCAAAGAACTGCACACGCCCAGACCCAGCTCCAGGTCCTCGTCACTCAGGCTCAGCAGCACCTGCTCCGTAGGAAGGTGAGGACTGAGCGCCCAGAAGGGGGAGTGGGGTGGGCACCCGAGGCTGCCAGGACCTGCTGCTGGCTGTGGCCAAGCCCCGGAGGGGTCTGCTAGTATGAGGCTGGACCCCAGCGCCCGCCCGTCTCCCTGCCCATCCTTCTCTGCAGTCCAGGCAGAGCACTTAGTGCAGCTCTGCTCCAGGAGGTGAGTGGCATCACATCCTGGCCAGTCGAGCCCTCTAGCCCGGTCCTGCCCCCCGTCAGTCAGGTACGGGCAGGTTAGGCCCAATTTAAAGATGCAAAAGCTGAGACTCAGAGGGCTATGTGCCTTGCCGGGGAGACATGACGATTTACTGTGGACACTGGATCCTGAACCCAGCACAGCTGGCTCCTAGAATGCATCTCCTCCTCACCCCGGGATTGGGGGGCGGGGCTGAGGTGGAGCAGGCCAGCTCTGGGTTGGTAAAGTTCACAGGAGGGAGAGGGGGCATTCCCGCTGGGATCCTGGAGGTGCCCTACCTTCCCGCTCTTCACGTTCTCCGCACAGGCCTTGACGTACATGGGCATGGCCATGACCACTTCCAGCCAGGCCTGGACAGTGCCGGCCTTCCAGTGGGACATGGGGGTGGTCCTGACCAGCTCCACCTGCTGCAGCCGGTCCATCTGCTCCTCGCCCTCCGACAGGCTGAGGCTCTGCCGCGTGGGGCTGCACTGGCTGTCGGAATCTGCAACACACAATTGCAAACTTGGTGGGAAGATGGGGAGGGGGCTGAGGAAGGAGCTGAGGCGGGGGGCTCCTAGGGGGGGTGGGGGGAGGCAGGGACTGGGCAGGCTGCACTCCCAGGGTGCAGGAGGAGGGCGGGGATGTCTCCCCCTCGCGCATTTCTTCTTTCCAAAATCAAAATGGCTTTTGTTTTGTTTTGCTGCCCCTCCCCCATTACAAGAGTAATCTGTCCCCCACCCCCTCCCGGACAAAAGAACAGACTTTTTAAAACTTAATCCAACAAAGAATGAAAATAAAACAAAGTGAAAATCGCCCCAAATCCCACGCCACCCAGAGACAGCAGCTGTTAGTTTTAGTTAAATATTCTTTGGGATACACAAATGCCCATGCTTCCAAACACACACACACCCACGCTTCCAAGCACACCCAGACCCATGCGTAGACACAACGCTCTCCGTTTCGTAATACGCCGTTCTCATTTACACCGTGGAGGACATCCTTCCATCTCCGTAGAGATCTGTGCTATCTTTTGACGGCACAGGATTCATCAGAGGATGCTTTCTCATTGATCTCGCCTGCCTCCTGTTGCTGGGCATGGGCTGTTCCCCATTTTTCGCTATTGTAATCAATACAGTGGCAGTCATCTCTGGGTGACTGGGTGATTTATTTTCTTAGGATACATGGAGCCTCAGCTCCATTCCTTAACACACCGAAACCTGTTTCCAGAGTAGCCCCTCATAGATGAAAATGTCTATCCCCCAGCATTTCCCATGCCTACTCTTCAATCCATGGTCGGACACACCTGATGAACGGACCGGGTTCAGGGCGAACTTGACTGAGATGGAAAGCCTCTTTCTCTAAAGTAGGGTTAAATCAACGCCCACACAAACTCAACACCGCAAGAAATGACAAGTATTAAAAAAGGAAGCCTGGTTAGAAAGGACCCTGCCAATACTGTACGTTGTAAATTATAATGATGTAAAAAACACTTATCCATCAAATCAGGCACGTGGTTACAACAGTGTGTGTGAAGTCACACAGATATTTACAGTTACTGAGCTTGGGTGCCAGGAAGAATGAGCTTAACTTCCTCTTGCTATACTTTTGCGTATCATCAAAGTTCTGCAATAAACATGCATACATTTATAACAAAAATTGGAAAATTAAGTAGGAAACAGTACAAGTGGTTATTGATGGGAGTTCATCTGAATGAACGATGTCCCATTCATATATTGGAATATATGTGATTAATGAGAAATGTGTCACTGGAGAACACTTTTTTTTAAAGATTTTATTTATTTATTTTAGAGAGAGAGAATGAGAGACAGAGAGCACGAGAGGGAGGAGGGTCAGAGGGAGAAGCAGACTCCCCGCCGAGCAGGGAGCCCGATGCGGGACTCGATCCAGGGACTCCAGGATCATGACCTGAGCCGAAGGCAGTCGCCTAATCGACTGAGCCACCCAGGCGCCCCTGGAGAATACTTTTAACATGGGAAAATGTTCATAATCTACTGCCAAGCAAAAAAGGACAGTACAAGACAGCAGGTACAACGTAATCCCAACGTTTTTTTTAAAATGATACGTACACGATTCTACGATGTAGAACTCTAATTGTGTGTATATATGTATATATATTTATACATATACTAGTTGGATAAATGTTAAAAGTCTGCGTCTGGGAAGGGGTGAGGGTTAATTGTGTGTGAGCGTGTGTGTGTGATTGTTTTGTGCGTGAGTGTGCACATGTGAGTGTGCAAGGGTATTTGCGAGTGTATGCACACTTTCCTGTGTCCCAGGTTCCCTGCATTGAGGTACGTTATTTTTGAAATGGACACATAGAAATCTTTTCCTAGTGACAAGGCTCCTCTCCCCAGTTCCTTCACCCCTCCCCTGCCCCTGCCATATAAACTCTTTGGAAACAGCTGTATCCGCTTGGGGGCCATACACGCATCTAGCTCTGCCAGAACCTTTCTCCCCAACGCCGGGGGACTCTAGCTGCTCAGCCAAGAGCCCTTGGAAGCCCACAGCTGCTGGCCAGGAGGATGCCACCCCTGGTCCAGCAGGGCACTGGGCAGAGTGACCTAACTCAGGTGGGCAGCCACGATGCCTCATGCCTCCATTTCCAACACCCTAAGGTTGGCATCATGCCTCCCTGCCACCTGCCTCCCTCCCAGGACTGCTCTGGGGACTCTATGACTGGGGATGCTGGGTAGGTGCAAGGCCTCTTCCCTGCCCCCAGAGAAACGGCAGATGGCACAGAGCACCACAAGCAGGTCGCTGGTCTGAGCTCATGTTGCCATGACGCCCGGGAATGTGGAACCAGCAGCTTCCTCTGCAGCCCTCCGTGGGGGCCCCCGAGTTTCTGCCTGGTGAGACAGCTGCCTGTCCCCAGCCTCGGTGTCCCTCCTGCTGGTCCCTGGCTCCCCAGGACAGGCTTGGCTTGCAGGGAAGCCTTTCTGATTGGGTCCTACAGGTGTGAACCTCTGGCACACAATGCGGGTGTGTCCTCCCTGGCTTGGAAAGAGCTGAGAGTCTCTATGCTGTTCCTGTGACTGAGTCCTGTCTCTGTCACCTGCTTCTGGGAAGATGAGAGATAAATGTCACCACATCTGGTTACCTGAAATTCCAAGACACAGCCCATGTTGTCCATTTGGACTGGGCCTGTGGAAAGAGGCTTTGGAGTTGAACAGCCCTTGGCTCTGGGCCAATTTCTTGACCTCTTAAAGTCACAGTTTTCCCATCTATAAAATGGGTATAATAATAATACTATCTACCTCCCAGGTTCATGACTAGTATAAATTCTGAATGTGAAGCTATAGTAGGCACTCAGTACTTGCCTCAGTCCCGCTGCCTTCCTGGGATGAAACGTGGCTTGAGTTCAGCTCAGGTGCTTAGGGGTCCCCCACCTGGGCAGAAGTGCATCGTCCCAGCAGGACTCCCACCTGGTCCAGGTGGGAGAGGCGGGGCTCCCTGTGAGGTGAGGGTGGGCTTGTCTATCCCATGCCCAGGGGGGGCGGCGCTTGGCTAGGCCTCCCCAAGTAAAGGCTATAAAAGTGGCAAGGGAAGGAGGAAGGAGACAGGCAGCAAAAGTCAGAGAGAGAGAGAGTTGGAGAGAGAGACTCAAAGAGCAAGGCTTCGGCAGGGAAATAGGGCCACAGAAACAACAAAGACATGAAGAGAATCAGGAAGAAGGAGAGAATGAGTGGAGGGTGGGGAGGGAATGACAGATAAGGGGACAAAGAGAAAAAGCAAACTTCCTGGTGTGTGCGTTTTCCTGAGCGTGTGAATATGTGTGGGTCACTCTGTAGCTCACAGGCCTCAGGCCGGTGCGGAGAGCTGGCTTTCAATTCACATTCCTTAGGGCGCCCAGGCTCGAGGACTGCCAGAGGCCGAGCTGGGGTCCTATGAGCAAACCACACATTTTGGTTTCTGAAGAAAGACAGCCATTCACCACCCCACTCCTTCAGCACCCCCTTCCCCCACCTCACCACCCAGGACTGAGCTCCAAGTCGACACTGCAGAAGGCCTGAAGAGGGGGGCGTCTTTGGGGTCATAAACCATTAATTAAAGGTAATTTATTTATTTATTTATTTATTTATTTATTTATTTATTTATTTATTTTTATTTATTTTTTTTAATTAAAGGTAATTTCTAAAATGCAGGCATATGGTGCCAGATTTTATGTCTGGGATTCCATCAATCCTCGCTTTTATTTCCCCTCTGTCTCAGCCCTACGAGTGAGAATAACTCACATTTATAGTCAAGCAGTGAGTTAGAGAGGCCGGCTGAACCTCTTATCAGAGTCTGAGGAGGTGTCGCCAAGAGACCCCTCAGTCTGGATCCTTCCGAACACCGGGAGGACCGAGGTTGACTCTGGAAGAAGAGGTTCTACCTTCTCCCACCAGATGGATTGTCTGGTCCCAAGAGCCTAAAATATTTACTCTCTGGTCTGTTACAGAAAATGCTTTACAGAAACTGTGAGGTTCTGAGGTTGGCACTGGAATATGAGAGACCTGGGTTTGAATGCCGGCTCTTCTGCTTCTCTTGGGGAAGTGTTTTGAATGTTCTCAGCCTCACTTTTACCATCTATGAAATGGGATGATAATAATGTCTAATCTCACAGGTCTAACTGAGGACTGAATGAGGTGATGTATGATGGTCTAAGTGCTCAGCATACAGAGGGTGCTCAGGGGCTGAGTGGGGGCCTCTGTCCTCTGTAGGCTCCTATCACTTGCAGTCTAACCGGCTCTGTCCAGGAGGGTAGCTACAAGCCACACGTGGCCATTGACCACCTATTATGTGGCTCGTCCACACTGAGAAGCCTCTGCAGTATAAAATATACACTGAATTTTGAAGACTTTGTCCAAGAAAAGAAGAAAAAGTAATCTCAATAATTTTTATATTGATCACATCTTGAAACGATAATATTTGGGTAATATTGGGTTAAATCAAATATATTATTAAAATTCATTTCACCAGTTTTACTTTTTAACGTGTCTACAAAAAATCTAAAATTACGTATGTGGCTCATATGATCTCTTTCCTGCACAGAGCTGCATTAGACGGAAGGTTTTGTTCGTTTTCTCATTGCCTTTCCCCACTTTTGTTGGTCTGGAAGTGAAGCACCCGATTTCTCTGCTTTTGGTTCAGTGGTTCTCAAAGTGGGGCCCCTGGGCCAGTAGCATCAGCAACAGCTGGGAACTGGTTAGCGATGCAGATTCTAGGAACCCACCGCAGCGTTCCTGCAGCAGAAGCTCTGAGGGGTGGGTCCAGTAATCTGTATTTTAACAAGCCTCCCAGGTGATTCTGATGGGTGCTGAATTCTAGAACCATTCTTTAACTTACCATATGTATTTAACTTCACAAAACCTAGGGTTGAGCAATATCTTAATGCTCTGTCCTAAATCGTGAGCTATTGAAACATCCTGATCACTCTTTCTGACTTACAACCTACCGTGTCGATTATTTTAATTCTGTCCTTTAAAAAACCCACAATTTTAGACATTGTCATCGTGATTATTTTACCTTGATAATATTTGCTTAAAGTAATTTCCCTACACGTTAAGCACGTAGTTCATCACTTCTTCTTGCGCCTCAGACCTAACTTCTAGGATAATTTTTCTTATTCCTGAAGAACATGATTTAAAAATTCCTCTGATTAAGAGTATTTTTTTGGTGGTAAGCTCCTACAGCTTTTATCTGAAAAAAGCCTATGTTTCCCCCTTGTCCTTCAAAGAGCTTTGCTGGGTACACAGTTTTAGGCTGATGGTCATTTCCTCCTGGCACCTCGAAGACATTGTTCCACTATCTTCTGTCCTCCTTTTTGCTAACGAGAAGGCAGCTGCTGGCCCAACTGTTCTTTGGTTAGCTCCTTTTAAGATTTCCTCTCTGTCTTTGGTGTTCTGCAGTTTCATTATGATGTGGCTACAGGTGGATTTCTTCTTATTCTGACTGATATACATTGTGCTTCCCATATCGATGGGTTTATTTTTGGAATATTCTCAACCATTACCTCTTAAAATATGACCTCTTCTCCATTCTTTTTTATTTTTTAAAGATTTTATTTATTTATTTGTCAGAGAGAGACAGTGAGCACAAGCAGGGGGAGTGGCAGGCAGAGGGAGAAGCAGGCTATGCACTGAGCTGGGAGCCCGAAGTGGGACTCAACCCCAGGACCCTGGGATCATGACCTGAGCCGAAGGCGGGCACTTAACCGACTGAGCCACCCAGGCACCCTGCTTTATTGACTTTTAATGAATTCAAATACAGGTTTACATTGCCACATGTGGCTAATGCCTGTTGTTGTAGACCAGAAAGCTCTGATTTCCCCTCATGCTTTCCATCAACTTATTTCTCTGCATTGCATTCTGGGTAATTTCCTTAGACCTGTCTTCCATTTTTAAAATTCTCTCTTCAGCAGTTTACTCTGCTGCTTAACCCATCTTTGGATTTGATTTGATATGATTTGATTTACTTATTTTTTTAAGTAGGCTCCATGCCCAGTGTGGAGCTCAAGGAGGGGCTTGGACTCTTGACCCTGAGATCAAGACCTGAGCTGAGATCAAGAGTCAGACACTTAACTGACCAAGGCACCCATGTGCCCCTGGGTTTAATTTTTTTAATGTTACTAACTACATACTTCTAAAAGTTCTATTTAGTTCTTTTCCAAGTTCACCTGCTCTTTTCAGATAGTCTCTTGTTCTTTGCTCATGTTTATGACTTCATCTTAAATTTTTTTAAGTATTACATACATATTCGCTTATATTTGGTATATTGGTAAGTATGTATCTGAAAAGGCCTTGGAAGGTCTAAATTTGCTAATTTCTCTGTGGACTCTCATGCATGCTGAACTCAGATTTGATCTTATGGGAATCTCTAGGGTTTAAATCCAGAGAGGATTTCTGTGACCTGCCAGGGTGGGAGTGGGGAGGGAGGGGGGATGGTACCTGGTAGCAGGGACCACTTCATTCCTGTTAGAGAGACCTGGGAGAACGAGAGACCACAGGCTCTGTTCCTTCACTTTGCCACTCCCCAGCATTTACTTCCCTGTCCACAGTGCTGACATCAGCATCTGTCCCCAGGACAGACCCCAGGTGTCACACTTGGTTATCGCTCACTGCTCCTGTTCCGGTCTTAGCTCACAGCTTTTTAGTTTTGGATAGGGGCAACTTGGGGGTTCCCCTTACTTTTGGTGAGGCCAGAGATAAATTGAAAAGTGTGTTTTATTTTAGATTTAGCGGTCCCTCAGAGTCTGTCTTCCTCCACTTGGCCCTGAGAGGACATCCCTCTTGCTGTGTGCACTGTCCAACCTATATGCTCTTCATGTTCTGCTGGGGGCGTCTGTCCATCTGCCCTGTTACAAAGGGAGTTCCAAGGTCAGAGGCCAAGTCTATCCCTCTCCTTATCACCTGGGCCTGGTTCATGGTGAAGCTTAATGCCATCATTAAAAGCCCAAGTTATGGGAAAGGGACACTCAATACAGTGTTGTTTTTGTTGTTGTTGTTTTAATTTGAATCTTCCCAGGGACCTCTTCTGCTCAACATCCATCACTGGCTCCCTGGATAAAGCCCAAGCTCCTCACACGACAAGGCTCTGTGTGACCTGGCCCTTTGCTGGCTTCTCCTCAGTCCCATGCCCCCTCCCCGGCCCCCTGGGCTTCTTGCGCTTTCCCAGCACTCCTGGTCCCCTCCCCCATCTTGAATCTGTTGCACCTGCTGTTCTCTGCCTAGAAGTACCCCAGCTGCTGGCTTCTCTGCTTGGAGACCTCCTATGAAGCCTTCAGGCTCTATTGAAATGTTGCCTCTTCCAAGGACCCCTTCTCCAGTCCTCCCGCATAGGCCGGTCCCTGCCCCCCTGCAGCACCTGCGTGTTCACACCTCCAACCTGCACGCATGCGCTCACAGTGTTCTCATTGCGCTAGGTCCTGTTCTCGCCTGCACTTCTCATGGCTGAAATCAAGGAACGGTCGTGGGATTATTCAGGGAGTGTGCCTCCCACTAGAGCGTAAACCCCATAAGGACAGGAGTGGGCCCCGTTTTTGCTACCTAGGTATCTCTGATGCCTAGCAAGGGCTCCATGTCTGCCTATCTCCGTGGTGTTGTTTCACCCACCATGGCCCATTTCAGTGACCAACAAGAGGCCACGGGATGTGGAGCGGGATATCTGTGCGTGAGCGTGTATGAGCCAGATCCTGCCCACCACTGCCCGGGCGGAAGGCGCTCTATAGATTTTGGTTAAAAGCAGGCAGGCAGGAGAGGACGTAAGGAGGGAGGGAGCAGGCCTCTCCCTTCAGCCTCATCTTCCTTCCACCTCCTTTTCGGCCTCGTCAAGCTGCTTGTGGCCTCCACACGCACCACATGGTCTCCCTCCCTTTTCTTGGCTGATGGCAGGGCCTCTGGACCTCAGCACTACTGACTGACATTTGGGATGGTCTCATTCTTTGTCGTGGGAGCTGTCTTGCGCAGGGTTAGGATGCTTCGGGGGCCTCTCTGGCCTCCCCACGCTAGACGCCAGTGAGCACACAGCTTGACTGCTCCCAGCACCCCAGTCCTTCCGCCCGGGCCTCTCTCTTCTCAGATCGGCCCTGCTCGGGCAGCCAGCGCCAGTCCAAGCTCCCTGCCCTTGGGCAGTGGCAGGAAGCCCCCGTCAGCACTTCTCCAGCCAAAAGCTGAACTCTCATTTTTAAATTGCTGCATTATAATGTGAGGAAGTCACGTTTCCCCACCCAGTAACAGCGCTGTGTTGGATAGAGATGCTTTGCTGGGGCCCCAGTCCCAGCTCCTGTGAGCTATGTGCCAAAGACAGACCCAGGAGCACCGGATCGGACAACCCGGGTTCAAAGGGCATCAAGTCACTGATGGGGTAGCTGCTGGGGTGACGGCAGGACCCCGGTGGGCCCGCCACCCACCCACAACGCCCTGACCCCAGCACCAAGCGGGCCCTTGGAGGTCCTGAGTTAACAAGCTGACCGCGCTCCCTTCCCCCCGTGTCCCTTAAAGTCCACGACACCGCAAAGCACATGGAGAAGTCCAGCCGAGTTCGGATTTTACCAGCCATCACTACTTTATGCGCTCAGAGAAAAATGTCACATGCTTCCCTTTCCCCTCACTGTTGGTGCCGCTGCCTGGCCCGGGCCAGCCTAAGCTTGGGCTCATTGTGTCAACCGACCCGACAGGACCCCTGTCCTCAGCCTCAGGGGCCATCATCCCCCAGTCACCGCTTGCTGCCAGCCCCTCGGAGGACCTTCCCAGGAGGCAGGGGACTGATTTCCTGGAGTTGGCAAGGCTCCACCTCTCTGCACTCATGTCCCAGGTAGATGCTTGGCAACTAGTTCCTGATTTTATAGACTCAGGGGCAAGAGGTGAAGACGAGGTCCAGGGAAGGCAAGCCGACTGCTCTCCCATGACAACTACGGGATGCTTTAAAAATAGACACAGAAACTTTCCTTTTTCCTCCTTGCTAACCTGTCCTAATGCTGAAGAGTGCCCACATTTGGGAAGTCCTTCTTAGAGTCTGATCTGCAATTGAAATCTCTTCGCTCTTTTTGTTTACGCTGGGGGAGTATTCCAGCTGGGGCCCGGCCTCTGCCTGTATTCTTACTTCTAGTCCTCTTTGCCCATATGTTTTCCTGGCTGGCTTTTCCACCGTCAGGTGGGTCTGGAAGGTGAAGCAGAGGGGATCTTGGAGTGGAAGCTGAGGGCTGGAGAATGATTCTTCTCCTGGTGCCCCCATGGAGATAGTACGAGTTTGCATCTGGATGGCTCTTGGAGGGAGCTCCGGGTTGCTGGGGGCTTTGAGCACCCCGCTGTGCCTGGCGTCCCTGACTAGATTTTCGGCCTGGCCTCTTCATGTCACCAACCCTCCCGGCTCCCCTATGGGCCTCAGGACCTCTCCGGTTCTTTCTGGCGCAGCTCAGCCTGCTTCCGTGAGCCCCGTGGACTGTGGTCATCGTGATGGTCTTGAGACACCGTGCATTTGCTTGCTGGCCCAGGGGGACCCCCCACGAGTCAGAGCTGCGGACCTCTGGCTCAGGGCGAGCCACCTGGAGGCAATGCCTTCTATGGGATCATCCTAAGCAGTTAATGCAGACTGACCAACCTCCCACCTCCTTCAAAATGCCTCCCAGCTGCCTGGAAATTTCCCACACCAGCGGTGAGCTACTTTGCTTCTTGCCCCAAGGCCAATTTAGGAAGAGCAAGGATGTTTATGAGCAATATTTCTTTAATGTCCTTCCAAATGAAGACAGAGCTTTGGTGAGGCTCATGGTGGGGCATTCTTCCAACCTAGATACCTACTGGAAATGTCCAGGAGAAAACTGGAGCTGGTCTTGGCTTTCTGGAAATGAGAGAACCAAGCCGCTCTGGCAGCTTTGCCTGCATCTGCCTGGAAGTGGTGTAGTGCACTGCTGGACCCCAATTCCTATCCCTGTTCCCTCGCTTACTGTGTCTCCTTGGGCTATTTCTGTCTTTCTGTCTTTCCTGTCTGAGCTCAGTTTCCTCACCTGTAAGGTTGGGACAATAATCCCCACTTCATGTGATTTTGGTGAGGACTACAGCAGGATAACTTATGTGGTCTCATGTTTACATCTGGGTCCTCAGCCTGAGCCCTAGGCCTGGCACACAGGAAGTGGTCAGCCAGTGTTTGTTGAATGACTTACCGAGTGTATGTCAAGGGCCTGCACTGGCCTGCCACTCGGTAAATGTCAGCAAGTCACGTCCTGCTCTCCTCTGCCAGTTTTCATCACTCCCTTCCCCCCTGCAGAAGCCAGTCCTTGTCCTCAGTCCTCAGCCTGACACCTGCACCACGTCCCTGGGTAGCTGTCTCCACGCCGGTGACCACACCTTCTCCGGGCATTTCTGGGCGAGTGTGGAGTCGCCTTTGTCAGGCCCACCAGCACCTTCACCTCCCACCACTGTCTCCATCTCTGGGTCCCACAGAGGAGAGCCAGGAGAAATGGGGGTGTCACCTGGCTGGGCTCTCAGGCCACCGGCAGGCTGATCCCACGTCCGACTGCAGCCCTGGCCATGTGGGCCTCTGGGGGCCGGGTGGGCTCGGGATTCCTGTGCTGGCTCCAGAGTTTGGAGGGTTGGTGCTCCCTGCTAGTCTCCCAAACGCCCCAGGCTCTGGGTGCCCTGCTCTGGGTTCAGAAATGAGCGTGGTCTGCTGCTGTAGCGAGGGCAGGAGGGAGGACACATATCAAATTGAGATGGGCACCTACGGCCCGGCAGGGCCACACCACACTCTGATTGAGGGCAAAGGCAAGGACCCATACAGCTGGATGAGCCCACAGGGAGAATCTAGACCCGAGGTGGCAGAGCAGGTGGCCTGGAGACAAATTGGGGCCATGGAATGTTTTTCTCCTAAAGAGCACTAATATTCTTAAAAAAAAAGAGTTGCCAATATAAGAATTCCAGTGTTTTCCATAACACTTTTGGCTTCTCTTGAAAGATCGGGAGCTCTAGGAGCTCTGGAGCCCAGCAGGGCGCTCTTCCTTTGCTGGGGGCAGCCTGCAGCGCCCAGGCACCCACTTCCCTGACCCGCCTGGAGCCTCTGGGGTTGAGAAATAGTGGGAGCAAGGCGGGTATGCGCGCAGCACGGTGCTGCCTCCCGAGAGTGCTCACGGAGGTGGGCCCGGTCATCACCCGCCACGCTCTGGGTGGTGCGGCCGCTAGAGCTGATCTAAAACAGAGACTGTGAAAGGCACGCCAGCCTTCCTGCAAGGGAGCCCTCGTGACCGTGACTGTGACCGTGATGGCTAAGCTTGCTGGGTGCTTTACAGGCTGTGCGTGAGCAGGCCCATCGCACAGATGAGGACGGTGGAGCTCAGAAATGTCCATCGGTTGCGCATGCGGACACGGCCAGGCCCCAGAGCCTGTGTTTTGTGTCACCGGCCCACGTTTCCTCTCGTGGGAGTCTCTTGCCACACCGAGACGAGCAGCTGCCAGAGGCTGGACATTTGTCTCCACTTGCGATTTCATCTTTGCCCCAGGGGATAGGCCGTTTTGTTCCCATTTCACAGAGGGGAAAACTGAGGCTCAAAGGTCCTAAGCGAGTGCTTAGGGTTGCACGGCTACGCGCTGGCTCTGGGATCACACCCAGAGATCTGGCTCCAAAGCCTGGGCTTTCCTCAACATCCCGCCCTGTGTTGCTTGCTTTTGACCGATCCTGCTGGGTTCAGGCTGTCCCTAAAATGCATCTGTGTTTCCTGCACCCACAGGAAGAGATGGAGGGAAACTGGCAATGGTTCACACACCCGGCCTGTTATCTCCGACCCTTGGTTTGTAGACAGCCCTCACATTCCCTGTGGCGTGCAGAGAGCCTCCTGCCCTATCACCACAGCACTGGTCCCTGCAGTGACAACTGTCAGAGGCAGTCTTCTCGCCTCTCCTCCCTGGCCTGCCTGCCCCCAACCACAGGCTCCGTGCCACCCCCAAAGATATCGGTGTCCTAACAAGGAAGGAGGCTGGCGCCATGTAGGCATGGAGCCCGTTGGCTGGACCCAGGGAAAGCGATGAGGCAGCTCAGAGCTGGTGGTGACAGGGCAGGTGGGGCCGGATGTCCCAGCAGCATGGTGTGCCCATTCCTGTCCCTGCCCCAGGGCCCTGTGGCAATGGGCTCGGCCACTCTGTGTATACCTGGGACCTGGGACAGCAGCAAAATCAATATCCTGGGGCTGGCATTTCTTAGCCAGTCTGCGGGGGCCCTTCCTTTTCTGCAGAGGCTACACACTGACTCGGGTTCTTTCTGAGCAAAGGGGATGCTCGGACAGAGAGAGGTCCAGACTCCACCTCGCCTTGCTCCTGGCTCACTTCTTAAGGCTCCTGGGAATCCTATATGAGCCTCAGGGACTTTCCAGGGCTAAACAATGTCAGAAGTGTGGTGTGCTTAGAGCTCTCCGAAGAATTGCTGACTTAGTGTCTCTAAGCACGGAATACAGGGGCTGAGGAGTCGCCCATTGCAACATGTCCCCGAGGGTGCTCTGTGGAACTAGGTACAAATGTATGGTTCTGCGGTCAGTTACGTTTGGGAAAATAAGTGGAAAAAAGTGAGATATTTTCCTTCCCTGCAGAACTTGTTAGATCCTTGATAAACTAATGTGTTGTATTCAGGATCGCTAAGGTTTAGAGACACAGCATTGTTTCCAAAACAATTGACCCAAGGATTCCCCTCCCCCCCCCCCGCTGAATCTTATGGCCTGCAGCAGCTCAGAACACTGGCCTGGGAGTCAGGAGCCCTGGGTTCCCGAACCAGCTCAGCCACTGATGCCCTGCTTGACTGCGGGCAAGTCCCTTCCCATCTGTAACATGAGGGGAGTGGGCGAGAAGCCAAGAGCCCTGTCAGCTCTACACGTCCTGCGTCCTCTGGTCTTGTCCCTGAGCTGGCCCTGGCAGCTCGGGCGAGTTGCTGAACCTGCCTGGGCCTGCCTTCACACCTGTACTAAGGATCTTGCTCTGCCTCTCTCACAGGGCGGTGAGAGGCTGAGATGAGATCCCTGTCCTCATTGTCATCGTCATTGTCATCATCATTGTGGCTTATATTCACTGCTACCCAAGCTAAGCCTTTTATATGCAGTAACTCGTTTCTTCCTTGCATCCACCCCTTGGGAGCGCCTTGCTGTCCCCAGTGTACACATGGGGAAACAAAGACCCTGCCAGGTTCGGTAACTTGCTTAAGGTTGCCAGGTAGCAAATGGTCAGGACTAAGGTTTGGACCCAGACAGTTTGCCCAGAAGCTACCCCCTTAATCTTGACCTTAATCTGCCTGGGGAAAAAGCGTTGCAAGCTGCAAAGGGCTGTCCCCTGGGAGTAGTCTTGCTGTGGTTCATCTGGGGGCTGTGCTTGGCATCCCGGGGAGGGGCTCTGGCCCTCCATTTGCAGGCTTTCCTGTTCTGCCAGGGTGAGGAGGGAAGAGACCTGGGCCAGCTGTCTCTGGTGCAGAGCAGGGGTGAGCAGGGCAGTCTGGGGTGCCCTTGGGGAGTGGCTTTTCCACAATGGGGGGTGCAGGAGGAGGCCTGAGGCAGCCCATAGGCTGCAGCTTAGATTTGACCTAACCCATGGGGGTCACACTGCCTTGGCGTTGCGAACCCTTCGTGCCAATGAGATCATATCTATAAGAGAAATAAACTGGAGCTTTGCGGTGAAGGGCAGTGAGCGTGGTGGGGGAGGTGGCCTGGGGGAGGGACACCAGGAACTTGTAAGGCTCCACAGGCCCCCACTGCCCTGGTTTGTTTTAGAGGGAATCTGAGGCCCAGAGAGAGAGACCGACTTGCTCGTGGTCACACAGCGAGTCCTTGGCCAAGCTGGGAACAGGATGTCCAGAGCCAGGCTAGGGCCTGTCGACTCCGCGGGGCTTGGGTCATAAGGCTTCTGGGTTGAAGGCTGGGCCTCCTTAGGAGCCTGAGGGCAGGGTCTGGGCAGAGCCCTGCCGGGACCCCTCCCTCAGCAGCAGCTCCACTCCAGACTGCTCCCCAGAGCACAGCTTGGGCAGTCTTGCTCCCAGTTTAGGGCCCATCATCTGGTGTCCATGGGGCCACTGGCCCCAGGCCAAGGCCAGCGTCCACCAGATGCTTGGCAGAAGCAGGTTAGGCGAGGTCTGACATGGTGGATAGCACGCTCAGAACTGGGCCTGCAGCCAGGCTTGACTTCTGTCCCCCCACCTCCTGGCTGTGTGCCTCTAGGAAAGTCAGGAACCTCTCTGTGACTCTAACAGGGGTACTACTGCGGGCTTCTGAGGCTGCCCGGGAGGCAGCGGGTGTGCCAGGCCAGACCCCTCCACTCTCTGCTCAGCAGGGCCTAGCAAAGGCCCCCGGCAGCCGTTCCTCCCTCACAGGGGGACCCTGGAGCTGCCCCAGGGAGGTGGCCTCAACCTCCCTTATCACGGTCCCTTAGGGGAAGTTTCCCCATGGCAAGTCTGTGCTAAAACCCACGGCCAGGATGCTGCCCTCGGCTACTGCCCCGTGCGACCTCCCCCCCAAATGAGCCCACATCGCGGAGCTTGTGTGGAACACAGATCCCAGCGTCTCACCCCCAGACCTGATTTAGTAGCTATGAGATGGAGCCAGGGAATCTGTATCCTTATAACTCAAGGCATGGTCAGGTCTGACCACTACTGATCTATGTGTGGTTCTCTCTCTCTTTTTTCTTTCTTGCTCACTTTTTTGTCTGGCATGGGATCCTTCAAATGGACATAGAGGTCCAATGTGCAACACATAAGAGCAGAGCTTCTTCTGGCTGAAGGTAGGACTGGAGCCTTGCCTGCTAGTTCTTTCACCAGCTATGGCAACCTCTTGAGGGGCCTCTGAGGAACCCCCAAGTGTTCCATGGAACACAGTTTGAAAACTACTACTCATTCCAATTTCTTCCTCTACTGGGTAGAAAAAATGAGCCCCGAAGAGCTAGCCTGCACAGGGCTTGGCTAGTGAGGCTTTCTCAAGTTCTCTGAAGCTTCCTATTGATCAGTTGCCCCCCGGGCGAGAGCTTGGAGACTGCGGAGCATGATTACTGAGAACACGGACTCTGGAGCCAGATGGCTGGAGTTGAAACCCAGTTCTGCCTCTTCCTAGCTGTGTGACTTTGGGCAACAACTTCACCTCTCTGTGCCTCCGTCTGTTCATCTATAAAATGGAGGTACTGACAGTATTTAATCTTGGAGGGCTGTTGGAAGGATGATATGAGTGAGTATCTGCAAAGAGTTGGAGGCAGGCCTCATTTCGAGGCCAGGCTGGCCCTGGGTTTTGACACCTGTCTCCGTATACATATACCTCCCCGGGGTGACCTGGGGGCTTTCACCTCAAGAACCCAGGCTTAGGCAGCCTAATTGCTTCCCAGGGTCTAAATTTCTCTGTATTAGCCACAGCACAGAGTATGTTTCTACTTGGAATCTAGAACGAATTTTGTCACGGCTGGTGGCTTCTGGGGGCACACATGTCAAAGCCTCCCGGTTCTGAGGCAGAGAAGCCCGGAGTCCCTCACAGAGCCACACTGGAACGGAATCTGGACTCTGGGGAGTGGGCACACAGCTGGAGTGATGTCAGGATCACACAGCCTGAGGCCCAGATTTTACCCGTGGGGGACCTGTTTGGATCGAGTCACCTTTGGGCTCAGGATGTGTATCAAGCTGCTTGCACATGTTTTCCCTGGCTCTGATTTGAACTTAAATCCACTCAAGTCATGGGAACACAAGCCATGCGGCCAGTCCTTTCCAGGCTGCAAAACACAGTCAGCTCTCACTTCTGAGCCTGTGAGGAGGCGAGCGTTATGACGCCCACAGCATAGACGAGAGGACGCTGAGGCTCACGGTTAAACAAATTGCTCGAAATCAGATGCAGGACCAGAGCTGGGGTGTTTATCCAGGCCTGGCCTGGCCCCTCTGGTGGGCTGCAAGGGTCCTCCAGGTGGAGCATGGCGTGCAATTTCAGAGAGTCTCCTGTTTGGGTGCAATTAACTGTCACTTCCTGGTAATCCATTAAGAGAAAAATCAGACAAACCTGAAACTCAGTTAATACCGGCCAGCAGTCAGCTAGTGTTTGCCGGGGACTCGGATTGAGAAGCACGGCTTCTGCGCGTAGCCTGACCATGTCACAGGGCTCCCCCGGGGGACGGGCTGGGGACTGGGAAGTCCTGCCATTTTCGGGAAGAAGAGGGCAAGGCTTTCAGTGGTCACTTCTTAAAGACCAATCCTCTTGGGATGATTTTCTCATGGATTGTCTGTTGGGGATGGTGGGCCTAGCCCTCAGAGCGCAGCGTGGCACATTTGCGTATCTTTCAGTAACTGGGCTTTAAGAGACCATGTAGCCGTGGTTCAGGTATGAACTTCTCATACCCTCGCTGCCAGCAAGACTTACTGGAGAGTGACCCCTCACTGGTGATGTACTTACTATTCTAACACACAGCCAAGACCAAACTCCTAAGTTATTTTATGCTTATAGGGCATTCTTTTAGAATATAAAATTACGAATCCTCTTATAAGATAAGGTTAATGACATGTATTCCCTCTTGATTCTTTATGACCACCAAGTTCTTTTAGTTCTTTTTCCATTCGAAAATGGGAACAGGTGGGAGGTGGGGGACGATGGCAGCTTTGGCCCCACCTAGTGGGGTTTGAACTGAAAAAACTTAAGAGCCATTTGTTCAGAGCAGATGGGCTGGGTGGGGGACGGGGGGGTGTGTTTGTGAGGCCGGTTCTGCGAAAATGCAGGTTTTTGGGTGAGAGGCCCCGCGGATATTTTACAACGCAAGTTGGTGAGCTGGCTGGTGACCTCCTATGTTACAGCCCCACCGCACCGTGAGTCCCCACCGGGCACTGGCGTGGGGCGGCTCCCGGGTCCCTGGACGGGACCCCCACTTCCTGTCGGGGGCAGAGCTGACCCCGAGAACCCAGCAGCTCTGGTGCAGGGAGGGGCCCCACAGCAGGGCAAGAAGAGGCAAACCTCTGTGCCCCAAACGGCTAGTGCAGGCCAGCAGCTCGTTTCTACTCTGCCCTCCCCAGTCTTCCCTGGGGGTGGGTTTCCTGGGCCAGCAGATAAAAGACTGACAGAATTGATGGAATAGATGCAGTCACACCAGCAAGGAAGTGCTAGGCTGTGCCAGAGGCTAAGGGTGGCTGAGGCGTAAACCTGGCCCTGCTGAGGCTTCCATGATGTCCCCTGCCCGGGGCCACCCCCTCACTGCCCAGATGGTGGTCAGGGCACTACGGGCTCCCTAGGTTTGAAGTCCAGCTCTACTGTTTACTAGCTTCTTGACCCTGGATGATTTACTTAACCTGAGTTTTCTCACCAAAAATACAGGTTGTTGGAGGGTTAACTGAGTTAATGCATGTAAAGTGCTCAGCACGGACTGTGGCCCCTGGTAAGTGCTTAATAAATGTTAGATATTATTATTGTTATTATGTTACTAGGTTACATCTGTTGGAGCCTGCCAGCACGGGTGGGAGAGCACGCAGAAGGCCCACTGAGTACAGCCGTGCAGGTTGTGCACTGTACAACTCAGGGCACCATTTACACAGTAGTGCCTTCTGGAGTAGTGTAGTGCACAACCTGTGGGTCTGTACACCGGCCCCTGGGCATCCCTACTTCAATTTCTAATAGGTACCACTTGAAGTTGGGCCATCTGGGGCAAGGTCTCAAAGAAGATAAAGGAGGTAGTATGATTTTTGAGTAGAGCTATGAAGATTTGAATAGGTATGGCCCAGTCCTTGAAAAGGTTACAGGACTGTAGGAGCGACAGTTAGGATCTTGGCCAAGTCACTGGGCTCTGGACCAAAGTGTTCTCCATCTGTCCAGTGGGGGTGGGGTGGTTGGGCTAGTTTCAGGTTGGCAAATGGGCTTTCTCCTTGTATACCAACTCTGACGGATTGGCAGTGGCTGTCTGAGGCTTTGTAAAGTGAAGACATCAGAGGCCACTTTGGGCTGGGTAGGAAGGGCTCTTCAATCGATTGGTGATGTCTGCATGAGGCCAGGTATAGGAAAGCAGTGGTATGTGTGCTTGGGCCATTTGCCAGCCTCAGATTAGCCCCGTGGTTCTCAATGCTGGCTACACCTTAGAGTTACCAGAGAAGGTTTAACTACGCTCTGATTCAGGGCTATAGCCTGGCCTTGGTAACTGTTTTCAAAAGCTCTGCAGGTGATTCTAACATGTGGCTGGGTTGAGAACTGTAAGAGTAGATGTCCCTAAGTTTCCTTGCAGTCCTGAGCTCTACAACTCCTTGGCACGGTCTATATAGGTCACGGAGTTTTGAGCTTTCTTCCAGCAGAAACGATGGGGGGGTTTAAAGGCCAGTCTTCCATCAGTTTTATTGCCGGAGAGGATTTGTCTTTAAGTTGGGAGGCAGAGGTGGAGGGTGCTGGCCACGATCAGGGTTTGGGGTAGGCAGGGTGACCTCTTCTTGGGTCACAAGTGGAGTTTCACTGGAGGGAGGCCCAGGCTTTGCATCCGGGGGATCTCATGGGACTCGAAAAAGCCTGGCCCACACAAACTTTATCAGGAAAGCCCTGTGGCTCCCTCGATTTCTTTCTTAAGCTCCTCTCTGTCCCCAGGGAAGGTGGGATGTTGGGACGATGCAGAGGCCCAGTGAGGTCTGCAGGAAGTAACATGCCCCAAACTCACAGGCGCACTTTCTGGGCCTTTGGAAGGAGTGCCGGTGGGGAGAGGGAAGCAGATGAAAGCTGACTGGGGCTGCTGAGCTGGACAACGCAGGGCCAGGGAGCCAGGCTCGGAGGTGGTGCATTAGGACCACAGGCAGCCCTGGATGCGGACAGCTCCTCCAAATTACAGTCGGGGCGGCCAAGATGAGAGGTTTCTGGGAGGCCACCCTGGCCTCAGCCCCGCCATGGGCCCAGAATTCAGCCAGCTTTCTCAGCCCCTCCGGACCCAGCCCTGGAATTCCAAGGAGCAGGTCATGCACGGGCTTTGCCTCCCACCCGGAGCAAGATAGAAGCAATCAAATAACATAGAATTCAATAATATTTTAAAATAAGCTTTATTTAGTTTTTTTTTATATTTTATATTTGCATCCATGCCTTCGAGAAACCTTTCCCATGGGAAAAGTTATTTTCATCTAATTTACCCATTACTCATTCGCTATTTGACGTAGTTCTCTTAAATAAATCATCCTTAGTAACTCTTAGATTTATCTCCTAATTTACAAAAACTGAAATGAAAAGGAACTACTAAATCATTACCAGGAGTGGTTGCAATCTTATTTTGTCATAAGTAAAGGGCAAACAATAAAAACCAAAAGAAAAAAAAAATTCATGGGGGAGAAAAGTATTTTCTAAAATCTCTCTCCGTAGAGAAAGATGCCAGGTCTGGCCGCTCTCCCTCACCGCCAGGCTCGGTTGAACAGCTTAGCCCAAGGAGGCCAGAAAGATCCTTATTAGGCAGGGTACCCTGCCTTCTCCTGCCCAACCACCCCACCAAGTCAGAAGGAAAGGGAACAGCCTACTGGTGTTTTTTTGTTTGTTTTAGAGACTTCGGACAAAATACCCTATCCTTCTGATAGAGACGCTCCAGCACTTTCAAATCTCCTTTCTTATTAAGAGCTGAAAAACGTTACTGTTAGCAGAAAGCGCAACTACTATTGTGCAGAGGGTGGGTGAACTGAGCTGTGTTAGTAGTTAAGGTGGAGTGGGGGAGGGGCGGAATTCACAGGTCAAAAGAAAAGGGAAAGCTAGTTTTAGGCCTTAGGAGGCTCTGGCTTAGAAGCTCACGTGATCTCCATCACCCGGCGTTACAATGCACACGGTTCCTTTGCTGGTGAAGCCTCACTGGGGCCCACACTGCTCCCCAAATAGGCAGACAGATGTTCCTGCCAGCCTGTCACTCCTAGGGTGAGCAGGCTCAGGCTGTTGTGACAAGGGGGAGGACAGGGCCCGAGGGATCCTGAGAGATTCTGTTAAGTGTGACTGGAGGAACCAACCAGAATGGGGAGGGCAGAGAGGCTCTGGTGCTGGACACTGTGTCCCCAACAGCCCTTCCCTTGAGATGGGCACCTCCCCCAGTGACACCTGCCTGGCCGACATGCAGAATAACCAAGGATGAGACAGACACGGCTGCAGGAAGAACCTATGCCTCTCGAGGACCCTCATGGCACCGACTCAGGCCGAGGGTCCCTGTGGTCATGTGATTGGCTGTCTCACTCTGTGCTCAACCTCCCTCAAAAGACAGACCCAAGAGAAGGTGACCCTCCGCTCACTGAGGTCAGTGTTCCTTATTTAAGATAAATAAATAGATACATAAAGGCCTGGAGAGGAGCTATGGGGAGGGGGGAGAGAAAGGTGGAATGCACTTCCATGCAGGGGCGGAAAAATGGGGGAGAGAGAGAGAGAGGGAAGAACGGAAAAAAGCAAGCTTTGAAATCCAATGGTCCCTGGGTTCTGGCCACCCCTAAAGTCTACCTTGCACAGTTTGGCAGCAGCATGATAAAGACAAGTCAACAGAAACACCCGCCTCCCGCCCACCCCATGGAAAAATATACATCCAATATTTATGTAATAATTTAGATAGAGCAAGTCTTCTGCGTTTGTGCAAATAAGTTAAACGGAACAATTTTCTTTTTTCCCATAAAGAAAGAAATGGCAACGCACTTTAAAAACTGGCAGGCCGTTAAAAAGAGCCCGTCTGACCTCTGGCACGCCCGAGCCAAGGCAAGGCCCGTCCTGGCCGGGCTCGCGGGTCTTGGCGGGGAGCGGACCTTACCCTGACCACGTGGGCAGCTTGCGCTTTAAGTGACTCGGGCGCCCCGGGGGTGGGGGACAGGGTCTGGTCCCGTGCGTTCACACCGGGGGACAGGGGGCGGCGGGGAGGGGGGGAACATCAAAAACAGACCACATCCTTGGGCAGACGGGCTCCAGAAGTAGCAGTTTGGACAAGGGACATTTACAAGCACGGAGTGCACAATAGTTTTGTTATTTACAAATACACAGCAGTCCTTCAAGTTTTCAAGTTTCATAAAAAGGAGGAGGAGAGGGGAAAGGGGGAGGTGGGAAGAAAAACCCCAACGAACCGAACAAAAAGAAAAAAAAAAAAAAAAGACACGGAAAAGAAACAAAAACAGAAACAAACCCAGATTAACAACACAACTGTATCGCTCTGAGGACGACAGAGAGTTGACAGAGTCACACACGGTTGGAGTATGTACATCAATTACAGAGGCGGCGCCGCAGGGGGCGGGGCCCGCGCTCGGCCACGCCCAGCACCCACGTGCGCGGGAGCTCGCGCGCGCGCGCGCGCACACACGCCCCGCCACGCACGCCCCGCCGCGCGCCCGCACCCCCCGCCCCGCGCTCGCACGCACGTCCACACGCACAGACACGCCTGCGCGCGGCAGGCGAAGGGAGGCGGGTATCACCAGTCCGCGTCCTCCTCTATGTAATAATCAGGGGCGGTACCATCAAAGAGGCCGGGGTCGAGGGACTTCCGCTGCTTCCCTCTGGCGAAGACGCGCGAGATGGAGCCGAATCCCATCTTCTCTTTCTTCTTTTTCCGTTTTTGGTCTTCAAGATCCTCTAGTGACTGAGGAGTCGGGCCGGGCGGCGGGGGTGGAGGGAGAAGAACAAAGCCACCTGAGCTGGGTGCAGGGGACGCGGGACGGTGGAGGGGACGCGGGACGGTGGAAGGGACAGGGACAGCCGGTGGGTGACGGAGCGGGGCCACCGGTGCGTAAGAGGCCAGGGTCTGCCTCCCCCCCCCTCGTTCGTGGAGCCGACTTGGGCCCGTTGTGGAAGCTCTCCCGGACAACAGTGGGACCCATGCAAGGCAGTCGTGAGGGTGTCAGCGGGGTCGACCACGCTCACAGCAGTGCCTGCGCATCATAACCCTGCAGTAACCCCCAGCTGCTGCTGCTGTACTTGCCACTGTCCCTTAAATTCGGCTTGCCCACAACCCTGGGGTGCTTCCCGAGGGCCCGCAGGAGCGCCTCTGCGCACCGGGCTCTGGCTCGGTCCCTTGTCTGCGGGGACCCTGCAGCAAGGGTACAAATTTCCTGTGGAAAAGTCCCTGTGGGAAAAAGGGGACCCCAGGGGAGCCCGGAAAATGAGGAAGGAGAACCCTGAGCTTTGTGCTGTCCAAGAGCAAGGACCCCAGACCTGAAGGCCCTGGATAAGAGGCAGGACTGGTCATGGTAGAGCGGGGGAGGGGGGGGGCGGCTAGGGCCTGGGTTCTAGGCCTAATTATGTCACTACCCCTGGACTCTTGGAGCTCCTCCAGCCTCTCTGAGGAGACAACAGTGAGGATGGGAATAGGCTCCTGTCTAGGTAACTGAGGGCCTGAGGGTGGTGTCTACAGGGGGGCTTTACAATCAAAGACGCGGGGTAGTGTTCTCCATCCAAAAGGTGGAGGTCAGACTAATCGTTCCCAAAACACATCAGAATTACCCGAATTCCAGGCCCCACCCCATACCTGGTAGATCAGAATCAGGGTTAAAGGCCCAGGAATCTGCATTTGAAAGGTCTTTCCTGGTGGACCCTGATGCAGATGAGCAGTGCCTAGACCAGCATCTGGGAACCCCAGGACTAGACCGCTGATCTCAGAGACCCGCTTCTGACTCTCAATTCCTGTTTTCCTCCCTGTGGTCCCTCCTCACTCTGATGACAGGGTACTGAAATGTTAAAAATGAATAAAGAACAGTTTCCTGCAGCAAGGGGCCCAAAGAGCCTATGGCCTGGGTCATCAGCCTTTGGCTGCCAGAAGATACTCACCAGGGCAGTAGGATGGAAGATGTGTGATGCACTTAATAGGTCCACAGATTAGAAAGACGACAGGGAAGGGCAAACCAGGTACTGAGCCTGGCTCAGGCACCAAACCATGACTGACTGAGGGAGTGGCTAAACTCCTCTCTGCCTTGGGTGTCCCAAGTATGGAAGTGGGGATGCTGAGAGCCCAGGGGAACAAGGGGCAGGGGGAGTCATAGTTACAATGGGATGATGGGAGGGCCCAAGTGGCCAGGGAAGGACACCTACCTGTACAATGGGGTTGTGCAGGTTCTTCTGTACTGGGCCGGGACTGTCGCCCTGTAGCCAAAAAAGAGGGGGGAAATGAAACAGCAGGGACACACAACACATGGGAGCAGAGGTGGCCCATGGAGAGTGGGGTCTTCCATGGAAGGAAGCCATCTCTTAGGAACCACCTTACCTCTGTACTGGGGAACCCACCCCCGCCCCTGAAGCAAACACTCCCAGATGGCTCAACAATGGCACCTGGGGTTTGAGATGCTGCCTGGACCAGAGGTCCTGGGGTGCTCTCCTGCCTGCTCAGACATCTTGACCCCCAACACCCTCTGACCAACAAATCAGTCACTTGAAGACTTCTAAGATCCTGTCCCAAGTGGTCCATCAAGTTGGAACTGGAGATTGGTTATACTTGGTGTTGCTCATAAAGAAATATAATTTTAAAGAAAAAAAGCACAAAAATAAAGAATTTCAGGACAGGAAGACTCGGGAGACTAGGTAGCTTCTAATTTCCCCCACAAACAATTCAATGCATCTCTTATTTTGTGGAGGGGTAGGCAGGCCTCATGGGCCTGATTTACAGATACAGAGAGGCTCCAGGCAATCCAGTGTGATGGAACTAATAATCAGTAGAGCTACAACTCCAATTTGGGACTGTTTCTTCCCGGTCCAGTGCTCCTTTCGGTGGGCATGCAAAGGTGGGTGTGCAAAAGCCTTCACTATGTCCTAGAATCTGGGTGCACTGCCTGGGGGTGCAAACAGATCATTGGGATCACAAGTCATTACAAGGGAGGCCCCTGATAGTTGTTTCCAGAATTGCAGGCAAAAAAGCCATGGAAAAAACAAAGTATGTCACTTGGGCCCTAGTCCATCCATCTTCTCCAACTTCCCTACACTTAGTCCCGACCTCTGCTCTAAATTAGTGGCCAGAGAATAAGATGGACAGGTCCTTAGTCCAGGCTGGGCTGTTCTGACCTGCTGTGCCAGGTCAAAGGCCTGAGAACAGAGGGTTACCTTCTGCTTTTTCCAGGCTCTTCTTGGCTTACCTGTGTGCCCATCTGTTGAAATGGGGGATGAAGGTGGCTGAGGGAGGGCAAGGATGGAACAAATGGTAGTTTAGTCTTTAGTCCCATCCCAAGGTTTGCAAACAGAACCCATCTGGCAGGCAGCTAAGACAGGTCTACTCTGGGCAGGGCCATCTTTGCCAAATTCATGGGGAAGAGAATGAGGCCAGGGCCCAGTGGAATGGCTGTCTTCAGACAACAGGCTTATGAAAGCACCCAGGTCGTGGCAGCAGGGCCCTGTGTAAGGTGATCTTGGAAATAAACAGGCTGTACCTGCCACCTGTAGCAGCTGAAATGTGTCAAGGCCAAGTCCGGCAAGAGGCTAGGCCAAATGCAATTCAAGAGGCCTTTAGAGAACCTTTCTGCAGAATGGACTTTCCAGCAGTATTTTGGCTCTCCGAGCCCCCTCGGGCCCACCATGAGAAGAGAAAATCTGGCCCCTGGGAAGGTCTTCTCATTTGGGGTGTGCGTGGCTCCCCTAGGTCTCTAGCCCGTGCTAACAAGGAGGACATTGTTGGCTGTAGATTCAGCTCAACAGTGGGCCCTGAGAACCAGAGGACAGCTGTCAGAGGCCCTCCAGTGGCCCCCTTCCTCGCCCTGGTTCTGTCATTCAAGACAGCCTCTGTCACAGGGGTTCTGTCCTGAGCACTGGTGAAGAACAAACTGCTTTAAGGAAGTTGAAAAAGAATCCCAGCCTTGAGTGGGTTTCAGGCCTGGAGCGGCCTTCTCCGCATCCCGACTGGGTGGGATAAGGCCCTGGGCCAGTGATCCCTGTTGCCCACGTCATCAGGCGAAGGCAACTAATTTTAAGTTCAGTCTTTACTACTTTTATTAGTAGTCTTTAGCTACTTTTCATGGTTATTGTAGACGGGAAAAAATGTTTCCCTTATGGTTATTCACATATAGAAAAGTTACTGATTATTATACATTGATTTTCAACCAGTACCGTTCATGTCCTTGGTCATTATTGGTTCTAATAGTTTTACAGGTTATTCTCTTGAGTTTCCAGGTAGATAATCATATCATCGGCACGTAAGAGTTATTTTGTCTTTCTTTCCCACTATATTCACCTCATTTCTTTTACATTATCAATCGTGCTGGTTAATACATTAGCTGAGTTTTTGAGAAAGCTTTCTCATGCAATCGAAGACCTAACTCCATGGTGTCTCGGTCTTCATGGCAGGGGAACCCTCCATATTATCAGCTGTGGGACAGAACAAAACCATACAGTGGCCTCCACAGCCCGCTCCCTGGTGTTTCTTGTTGGAGCCTCAACACGGCGTCCTCCTGTCCTCAGGCGCTTGACCCACCTTCGTGCCCTCACTCCTTGGGAGCCCGACTGGCGGCTCCGCCAGTCACCAAGAGTTAGGTGGCTAGGGACCTGCACCTCTTGGTAGCTGGCGCCCAGCATGCCATCAAAAAAGGCATGCGCCCACATGCCTTTGATTAAATAAGCAAAGCGAAAAAACAGAACAAATTCACGGGACGCCTCTCTAGAGGAAATATTTGCCCAAACTCCTGGAAAATGAAAAAAAAAAAAAATCTGGCTCACTCCTGGAAGAAGGACTGAGAGCTGGGTCTACGGGGAAATGAAGTACTGGTAAGGCCCTGGGCTCTGGAAGGTCACAGCTGGGAGGAGAAGCCCACGGTCCCAGACGCAGGGACCCCGCCAGAGGTAGTCCCGAGCTGCGCAGACCCTGAGCCGACCCAGGCCTGCCTTCCTCTGGGTTTTTCTTGCCCTCCCGGACACAAGGAGCAAACAGGCCTCCTTTCTTTCTCGCCCCACATCCATCTCTTCTTGCAAAAAGAACAGACCAGGAAATGCCTTCGCCAGAGTGCTCCCTGGGTGGACGAGAGGAAACAGCGGGTAGGTCTTCACCCCTCCACCCCGCCGCCCTGCGGTTTCCAGGAGGGGCCCCTGGCCCCGGCCCTGCTGCTGCTGGCCTTACGTTGCAGAGGGAGTGTGTCCGGTGTCGAGGGGAGTTGATGTCGCTGGGCGTGGACGACCGGTCTCCTTCGGCGGCAGATGCGTCGGAGATGACAGAGGGCTGCCGGGAGTGGCAGGGGCTCACCCTGACCGCTGGAAAGCAGGAACAGCTGGTAAGTGAGGGGTGACAAGAACGTCCCCGCCTGCGCTGACCTGCAGCCAGGCCACCCTACGCCCCCATTATCCAGATGAGAATGCTGAGACACAGAGAAGGGACTGCCTAGCCCTCTGCCCCTCCGTTCCACAGACCCACACGTCTCCAGAGAGCAGCTGCTGGGAAGGACTGCCCCTGGCCTCTGGATCCAATTAGGCCCTCTCCTAACCACAGCAAAGGAGAAGAGGCAGGAGTTTCCAGGGACCTTGGTGACTGTCCTCACAAGACTCCTACCACCTGGACGTTCCCTGGATCCGGAACAATCCTAACTGCCAGTCAACACCAACTTCCTTAGTGAGAAGCCTGGAGGCCACGGCCAGATCTCCTCTTTCCCTCACACCCCCCACCCAGTCATCCTCAGCGCAACCCTCCAAATCCATCCACTTCTCTCCAACCCCAAACACAACCCCAAGTCCATCCACAACACTACCCCCAAATCTGTCCACTTCTAACCCCAAACACAATCCCCAAATCCATCCACTTCTCTCCAACCCCAAACACAACCCCAAGTCCATCCACTTCTCTCCAACCCCAACACTACCCCCAAATCTGTCCACTTGTCTCCAACCCCACTACCACTACCCGAGCCAAAGCCACTGCTGTCTCTTGCCTGGAAGACCATGCAGCCTCCCAGCAGGCCTCCCTGACTCCATTCCTCACACTGCAGCAAAGCCAGGCATTTGGTCATCCTACCAGCCTCGGCTCATGGTCACACCAGCTTTCTGACAGTGCCCGACGTGCGCCGCCATCTCCTCCCGGCCTTTGCGGGTCCTGCTGCTCATCAGGTACATTCTCATTATCCAGACCTCTCAGCCTGTCCTGAGAGAGGCCTCCCCTGGTTATCAGCTCTCCCCACACTTTTCCCCACCAAAGCCTGTCCTCTGTTGATTTCCCTCCCTGTGCTAACTACCGTCTATCACCATTCTGTTTGTCAGCCCAGTTACACCGGGTTGTTTGTCTTCTCGCCTACAATGTCTGCTCCATGAGGGTAGGCACGCTGGCTGTCTTATCCATGGTGACCTCTAGAGCTCACGGTGCCCGGCATGGAGCACGTGCTCCATCCGTAGTGGTGGAATGGATGGCTGAGCTCAGAAGGCACAGTCCTGGAGAGCCCCCCAGGCCCCCCACCAGATTGCCCTCCTGGCTGCAGGTGCTGGCTGGAGGAAGCACTTAATGCTCAGCAAGGCTGCCTCGGGACCTACTGTAGGCAGGCAGCATGTGAGCAGGTGGGGCTGTAGTAATCGGCCATAGGGTTGAACTCCGCAGTGGGCAGGGGGGGAGAGGGGGGGAAGGGCGCGGGAGAGGGATGGGCAATGAATGGGCTCTGCAGTCAGGGACTGGGGTTCCCAGCTAGGTGGGGGCAGCACCTGCACGTGGCACACAAAGGCAGCCACTCACGTGTGGCACGGCCAGTGGGTGCGGAAGCTGCCCGGAGGCTGCACCCCGCCCCCTGCCAGTGCCGGGAGCGAACCCGTGTTCCGTGGCCCTCCCACACATCCCGTGACCGCGTGGCGCTGTTAATCGAGGCGCTCTGCTGTCCCCCCGCCCCCCGCCAAGGATCCCGAGACCCTGGCTGGAGAATCCGTGCAGCACTCCCTAGACACAGTCATTGGCCCAGGGGTGGGCATGTGACCCAGCCTAGCCAATCAGAGTCCTTCTTTGGCATTTACTCTAAACAGAGGAAGAGCCAGTTTTTCTTTCTCCCGACTTCTGCGCTTTAAGACCTTAAAAGCCTGAACTTGCTGGAGACCGTTTTGCTGCTTTGTGGAAAGAGACGGCCTAAAGAGGAGGCCAAAGGGAGGCAGGCGGGGCCGAGACAGAGAGGTGGACACACCCCGATACTGTCCGGCCCGCGAGATACAGCTGTGCCTGAAGTCCATCTCTGGGACTTCTCAGTTACACAAGCCTGTGGTCTCTGCCCCACAAGCCCCCTAAGCAGCCACAGTGGGAAGAGAGGGGCTGCTTCCCCCCACTGGGGAGGTCAGCGGCTCCTAAGAAGCCCCCGCAGCCAGGGCGGGGCCAGGCTGGGGGCAGGACTCACCTTGCCGGTCTGCAGGGTGGGGGGGGTGTGAGTGGTACAGAGTCTGCTGGCTCTGCCGGATGGCCGCGGTCAGCGGGAGGTCGGCCTGCACCACCCACTCCTGGTTGCCGTTGAGCACCGTCTCCCCCGGCATGGCAAGTGAATGCCGCTTGGGGACGTCCTTGGTCAGCGTAGCTAAGGACTGCTTGGCCTGGAGAGAGGGCCGGGAGACAGAAAAAGACAATGTGATCGAGGCGACCTCTTGGCCTGTTGCTTGGCCAGGACCCACCATGGTGAGAGAGCCGGGAGTCCGACCTTGGTACCAGGTGATCTCTGGCTCTGCATCGCATTGCACTCACTTTGGGGTTACCCCTTAGTTCCTGCTAACACAAAGTGAGACCAGGGTTACAACAGAAAGGGGGGTTGTCCAAGGACACACTTATCACCCATTCTTTCTGGTTCTCCAAGGACCAGCTGGGATTTGAATCAGAGTGGAGGAAAAGTCACTGCCTTCCTGAGCCTCAGCTTCCCCACCTGTAAAATGAAAACCCCAGAGCAAGCAATCTTTAGGGTTCCCTCTAGCTTGGACACTCCAAGTCTATGAAATGACTCCCCCTCCATGGCAGGAGGAGGCTGAGTTGGAAGGTATCAGTCCCATCCCCCAAGCCAGGTAATAATCTCCCTTCCAGTTTAGAAAAACCATCATGTGCTCAGTGCAACAGCCCTGGGTCTCAAGTAGGGAGTGGAAGATTATCTGTGCTTGACAGAGGAGGAATCCGAAGCTTAGAGAAGTGACTTCTTCAAGAATGCACAGCAAGCACAACATTCAAGGGGGTCCCAAGCCTGGGAGTCTGGCCATGAGCCCCGTGGTTTCTACAGCACCGACACTCCTCTGGGGCAACGAAATCACCAGCCCAAGTAATGCAGACTCTGAATCCATGAAGCAGAGACTGGGGTGTGCCTGGTCACCACGAAATCCACAGGCCCTGGCTTGGAGCTGGGCACATGCAGCGATCAATAAAAATCCTCAGAATTAACGGAAGCAGGCTCTGCTATGTCCAGGCTGACAGCTCAGGGAATCTGCTCTGTTAACTTACCCCCAAAGCAAGGGAACAATCCTGCTAGGCTGGGGGTGTCATAGGGTTGTTATAGGCTTGCAGCAACCCAGCAACATGGGAGACTCCCATTTCCTGGCCACCAGGGTACCGCACCATGTGCATCTGACCTCCTGGCCCTCCATCCGGCTACCACTCCATGCACTAAGCTGCCCTACTCCCTTGCTTCCTCCTGCCCAATCCATCTTGGCTGCCTGGAAGACAGACTCAGGGTTGAGAAATGAGCCCCAGGTCAGTCTGCCATCATGCGAATGAGCCCTCAGCTCTGCCCTCTTGCACACGTTCCCAGGTACCTATGCGGGAAGCCTTAGGGATCGCTCTTCTGTCCCCACCTGGCTTTCTTCTCCCAGGTGGGGCCTCAGCTCTGTCTGGGCCTGGGAGAGGCACCTTCTAGCTCACCAGGCAGCTTGACATCATTGCTACTTGACAGCTGGGGGGTCCCCTACGGCGAGTCCTGCAGGATGGGGTGGTGGTACCTCTGAGTTCTAAAGCACAGGGACTCTTACAAATGGTCCACTCATGACAGAGCTACAACAGAGACGAGACCTACAGGAGAAGTGTGTAGAGTCAACTTAAAATAGAGGCATGTGCGTGTGCATGCACGCCCAGCACTGCAACGGGTCATCTTCCTGTAGCAGTCTACACCGCGTTCTTTGGCTGACCTCTTCCGCTGAATGTGCTTTAATGCTGGGAGCATCCCTTGAACGCTGGCTCCCTCTTCTGTCTGAGCCTCTCCCCTCTCCCGAGCGCTCTGCGCCTGGAGTTCTGAGCTAATGGATAGTGGGACATTGGCTCAAACCCCCTCACGTGACGGAAATCAGACAGAACTGGGTTCAAACTCCACTTCTGCTATTTAACTTGCTGTGTGACCTTGAGCAAGGTCCTCACGAGTAGGATGGGTAACGGAGAGGGATCCTTTCTGTTTAAGTAGCACCACCCAGAGTTGTGTGACAAAGTGGCCCAGCAAAGTGCTTTGGAGTTTGGGCTCAGAAATCGGACTGCCGGGATTTGAGCCCGGCTGCACCCCTTCCCAGTGGAGGGGATCCTGAGTGAGGTCCCTCAGCCCTCGGCGCCACCACGCCCTCATCTGTCTGAGGGGGATCACATGGTTGCTATGGAGAGCCCTGGCCTATGGGAAAATACTCAATAAAGGTTAGTGACTTATCACGAAACATCTGTAAGACGTGGACTAGGTCCCACGAAAGCCCAGGACGCCGGCTGCCCTACTGCACGTTCAGTAAGTCGCAGCTGCGGGGGTTGGTGGGGTCATTGATGCCCCCCGCCCCTCCACACACACACACAGGGTGAGAAGATCCAGGAGACAGGCTGGACCCTGCCCTGGGCCTCCCTCCCTGACTGCCTGGAAGGCCTGCTGATGGGCAGCCATGAAGTAGTCTGCATTGGACAGTGAGCCTGGGCCCCCGATGGATGCTGGGAGTGCGGCTCAGCGGAATCCTTCACTAGCTTTTCAAGGCATTCCTGCTTGTCCAGGGGACGTCTCCGCTGGCCAAAGGCTGGGAGGATCCTGGTATAGGAACCTCCAGGAAAACATGAGCAGGTCTGTGAGCAGGTCTGGTCCAGGGCCAGGAGGTGCTGCTTGTGGCAGGCGGGTTTCCGCAGCGCGAGGGCAGAAAGAGCGCCAACCCAGAGCTCGGCCGCCCCCGTCATCCCCCTGCTGCTTGACCCTGCCTCTCACCCGCCCTCACCACACCTGACTCTCGCCTGGGCCTGTGGCGGCTGCCATTTTTACAGACAAGGAAACGGAGGCCCAGGCAGGTTAAAAGTGACTTGAGGTCGCACGGTGACTGGCCAGTGGAAGGGACACGAGAATCCACACCTCCTCATCCTGGTGGGGCCGAGGACAGGATGGGGCTAGGTGCAGAACACAGGTCAACAGCTGCCGTTCACTGAGCATCTCCTCACCTCACCACCGCCCCAGGAGGAATGTCTTATAGTCCTGACTTCATACATGTGGAAACTGAGATTCAGAGAGGCTGAGTGCCTTGTCAGAAGTCACACAGCCTGAAGATGGCAGGACCCAACTGGGACTCTGTTAGGCATAGCCCGATGCTGAGACGGGGCCGTCCCACGCTCCCTTCTTGAGAAACATCCAACTTTACAGAAGACTGGTTCTCAACTGGGGCGAAATCTGCCCCTACCCACCTCCCCAGGGAACCCTGGGAAATGTCCTGAGACTTTTGGTTTTCCCAACTGGGAGGTGTTCCTGGCACCTAGTGGGCAGAAGCCAGGGAAGGTGTTAGGCATCCTCCAGTGCGCCGGCCGGCCCCACAACAAACTTACCTGACCCCAAATGTCAACAGTGCCGAGGGTGAGGAGCCACATTTACAGTGTAGTCAATGGAAGAAACGTCTCCTGTTTTGGAGACACAGGGTTGACAGAAAACTAGGCCACGATGAACCAAGCTTTAGTGGGGGTGGGGTGGGGGGTGGCAGGACTAGCATTTCGGGGAAGCCTGTGATCTCGGGGGCTGGCAGTCCTGGCTCCCATCCCTTCTGTGTGGTGGACGCCAGTGGGGAGGGCCTGAGAGACAAGCCATGGCTGCTGGGGGCGGTGCCTCCTTCAGACCAGCAGCCAGATGTCTTTTTAAAGACCTCGCGAGCGAAGGCGCCACATCATGGGGCACAGGGCCTGCCCGACTCCACCTGCTGGGCAGCCCTGGGTGAGCTCCTGCCCCCCGAGCCTGTTTCCACATCCCTAAAATGGGCACAACAGGAATATAGGCCTCACTGGAGTGACTGCTAATAGGTATGAATTTCTTTTTAGGTGGTGAAATTGTTGTGGAACTACACCGTGGTGAAGGTTGCACGGCTCTGTGAACATACTAAAATCCACTGAATCGTACATCTTAAAAAGGATGAATTTTATGGTAGGTGAATTATATCTCAATAAAAGAACATGTTAAAAAATATATACCTACACCCCACAGGGTGGTCCCCCGAGGCCAGTGTGGTTACAGAGGTGAAACCATGCCGGGAGCGGTAATGCCTGGGGCGGCCAGGAGTCGTTAATCGGGAACACCTCCCCCCACAAGGGCAGGTGGCTGAGTGGGAACGTGGGTGCTGCCACCCCCAAACACCCAGAGGGCTTTGCTTTCTTGGGAAGCCCAAGTCTTTGGCATTTACTCAAGGGAAGCAGGCCCTCCAGAGCCACACAGGGTGTGTGGAGACCCAGAGCCCAGCTCCCCCACAGAGGCTGGAAGGAGGGGCAATGCCTAAATTGGGACAGGGCCCGCTTATGCTCATCAGGCACCCAGCTGCTTCCCAGGGTTTTACTGTCACGGGTGGGTGTGAATTTGCCAGCTCAGCTCCCATCTCCTTGGTGGCACCTCGGCGTCACTTAAGAAATGACTCATCACCAGTGGCCAGAGCCAGGACCCCTAGGTAAGTGGTAAACAAGTGACCCTAGAAGGGCCATTTTGCTACCTTTGCTGGACTTACAAAAAAAAAAAAAACTGGGGTGCCATTCTGAGGCAGGTTCAAGTTCATCCTCCCCAACAGGGGCCGCCGAGCAGACCACTCCGTGTAGAACCCTGGCTTCCCCACCTCTGTGACTACCTTGGCTTCGAATCATATCTAAGTCTGGCCCTCCACCTTCCCGCTGCACCTGTGAGCTCCTGACTTCCCTTCCAGCACATCCCATGTGCTAAACCAGCCAGAGCGGCTTTCGGTGGCTCACACCCAAGGCACATGTATAAGGCACACGCCCAGGGACGGCACCCTCCCTTTAGTCTCGGCCTGGCCAGCATGGCAGTGGGACAAGCTGTCAACGCTGCCTGGAGCAGGCAGTTCCGGAAGCCTCCAGGGTGTGAAATTCTGCGGATGGCGGGCAACAGAGGGAACCTCCAGTCTGGTGAACACCCCAACAACACCGGGGCTGTCATGCGTCTTAGCAAAGGCCCTCCCTCTGCTGCCGAGCCCTAGGCAGACATCGGCCACGCTGATGGATAAGAGGCCTGTACCCTAGGCTGCAAATACTCACCGTAACTATTCACACTTAGCAAAGGGGGTGTGATGCCCGCCAGAGGAGAGGGCAAGGATCTGAGTGCCGTTGGCCAGAACGGAAGCAGGCTGAGCATTCTGGGCACAGTGAGAGGAGAAAGAGAGGAGATCTGGTTCCCAATTCTGAAAGACCCCAGAAATCCCCAGAATGCTTGAGGCCAGTGCTCCACGGCCAGGAAGACACATGTGGCCATCTACGTGCGGGGTACTGGGAAGACCTGCACCATCTTCCCAGGTCTGCAGCTGGGAAGGTTTCTGCCCTGGGCTGCAGGCGGCCAGCGCCACCGACCTCACTGGTGGGCGAAGCACCCACCCTTCGAGGGGACCTCGCAGCTGCAGCTTCTTCCGGCCCGGGCAGTTCTGACCACTAGGGGTCAGCATTGGACAGGAGACCCAGGAGAGGTCCAGGGGTCCTGACCCGCCACAGGGTGGCCCACGATCCTGAAGGAAGTGACCCCAGAGAAGGTTTGTGCCGCGATATCCTCAGTACGTACAGCACCACGTGAAGTGCTTCCCTCATGTTACTTCACTGAAATCCTCAGAAAGGCCCTATGGAGTAGATGCAGTTAGCCCTATGTAGACTTGACGAAATAGGTCCCGAGAGGTGAAGGGTCCCGCCCAAGGTCACACAGCTAGGAAGCAACGGGGCTGGATTCAAACCCAGAACCCGTGGCTGTCACCACACGGTTAGCCCGCATCCGTGCTCTCTGCAGGAGGCCGTTGTGTTCTAAGAGCTTCGTGGGACCCCCCGCCCCCCCACCCCTCAGGAGCACCCTGCACACACTCCTCCCAGCCACGGTTACATTGAGCCCCTGGTAGTTTCAAAGGCCCCTAAAGCCATGGGCTCCCTGGAGTTTCCCGGCCATCTCCTGGGAGGGCAGGGTGAGGTAAGACCCCCGCCCCCTTCCAGTACCAGATAAAGGGCACTGAAGCCCAGAGAAGCTCAGTGAGTGGCCCGAGGTCACACAGGAACAGGCAGAGCAGGACTCCAGGGCCCGGGACCCCTTCCACCAGTGGGGGTGGGAGAGTGAGGGGGAGGGGCAGAGGGAGAGAGAATCCCAAGCAGGCTCCATGTCCAGCGTGGAACCCAATGCGGGGCTTGATCTCACGACCCTGCGATCATGACCTGAACTGAAAGAAATCAAGAGTCGGACCTTAACCAACTGAGCCACCCAGGCACTTCTCCCCTGTCCACCAGGCCCGGACACACCACCTGGGCTCTCTGTCCCCACATGTGGGCTGGGCACTTCCATGGAAAACTCAGCGCTTGGAAGTTACTTTGAAGGTTTGTTTTGGATTGGAAAAAAAAAAAAAAATAACATTTTTTTCCTTGACAACCCAAGTAAGACATTTTCACTAGAGGTTTCTTGCAATCCTCCTACCCAGAAATAACCACTGTTAGTTTTTTGGTGTATTTTCTCCCAAATGTTTTCCTAAACAAATATGTGTATTTTTAACAAAAATGGGCTTTGTTTGTTGACAGTGGCCTGGGTGCGTGGAAGGGAGGATGGGCTCCCAGCACACTCGCCCGGCCCCTGCAGGTGGATGAGGGGCTGCGGCCTGGGCTCAGGGATTGATGTGGAAGGAAGCTGACGGAGCATCACAGACCCCGTGCCCAGCCGCACCCCCTCCCCGGCCCGTTCTGTGTGACTCCACCAGGGGACTCCCAGTGAACCTGTCCCCACACCCCGTCCCCAGCGTGTCACGTGGCTTCTGGCAGCCCAGACGCCCCGGCTGTGTGAAGGTGGGGAGGGGTCTCACCATGGCCAGCTCGGCCTCCAGCTCCTTCATCCGGTTGTCCTTGAGGTCCAGCTGGGAGCGCAGCGCCGTGGCATGGTCCGTGGCCTCCTTGGCTTGGCGCCGCAGCTCCCACTTCTCGCGCTCCAGCAGGTCCTTCTCCTTAGCCAGGGCTTTGACGGCATCCTCGCTCTCCTGCGGGGACAGAGCACCAGGCCGTTACTGCGGGGGCGCGGGGCCTCCTCTTGGAAGGGCCAGAGGGGGGCCTTGAGCCTTGGACCAGAGGAAGGTGAGGGGAGGCCCCCGGCTCTGCCACAGCTTAGCTGGGGGACCAGACTGAGACAAACCATTAGGAGATGCTCAGTAAATACTGTTTCTGTGAATCAGTGAGCAAATGAATGCGACGAGGAAGTGTTTTTACCCCATCAAGTCTCCGTTTCTCCATCTCTGAAATGGTGGGGGGTAGTTGATATTACTTGTTTCAAAGAATTGTTATAAAGATGAAATGACCTCCCGTGTGGGAAATACGTGGAGTCCGAGGGAAGTCTGGGTCAGTAGCGGGTGTGGGGCTTTGTCCGGGTGGTTTGGTAACGTGTGTGTCACGGAAAGGAGAGACGGAGAAAGAGACAGTGGCTGAGCAGCTGCTCTGGCTGCCCCGGGGTCCTGCAGCACCCCACGGGGTCAGAGCCCACGCCAAAGCAGGCGAGCGGCTGTGACTGAAGGCAGCACGGTCGCCGGCCGGTCCCCCGCCCCGAGCCGTTTCCTCCGGGGTGCAGAGGGAAGGGCCCGGGGCTCTGGCTGCGCCGAGCGAGCGAAGCCAAGGGACAGACAGCTGAATCAGGGGGCCTGACCTCCGTGGGCAAGAGCCACGTGTCCGATCAGCAGGCGCCCTTCCCAAGAAGAAGGGTCCCAGCGCAGGGCCCTGCCCAACCCCCAGCAAGGTCTTCCCATTGATCGGATCAGGAGCGGTGCTCCAGGTCTGTGTGCAGCCTGGGGCTGTGGAGGGAGGCGGCCCTCCTGCCGTGTTTACCAGCCCTGTCGCCAAAGGCCTGACAGCCAGATGGCCAGAGCCAGGGAGGCCGGGGGCTGGCCTTTTCTCTGGGGTTGTCACAGGGCTGAGGCTACGGCTTATGGTCTGGGGAGAGGGAGTGTGGGTCAAATCCTGGCTCTGCAAGGACAAGCAGCAATGACTATCGGGCCCCCGCGCCCTTGTCTGTAACCCAGAGATAATACGCAGGGACTTCAGGGTGTTACTTTGAGGATGGAATGAGACCATCCACGTGGCGAGCTCAGCACGGCGTGGGCACACAGCAGTGCCTGCTCGGCGGTCCTCTCTGAGCAGCCTTCCGGGACCACCCGCCTGAGAGCAGCCCTGGGCTCTCCGTTCTGCCACCTGACGTTGGCCACCGAACCCGTATTCACGGATGCCGTGGGCAGGCACGAGCCACACAGAAATGCCTGCATCTGTGGAGCTCCCGGAGCAGAGGCTCCTGGCACGCGCCGTGTGAGAGCAGGGACGTGCAGCTTCGGGGCGCGGGCACAGACCCGGGTCCCAGCGGGGACAGCCCGCACACAGCAGCGGGCGACAGACACAGCTGCGACATGATCAGGCGCACTCGGCTGCAGGGGGCCGGCCGGGAAGGCCATCGCGCCACGGCTCCTGGGCTGGTGCGAGCAGCCCGCGCGCCCCAGCTTCAGTGCAGCCTAGAGGGGGTGCGGGGGACGGTCCCTTCCAGGACGTGCCACTGGCCCCTGCTCTTTGGGCTCAGGACGCCTGGGTTTGAGTCTTTGCTGCAGGGCGCTGGCTGAGTTGTTCAACTTCCCCAAACCTCGACCAACCACCTCATTTGTGAGACGGCGACAGTACCACCTCCCAGGGTGAGGGATGCTCTGCAGAAACCGGCCATGCAAGATACACAGCGACGGATGGTACTATCACCCATCACAGGTGGAGCTGTACTGAGGTTCTGGAAGCAAGACTCTCAGTGCAGGGAGGCATGCCACTGCTGGTTAGTTCTCCCTTCTCTGTGGAGCTGGGTTCAGGTGGGGTCAGGGCAACAGGGGACAGGCAGGGCCCCCAGCACGCACGCGGAGGGGGAGCTCCTACCCTGGGGGCTGAGCCATGTCCTGGGCATCGGCCCCCAGCACCCAGCCGCAAGCCTGGATCACAGAAGGGCCCGGGAGATGAAGTGTGTGGAACTGAGTAACTGGGTAAGGACCGTCCCTTAGAACTGGCTGGTGTGCAAGAGGCTGCTTACAAAACATTTTTGAATTAGGAGGAAGGTCCCCTAGGACCCTCAGGGTCATCTTTGTCTCTGTGTCTGTTTGCAGTCACTGACTGCACTGGTCATGAGCAGACCAGAGGGAAAGCCCGTAGACAGGTGCTTTTCGACTTGGTGAAGACTCTGATGCCCCCTCCCATGATCATATTCCCTGGCGGCAGGAGAGTGGCATCCCAAGACGCAGCAACTGACACGGAATGTTCTGAACACACGCTGAGTACGGTGCCTCAGCGTTTTAGGCAATTATATTTAAACCTCGCAACCACCCGTGAGGTGGGGGACTGTAGTGATCCCCATTTCACAGATGAGTGCATTGAGGCCAGAGAAATAAGTTCCCCAGCCCCTCAGACAGTGTGGTAGAGGTCTCAATCCTTGCTGGTAACTGAGGCAGGAAAGCAACAGAAAGGAGACTGGCCAGGGAGGCTGGACCCAGATGTGCGTCAGGGTGGCCGGGATTTATGAGGGGAGGATTTGGCCCGCTGTGCCGGGCCTCAGATGCGAAGCTGGGAGTGGGGTCCCCCTACTGGCACCTGGGGCTCACTGGACAGAAGTAGGAGGGGTGCAGTGAGGAGGGGGTGGCAGGGGGACACAGGCCTGGCTGGGGAGGTGAGGAGGGCAGGATGAAGATGGCCTATTGTGACAGCAATTGGCCCCCCGCCTGGCTGCCCGGCTTGCTGCAAGAACTTCCTCAGCTGATTTATGGAGAGTCCCAAATCCACCTCGGAATGGCACCCATGTGACAGGGAACATGCATTAGGCACAACTTTCTGGGATGTTGCAATTCTGTGAACTTTCTGGGCAGGCCCCGAACCCCTCATTTCTCAGCAGCCTGCGCCCGTGCTGACCCTAGGAGCTCAGAGAACTGGGATCTGCTCCCTGCTCCAGGGAAGGCCTGCGGGGGTCCCTAGGAGGAACTGGCTGAGCAGGGGCAGGTGAAGTGGCAGGGCCAAGGAGGGTGGGGGGCACCTGAGGGTTCCCTTCATCCTGTTCACACAGGGACACTTATTTTGTGCATAAAAGGCAAGTCATTTTTTTTTTAACCAGTTGCAAGATCTTGGAAGAGACCGAATAAAATCAGGACTTGCGGTTTTAGCTTCTCCAAACCAGCTCTAAATATGTGGCTTTGGGTCTGTCCCTGGACCCTTCATGGCCTCAGTCTTCCCATCTGTAAAATGGGGTTGGACCCAAGAAGGGTTAAAGACTATCACAATGTTACTACTCCACTGATATGCTGGAAGTATAAGAACAACTTGCTCCACATGACAACAAGGCTTAAGACAGTAATTTAACAAAAACATTCATGTTTTCCAAATTCCATTTTTCTGGAAACAAATCTGAAGGGTCTTATGAAGCCATTCCGTAAGAGTGACATCTGATGCTGAGCTGTGGCTGTCTATGGCTGCCCACGGCTGCAGCAGCTTCAACCTTACCCCCCACTGCTGGTTGGACTTAGCAGGGGGGCCCCGCAGTTACCTGGACTTTAAAAAAAAGGGCATGGTCCAGTGGGGGAGCTGGATCTCCGTGGAAATTTTATTTTCAAGTAGGAGCCCAATTATAAAAACAAATTTGATGACCCACTGCAAGACAGAAGTGTTTGCTATTAAGCCCCAGGAAGGCCACAGTGCCACTGAAATGCCCAGCAACCACCCATGGCTCACGGGTGGGGGCGGCCAGGACCTCTTCTCTGTGGTCAGCCTCGGGTTGCTCCGTAAACATCAACAGTGGAAATAACTCATTTGTTTGACTAAAGTCCTACTCACCCCACAGAGCCCAACTCATATGTCACCTCCTCCGTAAAGCCTTCCAAGACTCTTTCCCTGCAGGCAGAATTTCCTGCTCTCTCACCAGGGCTCCCAGGTCTCTCTGCACACTGTTATTATGGTATTATTAACAAGACGCATAGCTAATATTTACCAAGCCCTCAGTATACACCAGATGCCACGCAGATCACCTCATCCAGTGTTCTTCATACCTTTCCAAGGTCTGAGGCTCTCCAAGGTGAGGCGAGATGCCCTAGGACACATGCCTTGGGGGCTGGGATCTGAACCCAGGCCAGCCAGAATCCATTGTCTACACTGTCACCAACTGGGCTGTCCAGCCCAGGCTTATTTGCCCAGGAGGCATGGGGGCCCCCAGCTAGGGGCTATGCCCATTTCATCTCCATAGCTAAGCCCGAGTCCTCCTCAGGTGAGCAGGTGACATGGGCAATGAGTGTGTGTTTGGGGATTAGTGAAGCCAGACCTCGTGACGGCAGAGAAGATATCCTGCAGGCAGTGGCAGGTAGGGGTGCTGGTGTCTGCAGAGGGGGTCAAGGGGGGAGGGAGCTGGCGTGGGGGGGGGGAGGAGAGGGAGCAGGGGAGGGGAGAAGAGGAAAGGAAGAGGGCTGAGGGAGCAGGAAGGGGAGGAGGGGGAGCTGGTATCTGGGGGAGGGAGCAGGGGGCAGGGAGGCAGGGGGAGGGGAGGAAGCGGGTGTCTGGGATGGGGGAGGGGCGGGAGCAGGGGGCGGGGAGAGGAAGGGGGAGGGAGGGGCCTGCCCCCACCTTGCGGTGCTGCTCGTAGTTGCGGATGAAGTCGCGCAGTTGCTCCTCGCGGCTCTCCAGCGTGGCATACAGCTGCTGCATCTGGCTCACCAGGTCGGTCTTCTCGCCCTTCAGGCGCTTCCGGTCGGCTTTCATGGCTGCGGGGCAGGGGAGTGAGTTAGTGCCCGAGACCCCAGTTGTTCGATGGTCCCAGATGCTGGGACCCTGCCTCTATCCTTTTAAGAGACAAGAAAGCGGGGTGTAGAAAGATGACGTTTCTCTCCCACGTGCCCAGGTCACTTAGTGGCATTCCCAAGACTCGAACGCAGGTCCGCCTGTCTCAACAGTCCCTGTCCTCACCTCTCAGTTTTATTGATCCAGTCAGGGCAGCAAGTCCTAGACTGAGCATCCCTCCGAGCCCTGAGCTGAAGAGGTCTCCAGGGACAGGGAGCTGGAGGCCTGGTGAGCACCCACATCCACGGCCCAGGAAGCTGGTGGCGCCCGACTCCCTGCTGAATGAGCCCCCATGGTCCACTCTGTGCCCCAGGACCACTCAGCCCAGCACGACAGTCCATCATCTAGTTCGTTCCCTCCACAGGAGAAGCACTTGATTAAAAACACGCAGCAAGATACGACACCAAAAGTATGCATAGCGGAACAAATACAGATGCATCACACTCCATCAACATGGAACCCTGCTGTGCTTCCAAGGCCACCACTAAGGAAGTAAAAAGACAACTCAGGTAATGGGAGAAAATACTTGCAAACCATCTATCTGATAAGGGGCTGACATGTAGAATAGACACAGAGCTCTTACAACCCAATAATAAAAAGACAACCCAAGTAAAAAATAGGCAAACCATCTGAATAGACATTTCTCCAAGAAATGGTCAATGAGTACACGAAAAGGAGCTTGACATCATTCATCAACAGGGGAAATGCAAATCAAAACCCCAACGAGATACCACTTCACACTCACTAGAACGGCCAAAATAAATAAGATAGACTCAAGTGTTGGCACAGATGTGGGGAAACTGGGACATGTCACACGCTGGGGATGGATGGAATGGTGCCGCCATGTTGGAAGAGAGCCTGAGAGTTCCCCAAGTGATTCAGTATCAAGTTACCTTGTGATCCAGCAATCCCCCTGCAGGCATACACCCAACGGAAATGAAAACATACGTCCACACAAACACACAGACACAAACGTGTACAGCAACATGGGTCACAGAAACCAAAAGGTGAAAAACCGCCCAAATGTCCATCAACTGATGAATGAATTAAAAACACAACGTGGTATATCCATACGAGGGAACATTATTTGGCAATAAAAAGAAGTACTGCTTTATGCTATACCATGGATGACATCATGCTACAAGAAAGGAGCCAGTCACGTATGGTGTGATTCCGCAGACTTTATGAACCGTCCACTAGGGAAGTCTGGGGAGACAGGAAGTAGACTTGTGGTGGCCGAGGGCTGGGGGTGGTAGCTGGCGGGGACGTGTGGATGGAGGGGTGGTGGCTGGAGGGCATGGGGTTTCCTTCTGACGTGATGAAAATGTCCTAATACTGACTGTGGTGGTGGATGTAATGATCTGTGAATATACTGAAACCCACTGAATTGTACATTGTAAATGGGTGAATTGTATGATATGTGAATTATATCTTAATAAAGCGTTCTCTCTCTCACTCTGTCACACATGCACATGCACACGCACACACACACACACACACAAAGGGCCACAAGTCGCAAGCAGCTGCCTGACTCCCTGCAGACTCTCTCTCCTTGTGCCCTCTCTCCACTGGCTCTTTGGCAAATGGAGCTGCTGAGCTCAGGGCAGACTCTGGCTGCAGGGTGGGCTTCGCTGCCCTTTCCCAGAGGCCCCAGAACTCTGTTCCCTCCCTGGAGAGAACACTGAGGAAGCCTTTAGTGTGAGAAGGCACAGAGTAGTTAGGTCATTTTCCTGAAGTCACACAGCCGTGTCTGACCCCAAAGCCCACACAACTGACCCTACATTATGTTGCCCTTACAGTGAGTGTCCAAATGGGGTCCCGGCCCCATGGCGAGCTGAGGGCAGTGATACGGGACGGGCGATGGCTGTGTCACCCCATCTCGTCCTGGACATCCTACCCTGCAAACTCAGGCTGCCAAGAGGAGAGTCGGAGCCACCAGGCGTGACCTAAGGACCGAGGACCCTGGGCTCCCGGCCTGGTGTATGACAGAAGCTGATGTCCTTCTGGCCCCAAGGGGACCTCCTTCATCCTCCTGCCCTTTGCCTCCCCCCCTCCCTGCAACCTGGGTAGAACAGGGTGGAGGTAGGTCAGCTGGGACCATGGGGAGGCCCATGCAGTGGGGACCCTGGGTCTTGGGCAGCCCTTTACATTCCAGCTTTCAACGTGCCCCTCCTGCAGCTGGACACATCCCATGTCCTCCTCACGGCAGCGTGGAGGAGCAGCAGGTAAGCTCAGCAGGGCCGGAACTCCAGGCCGCGGGGCTGCGGCTCCATGGGACAGGGACAGTGGAGGGCACGGAGACAGAGCTCACGTGTTGTCCTCCTGTCAGGCAGGGGATGACCCTGGGGACAGGTGGGAGGCAGGCAGGGCTGGGCCAGTTTTGGGCCCTGTACCCTAACATGGTGTGACTGTGTTCCCGGTGAGCTTCACTTTCAGAAAACCCAACATCTAAAGACGTAAGTGGGTCAGAAGGAATCTCACAGGAGAGCCCAGGCGCTGACTGTCACTGCGAACTCGGCAGTTTCCATTTGCATTGTCATTAGATCCTGGATCCTAGCCACACTCAGGTGACAGAGGTGGGTGGGTGGGTATTTTGATCATCCCATTTTATAGGGGAGGAAGCTGAGGCCACATGGCCAATAAATGGCAGAACTGGGTTTGACCTGGCGCCTGACTCAGGCAGGTTTGAGACTGTTGTGCGGGGGGGGGGGGGGGGGGGGCGGGGGGCCGGGGGGCAGGGGCGGGGGGCAGCTGACCTGAGCAAAGTCATCACTGTGGCTCCCAGTGAGACCCTCCACCCCAGGGGAGCAGCTGCTGCTGAGCAGGCGTCATGGATCCTCCTGGGGAGCATGCCTCTGCCCTGCAGCTGGCAGGGAAAGCCATGCCTCTGCCTTCTGGTTGGAAATTAATCCCCCTTGGGCTCTGCTTTGCCTCCTTCATTAGCCTTGTCTGGACAAACACAAAATTCTAGACTTTGCTCTTGGCAACTGGAAGATCCGGGAAGGAATGCCGCGCCTTTCCTCCACAGCACTGCCAGGCCTCTCTTCACTTTTGCCACATGGCCTTGGAGAGGGGCGACGTGGCAGCCTCTTGCCACGGATTCCTCACTGGTCCATCCTGCACCATCTGCGCGTGCAGCTGCATGGACCCCCGTTCTATTCTTCAGTGGAGGGGTGGGTGTGCGTGTGTCTGTGCGTGTCGGTGGTCTCAGTGGTGGGGCAGGGGGCTACACCTCCCCCATCTGACTGGGGGCTCCTGAGAGCAAGGGGTGGTCTTCTGCCTTCACATTAGTAGCTCCTCCCTAAGAGGAAACAGAGAGCCCCCCCGAACTGCTGACTAAGCCCCTTCTGTGTGCCAGTCTCCCTGCCTGTTGCTGTCGGGGGGACAGGATGAATGAGACATGGTCCCTACCTCTTGGGTGGTCGGCAGTGTGATGGAGAAGACAAACCCCTACACACGTGGATGACACTAGACTCCATCCACCCTGCTCCTTACCAAGAGAACCCCAATTTTGTTTGTGCCAGCTAAAACACTCAACATCCCAAGCTCCCCTGCAGCTAGAGGGGGCATGTGTCTAATTTTGGCCACTAAGATGTACACAGGGGTCTATGGGAAATCCCCCGATGTCTTTTTTTTTTTATTTTTAAAAAAGATTTTATTTATTCATTTGAAAGAGAGAAACAGAGCGAAACAGAGCGAGCACACACAGGGGGAGAGGCAGGCTCCCTGTCGAGCAAGGAGCCCGAATTGGGGCTCGATCCCAGAACCTGGAGATCATGACCTGAGCCACCCAGGCGCCACCCCCCCTTCTTTTTGAGAGAGACTGCTCGAGGGGTGGGGGTGGGAGAGTGAGGGGGAGGGGCAGAGGGAGAGAGAGAATCCCAAGCAGGCTCCATGTCCAGCGTGGAACCCATGCGGGGCTTGATCTCACGACCCTGCGATCATGACCTGAACTGAAAGAAATCAAGAGTCGGACCTTAACCGACTGAGCCACCCAGGCACTTCTCCCCTGTTTTCTTTATAATAAAAGGTCATAGTATAGTACGCTGGCAGTAACTCTTCCCTTTTGCCCTTCCCTTGTCTTCCTGCTAGGAACACAGATGTGACATCCTGAGGCATGGCAGCCATTTTGTGAACACAAGAATGAAGACACAAACTGAGAATGGGAGCAGAAAGACAGAAGGAGCTGGACCCGTGATGGCACCATTTGGGCCAGGATTTCTTATAACAGGAGAAAAATAAACCCCGCTGTTAGTGAGAGTTCCCATTTTGTGCACCCCAACACATTCTTAACAGAAACATCAAGGCAGGCTGTAAGAAGTGCTATCACCCCCATCACGAAAGGCTCTGCTCCATGGTTCCTTCACCAAGCTTTCCTTGGGAATCCCTGCTCTACAGATTCTGGGCTGGACCCCGCCAGGCTGAGGACTGAAAAAACCATGAAAGCTGACTCTCTAGGAATGAATGCCAAGTGAAGATCCCTTAAAAACAAAGATAAGATACTTCTGGAACCACAGTGTAAACAAAGAAGCTGCTGTGAGATCTGCCACAGCTTTTCAGAAGTACACACGTCCATAACCCATCAAGAAAACTCCACAGAGAAGCAGGACCTGGGAGCAGGCACCTGGGGGCCCCTGCACTGGCTTGAGGTGGGAAAGTGTGAGTGTGTGTCACAATCAAGCCTGACTACCCCCAAGTCTCCAGATGCTGGGTCATCAGACAGGGGGCTCCCTGAAGGGAGGCACTGGAATTATAACTCTAACAAGGAGATCAGCCCCACAGGTCTCCAAGAATTAATTTAAACTACTAATTTATGCAGCTATGAAAAATATGCAGTAGGGTGCCTCCTTCCCTTTGCCACACGTCTGCTTTTAGCTCTCCTTCAAAACCCTATCCTCACGTTCTCCAAATGCTGCTAATGCAAGACAAGCCTCTCTCTCACCAGCCTCCTGACTTGGCCCAAAGCTCCCAGCTCCGTTCACCTTCTCAGTCATCCAGCTTCACCCAGGCGTGTCCCATTCCAGCAGCCAGGCCACCGGGACCACTGCCATGGTGACGGGTGATGTCATGCCCAGCAGGCTCTGTGGGATCACCTCAGCTCCTGGGAATGTGGGGACTCGGGGAGGAGGGGGGAAGGAGGGCGTGCAGGGAGGGACTGATTTTTCTAACCCACAGGAGGCCGCACACATACGTGAGACACGGGGGGTGTGACCAGGGGCCCCGCTGTGCCCCACAAAGATGGAGCTTCTCTGGGGAGGTCACTCTTCTCAAGCTTTTGCAGTGGCCCTTTCCGAAGCAGACCCCTTCTTCCTTTCCTGGGCCTAGAGTGCTGCAGCCCCTCACAGACGTGGGGCAGGGGCGGGGGGGTGCAGCATCAGCCCCAGTTTAGGTTGCAAATGTGCATCTGGGAGGACAGGACCAGACAGCAAAAGGGTCTCTGCAGTTCCCCTTCACTCCCGCCGTGGGTAGAGCAGACCCTCAGCTGCAACGCCCCGACGAAGGGAGGCCTCAGCCCATGTGCGAGGGAACCGGACAGGCTAATTCTTGGCTTTTGAGCCTCTGGGGGCCGTGCGCCTAGAGGGTAAGGAATTTGATAGGGCACTTTTGAGCAGGAGGGGATTTCTGCTAACCCACCCACCAAGGCAGTGCGTGCAGAGAACCTCGCAGGGGAGTGAGGGACCAGGCTCCCAGCCTTCCCCTCTCTGAGCCTCAGCCCATGCCTCCAGCACGAGTTTGCTGGACTCTGTGAGCTTCCTCTGGCTTTGGAGGGTCTAGGAGACATCATCACCTCAACCACTGACCCCCCCCCCCAGATATGTCCACGGCCTTGACCAATGCCACACAGAGGGGCAGGATGGGCATCAGTGTGGAGTCCGAGGATCTGGGTTCTGTCCCTGGCTCTGAGCCCTTGAGCAAGTCACTAGCCTCCCCCAAGCCTCGATTTCCTAGATGTTAAAACGATTCCCGTGTGCCGGACACTGCTCTAAGGCCCTTAAGCGTTTTTGTCACTCAACTGTCACAACCACTGTATGAAGTCATTCCATGTTACAGAATGAGGAGGGAGGCACCCAGAGAGATTGAGGAACCTGGTCAGGTAGTGGGTGGCAGTGCCCATCTGGCCCCAGCACCGAGCCAGGCTCCCTCCCACTCTTGCTCTGCGGCCTCCAAATTCACCCATCCCCAACCAACCTCCCAAAGTGCTGTTCGCCTCATCTGTTCCTCGGGACCTTGTGCGGGTGTGTGTGTGTGTGTGTGTGTGTGTGTTTGTTGGGTGGGGGGAGGGGCACCTGCCTTATGGAGGAGGAAATTGAGGTTCAAATGGTTAACTTCCTCACCAAGATCCTCACGGCTCAAGGATCGGACCCTGGACTTGCATCCCTGACATCTGACCTCGAACCCCTCACACTCCTTCCCCACCCTATTGTGAAAGCACATCACTGTTAACAGCAGAACCTGCATGGATCCACAAAACCACCGGATGATCCAAAAATCCACACCAGTTACTCCTGCTACCCGGCGCTGTTTCCGCAGCTAACAGTCCCAAGGGGGCCTTGGGAGGTTTCCATTAAAGCAGCCTGACGTTCTTGCGTGCACCCCATGACTGCTCAGTGGTTGCTGGAAGGAGGGTGCGTGTGAGTGCGTGTGCGTGCGTTCAAGTCGGCAGCTCTTAAGGAATCCTCCCCCAGTCCCCCCCCGCCCCCCCCCCCCAGGCTTGTAGGATCCTCAGCCCGCCTAAGACATGGTCTCATTCCACATGGTCAGACTTCCCATTAGTCTGACCTCAGGAGACTGCAGGCCTGGTTCTGGATAGTCCCAAACCAGGAGACCTTATGAAAATGTCCAGTCTGGTGAACCCCTCCGGACAAACGGGGCTCTGAGGGGAGGGGTGGTGGTGGGCAGGGTCAGGCCAACCTCCGCCCACGTAGGACGATCCCAGCCGCCGCCAGTAGGGGGCCCTCTTTCTTTCCCATGCAACATACCCCGCTCACTGAGCCTTCTGCATGCAGAGCCTCTAGGAAAGGAGGGGGTGGGCAGACAGGAGCCAGAAGAGCCTAGCAAACCACTCTGAAGAAACACCCACCAAAATGCTCTTCCAAACAGGACGCGGGAATAAAAGCTATAGCCTAGGGAAGATAGTCCCTGGTATGGTAACAGTGTCGTGTGGTGGCAGATGGGAGCTATGTGGCAAGCACAGCATAATGTGAGTTGTTGAATCACTATTTTGCACACCTGAAACTAATGTGACGTCAACTACACACAGATTAAAAAAATAATTAAAAATTTCAAAAAAGAAAAAGAGCTCTTTCAGCTCAACTTCTCTTTACAGAGGGGAAGTGGAGGCCCAGAGAGGGAAAGAGGATACCCAGTATCACAGAGCGAGCAGCCCAGGTCTCCTGATTTTTAGGCCAACATGGCTGTGTGAAAAGCTCAGCTTTGGAGTCTGCCTATCAGACTTTAATTGAACCTCAGTTTCTTCATTTCTAGAATGAAGACTGGAAATGCACTCACTCCTGCCCGATACGGAACGACGGTCTGCTGTATCCGGGGTGAACTGTCAGGTGTGGACCATGAGCCTATGCAGAGAAGAGAATCCCAGAAAGACACAGCTTCAGGGGGTGCCTGGGTGGTGCAGTTGGTTAAGCGTCTGACTCTTGATTTGGGCTCAGGCCATGATCTCAGAGTTGTGAGATTGAGCTCCACATCAGGCTCTGTGCTGGGCATGGAGCCTGCTTGGGATTTTCTTTTTTTAAAGATTTTATTTATTTATTTGACAGAGACACAGCGAGAGAGGGAACACAAGCAGGAGGAGTGGGAGAGGGAGAAGCAGGCCTCCTGCCGAGCAGGGAGCCCGATGTGGGGCTCGATCCCAGGACCCTGGGATCATGACCTGAGCCGAAGGCAGATGCTTAACGACTGAGCCACCCAGGTGCCCCTTAGGATTTTCTCTCTCTCCCTCTGCCTGCCTGCCTACCCTGCACTCTCTCTCCAAAATAAAAAAAAGAAAAAAGAAAAGAAAAAAAAAGAAAGACACAGCTTCAGATTCTCATAGAGCAGAGCCCTGGATTCCAGTCCAGGCCTGCAGGTAACTTCTCTGGGTGTTCTCTTCGCTGTTAAGCTGAGGGCTCTATGTGACATGACCCAGCACCTGAATACAGCAGGTGCTCATTCAATGTTAGCATCTCCTCCTGTCTTCCAGCTCCCCGTGGCTCCCAGGCCCCAGGAGGCCTCAGAAAACACTGGTTGACTTGACCAACAGGCTGAATTCTGGGTAAAGGGTCTGGAGAAGGGGCCTAGGGCAGGGAGGAGGAAGGGCCAGGCAGGAAAGCAGGTAAAGGGCCCACAGACTTATGGCCCCAGGACAGGCACAGCCAGGTTTATTTTGGTTCTTCCTGTTTGAAAGCGGAGCAAGGTGAGTTCAGAACAGGTACAGAGGAGAAGCAGGCTCTTGTACTGTCAGGTGGCACTTGGGTAAGTGTGTGTCTGACCAAACTGCACCTGCTGAGCCAGGCCTGGTCAGACATGCCCTTGGCTATGTGACCTGGGCTCTGACCTGGGGCGGCTCTGTTTCTCATGAACAGAAACTTCCATTTTCTTCTCACCACCAGGTGAGGTGGATTGATTGGCCAACTCAGCCAGTGAGAAGTAGCATTAGCACTGGACTCCAGGACTTTGACACTCAGGCCCACGATCTTTCCAGAATCACCACAGCTTCTCTCTCCAAGTGTAGCCTAGAAAGAGTTTGGCAGCATGACCTCTGCAGCCTCCTGCCTGGAGTAGGACAAGTGAGTATCTGGATACATCCGAATACAGAGTCTCACTTTCCAATCCTATGACCATGCAGACATGACTAATCAACCATGCTCTGCAGGAACCTGGGTTGATTGGAGATGTCTGCCATGGCATAGGACGGAAAGGCAGATTTGCTCTGCCTCGGATGGGACTGATCAGAACTGGCATGATTGAGGATGGCTGTGCCAAGACCAATGCACTCCACGGAATCAAGGTCAACTCCGTTTAACCAAAAGAGAGAAGCGGTTCTCTCAACTGGTGGGAAACCAGTCTGTTCACATCTGCGACAGCGGCCAACAGACTCCTATTTGCACGCTCGAAGGTGAGAGAGCACAGTATTCCCTCCGTTTGGTCCAAGATAAACGAAGGGTTCCCGGGTCTCCTTACGGATATTTATGTCCAGCCCCGACTAGCATCAGAAGATCCTTGGGGGCAGGGACCTGGCCTGCCTTGTTCACCATTGTGTCCCCAGCATTAGAACAGCGCCTGGCACATAGTAAGTGCTCAGTGAATACCGACTGACTGACGCTTGAGTGACAAAAAGGTGGACATGCCAGGGGACCGTGGGGACCTGCTCCATGGCCATTACCGAGCAGCGTCCAATATTTCCTGCATCCTGGGGGCAGAGATAATTCTGCTTTCCTTTGCATGCTTCCCCTTGCCCTCCCTGGGTTTGACAGGACAGGCTAATTTCCCTCGTGCCTCCTGACAGGCCCGCTGAGCCACGGTGCTCTCGGAGCTGATTGCAAAACGGCTATGGCTCTTGCCAATCTGCCTTGGGCCCTGTGCTCTGTCCCCACAGCCACTTCACGTTGCTCCAGCCACACCCCAGGCGGGGTACAAGGAGACTCAAGCGGATCACAGCTTCAGCTGGCCTAGGGTACCAGGAGTATCAGAGCTGGGGACGGGTCCCAGACACCGTGCTTCCAGCACAGCCAAGACCCAGCGTCCAGGAGCGAGGGGACCTGCTTCTCCCACGGGGTTTCCCCGATTTTAGCCCGGCCACAACTGCACCTTCCCTTCGCCTCAGGGAGGCCACCAACTCTCCTGCTTGGCTTCCTGTCCCCAACGCTGGGTGGCCTGTTGAGGCCGCCAGGTTTGGATAGGCCAGGAGGTGCGGGAAACTGAGGCCACGCTTTTATGACAAGAGCCTGCTCTGACTATCCACATTCCCTGCACCTGGCCCGTGCCTTCCACTGGATTTTTCCCAGCGTCACGCAAACATGCAATTCTGTCTGCCATCTTTCACGGAAAACCTGCCGTTGACCCCATGTTGCTCTCCAGCTCTCATTCCATCTTTTTCGTTTTGGGGCAAAAGCTCTTAAAAGGGTTGTGCATAGGGCGCCTGGGTGGCTCAGATGGTTAAGCGTCTGCTTTCGGCTCAGGTCATGATCCCAGGGTCCTGGGATCAAGTCCCACATCGGGCTCCCTGCTTAGCAGGGAGCCTGCTTCTCCCTCTGCCTCTGCCTCTCTCTCTCTCTCCCTCTCCCTGTTTCTCATGAATAAATAAATAAAATCTTTTTTTAAAAAAAGGTTGTGCAACCTCGTGCCTCATTTCTCTCCTCCCACCCTCCCTGGGACCAGCCGGACTTGTCCCCCACTTGCTCTTCTCAAGGTCACTGTAACCTCTGTGCTGTGAACCCCACAGCCCCATCTGTTGTGTTCTAGCGGCAGAGGTAACGCCTGTGGGTGCCCTCCCAGCCCCCTTCTGCTGGTTTCTTCTCACGTCTCTGGCTGCTCCGTCTGGGTCTCTGCTGATCTCTCCAAGGAGGGGGCCTCTAGGCATGAGAGATCTGTCCTTCCTTTGCACTGTTTCTTGGGGGCCCGTCCAGCCTCCCAGCTTTAGCTCCAGCCCTGTGCTGTGCATCCCAGCTGGCCGTCTCCAGCCTGGCCCTCGGCCCCGCACCCCGCTCAGAGCCCAGAGCCTCCCCACACCTCCGCCGGTAGTCTAACAGCACCTCCAACTCAGCATATCCGAGAGGGAGACCCAACCAGCCCCCCACACCCTGCTCCACCCGGTCTCCTTAAACCCAATTCATGGTGACCTTACCCTTCTAGTTCCTCTGGCCCCAAACTCCAGAATCTTCCTTAACTCCACTTCTCTCATACCCCGCACCCAATTCCTCAACAAGTCACGTCAGCTCTATCTTCAACACGTGACCAGAATCTGGCCACTTCTTGCCACTCCTCAGTCACCACCCCGGTCCATGTCGCCACCATCCCGTGCCTCCTGACTGGTCCCACAACCCTTCGCTCTCTGCCAGCTCAGCAGGGAGTGGTCCCCTTCAGATGCAAACCAGATCGTGACTGTCCTGCCCCTCTCCCATGGCTCCCATCTCAAGGGTGAGCACAGAATCCCTGGAATGGTCTATCAGAGCCCCGTGTCTGTCATCCCCGCCCCCATACCTCTCTGACTTCCTCCCACCCACATCCCACTGCTGCCACCTGGCTCCTTGCTCCTCCTGGTTCATGCAGATACGCTCCTTCCTCAGAATCTGCCTGGAACGTCCTCCTGCCCACGTGACCCACTCCCTCCCAGGTCCTTCCTCAAATGTCACTCTGTCAGCGAAGCTGTCCCTGGACCCCCTCCTCAGTCCATTCTCCTTGGAGCTCCCTACCACCTAACACTACGTGCTCTGTGTGTGTTGAGGAGAACAGTCACTTAAGCATGCCCGCCTCTCTGTGAGGGCTTCCCAGCTTCTCTCCTTGTCAGAATTCGATGAAGCTTCTTCCTGGGTTTCCAAAGCCCACAGCCCACACCTCTGTGGTATGGATGCCTGGTGCACTGCTCCCTCTGCTCAGCCCTTCGGGAACCCGCACCGGACCACCAGCTCAGGGCTGCCCAGCCTTCCAGAAGTCTCGTGAAGGCAGGGCCTGGGCCCCATCTGACCATATTTCCCGTAGCCAGGATAAGGCATGGCCCACACAGATGAAGAAAGTGGGGGGATATGTGACTTGGGGGTTTGAATAGGGTGAGGAAGGCGCCAAAGATCTCAAGCTGCCCCCTTCCTGGATCCTCTAGCTTCGGGGCTCAAGACAGGACCACCATTCCCAGGGTGGAGCACGCAGCCGCGCACAGGGCCCTGCTAGGACCCATCGCTGATAGAGTAAGCATGGGTGAGAACCTAGAATGCGTACCTGGCTAGCGGGAGGCAGCCATCCCAGGGCTGAATGGGGCCCAACATCGCCACACCTTCCAACTTTTCCAGAGAATTCCAAACTCTACACTGTCATAATTTTTATGCCTTCAGTATCTCTTTATTTTTCAATATTGGCAATTAATCATAATACCCAACCACAGCTGTGGGCCTCATGTGGATGCTGGACCACTGATGTGAGCAGCTGTCTACAGAAGATGCAACACAGGAGAGATGTGGGCCCACCTGCAGCTCCACGGGATGAGACCAGGGACCAGGTCTGCAGGGACCAGGATCTGTGGGCAGAAACCTGGCTTTGAAGCCCAGCTCCACTATTCACTAGCTGTGTGACTTTGGGTAAGTTCCTTAACCTCTCTGTGCCTTTCCCCTCACGTAGAAAGTGGGGATAATAGTTTTTACCTCATTCTACTGCAGTGACCAGTAGAGGAGAGCAGAAGCTCCAGGTGCACCTCTGATTGCTTGCCGACAGCACCGACGGGGTGGTCTCGGGAGGGAACGGGCACCCTGTCAGGGAGCTGGAGTGGAGCCTGCAAGACCACTGGCTGGAATGCTGTCTTGGTGCCTGGGGGTGGGTGGTGATGGGAAGAGGGGTGCCTGGCCTTTATCCATCTCATGAGTCTCTGTCTCAGGCTCAGACGGCAGGGGCTCCCGATGGGAAAACCTTAGATAGGAAGGGCGAGGCCAGCCCCCAGGAGGGCATGAGACACCTGCAGGCAGAGCGTAATCAGGTGCTGCGGGGGGGGGGGGGGGTTTCCTGGGGGGGGGGGGGGACCTGCTATCATTGCCACCTATCCCTCAGCTCTGGTTTCTTCTCACGTCTCTGGCTGCTCCGTCTGAGTCTCTGCTGATCTCTCCAAGGAGTGGGCTTCTAGGCATGAGAAATCTGTCCTTCTTTTGCTCAGAGCTCACCTGGAAGCCCAGAGGATGGTGGGGCCCAGGGAGCCCGCCCCTCCACTTCCTGCCGAGGGAAATGGGAGGGCTGAGGCAGGGAGGGGGTGGTGTTTGTTTTCCAGCCTCCCAAGGCGAGTCCAGGAAATGTCCTCCTTCCTCCGAATCACCACTAAAAATAGTGGCAAGGATGGGCCTGGAACACTGACATTCCCTAGACCCAGGAGGGCGGGGGGGAGATTTCTGGAAATGCAGCATGGGCCTTGGGCCTCACGCCCCACACGAGGACTATTTTTAATGGCTCATGTTGGTGTGTGAGGTCATTCTCAGGCAAGACTATGGCTGGGAGAGGAGGAGGAGGTGCGTGGCAGAGAATGGCCACTAGGGTGCTGTGTGGCCTTGGGGACTCATACACCCTCTCTGGGCTTTCGTGTCATACTCTCAAGATGGTCCATCAAGGCCTCTGGAACTGTCAAGAGGCTGCCCTGAGAGCCTAGTGGTTTGGGAACTGGTTTCACCTGGCTTCTCTCCAACAGAGATGCGACAGGGCTGTTTCCAGGTTAAATGCAGGTGGGAACCTGGGAGCTATGGTCAGCCTCTTCCTAGGCACGTTCAGGAGAGGGGCCGCAGACCTCTCCAGAATGCAGATCCTGGAGCCAGGCTGCCTGAGTTTAAACCCAGTTTTGCCACTCACTAGAGGTGTGGCCCGGAGCAAGTCCTATCATCCTGGTTTTTCACATCTGTACAAGAAGAGTGAAAAACAGCCCCTCCCAAAGCGCACGTCTGACAAGCAAGCATCCGGGTTCACCAAGGACCTGCACTAGAAAATTCACAACGGCACCCTCTGTTAAAGCTCCAGACTGGAAACCATGTGACTCATCTTCAGCAGAAGGGCCACACCCAGCAGGGTTCCTCTGCGCAGTGGACGGCTCACCCTAATGAGAACCAGCGAATGACAACCACCACATACAACACGATGACCGACACGGATGACAAGCCAGGGAAGGCAGACGCAGGGGCCGATACGCCACATGACTCCCTTTACAGCACACAAAGAAGGCAAGGTGAATCTACATGGTGAGAAGTCAGGGATAGGCTGTCCGTGGAGGGATGGCGACAGGAAGGGGCCACGGGAGAGATTTCCAGAAGCTACTGATGGGACTGCTTCTGGATCTGCTGCTGGTGTCATACATGCGTGTTCAGTCTGGGACGCTTCGACGAGCTGTAAACTTGCACTTTTCTCCATGTATGTGACACTTTAAGGAAAAGCTGTAGAAACAGCATCTACCTCCTCAGGCTGGTTTTCCACATGCATCACGCTCAGAATGGTGTCCAGTGTGGGGGGAGCTCTCCGTAAATATCAGCTCTGATTCCGGGGGGGGGGGGCAGGCGGCCCCCATGCCAGCAGGAGGCACCGCATGAGACAGGCAGGTCCGGGTGCAGGCAAGGGGGGCAGCCACCTCACTGTGAGTCCTGCAGCACCCCTGGGGCTGGGGAAGGAACATGAATGTGGGGTGGTCTCAGATTCAAAGTCCAGCTCCTTCCTGCAGAGGCAAAGGCGGCGCCTTCCACGTGGCACTGGGGTGAGGATTCAGGCGGAGACTTCTACGAAGGTGCCCAAACCGTGCTCAAGTGAGGAAGGTCCACGTGGGGCTCGTCAGCCTCACGGTGATGATGCTATTATGATCACAATGATAACAGTGGTTAATGCTCACTGGGTGTTTTTCTAGAGATCAGGTATTGTTCTGCCTTGTAAGTTCTCACTACATTTTCCCTTATAGCAATCCTGTGAGCTAGTCACCACCAGCGATCCACAGCTGACAAGTCAGGAAACCGAGGCAGATTGGTTTGGCTGACGACCAGCTGGTAAGCGGTGGAGGCAGGACTTGGCCCAGGCTCTGGCTCTGAGGCCCTGCCTTTAAGTGTGTCCAGGTGGGCAGCGCCTGGTGCGGGCAGCATGGCCAGGGTGGATGCTGACCTTGGCTGTGGGAGGAGTGGAGCCTGGTGGCCCCATCTCGGGAGACCTTTCCTCTCCTGCAAACCTCAGGCATCAGTCCTCCCTGGGGGGCCTACTGGGTCACCCCATAGACCCAGGACAGCTGCTGGGAAAACAGGACTCATAGTCCAGGTGGGGCTCATAGCAGGACATCAAAGATTTGGATCTTTCTCTGCCTCCCACCAGCCATATACCTCTGGGAAACCACGGACCCTCTCAGAGACTCAGGGTTCTCTGTGGAATGGGTGTAATAAAAACCTGCCAACCTTATAGGCTGAGATGTGTCTGAAGATGAGCTTTATAATCCACAGGGAGCTTCAAAGGGACAAAGACAGCTGTTACCACGGGGGAGAATGGCTGAGGGCCTGCAGGTGCCCACCTGTGCAGTCTGGGGGTACACATCTGTCTCTTTCGGGCATAAAGTGTTACCCAGCCATGTGGCCACGGATCTGAGCCACATTCTCAGATCAGCTTTCGCAGCCACGAAACGCATTCTGATCTTCACTGACCTGCCTCCTGGGAGCCCCTCTGCAACTGCTTCCTAAGTTAGCAGAGGAAGAAAGGGGTGCTGTTTTATCGACTCCCTAAAGCCTTGGCAGCCATAATTCTGTTTTGTTTTTTTTTTTTTTTTTTTTTTAAGCTTTGTTATAGTGTCTCTGAATTCTCCCTCTTCTAGGAGGAATGTGACTACAGTGGATAGAGGTGCAGCAGTGAGAAATCACGAGAACAAATTTCGTCCTCTCTAACCGTCAGCCCCAGCTTCCGTGGTGCAGCTGGAAACTGGGACCCTGCAGCCCCAGTCTGGCAAGTCCCTGCAATGACAGGTTCTTGCCACCAGCCTGGCCAGGGCCCCAGGCTACCTGACACCACCCCTCTGTTGGCGGGGCACACGAGTTTTATGGCAAGACTGGAAGTCTACTGTAATTAAGACCTCTATAAAATATTTAGACCGCCATGCCCAGATATATTAATGATTATACATTTAAATGTTAATGAGTGTAATTAGATGAAAGATTAGCCAAGCCTGTTACTAAATATACATTCAGGACTGATAAACTCTCGTGCTGTAAAATTATATGTGTGAGCAGACAGAAGCATGTAGACTTCTCAGGTGGACTTTTGTTTTATTGAAAAAAAGCTCAACACGTTGCCCAGAAAAGGGAGAAGAGTTAGCAGGCTCAGCTAAGAAGGAGGGGGGTCAGAGGGGAGGACCCTAAAGACATCATAGGGTCCTTGGAAACTGTGAAGATCAGATGGGTTAGTAAATGTGAAAATCTGCATGCCTCCGTGGATGGAGAACTCACTATTCTTAGGAGCAGCTGGTTTCAGTTCTAATGATCACATCTCAGAGGTAGGCTCATGCAAATGGTTTATTGGGGTGACACGGGGGTCTCCCCCAGCATGCGAAGAGTTTAATTCAATCACACAAAACTAATGAGATCACAGTATCTGCAAATATTGCTTTAAAACAATGTATCATCCCATAGGTCAAGAACAAGATGAGCAGGACTTTACTATGGCCTTATTAATAGAAAGCCTTATATTCTGTCAGCAAAAATTTCCTGTGGGCTGACTGTGTGCTGGGCACTGGGCCAGCTGCTGGGAGCCTGGGTCAGCCAGACAGATTATCAGTCTTTATTCTGATGGAGACTGTGCTGGAGCAAGGGAGATACAGGACAAATGAATTATTTAAACACACGCTGAGGTCAGGCTGTGCAGGAAACAGCCAGGAATCCCTGGGGAGCCGTGCTGTGGGTGGTGTGGTCTCGGAAGGCTGGCCCTTCTGAAGGACTGAGAAGCCACATAGGCCAAGAGTGGGGAAGAATGTGCTGGCAGGAGGAACGGTAGGTGCAAAAGTCCTGAGGCAGCATAGGGCTGCCGTGGTGAGAGGGCTGGGAGGTGAAGTCGAAGTGAGCCAGGGGCCAGGTCATGCGGGCCCAGGCAGGAGTCCGGGTTTTCTCTGAAGGGTAACAAAGTACCACAAACCGGGTGGCCTAAAACAACAGAAACGTATTCTCTCGAAGGTCTGGAGGCCAAAAGCTTGGAATTGAGGTGTGGCAGGACTGTGTTCCCTCTGCAGGTTCTTAGGGAAGAAACCTTCCCTGCCTCTCAGCTTCTGGTGTCGCCAGCAAGCCTTGGCATTCCTGGGCTTGTGGACACATTGTTCCACTCTCCGTCCTCCCCTGGCCTTGTCCCCTCTGTGTTCTTTCCCTTCTCTTACAAAGACACTTGTCCAGGATGATCTTGAGATCTTTAACTACATCTGCAAAGATCCTTTTTCCAAATAAGGTCACATCCATGGGTTCGGGTAGACGTCTCTTCTGAGGGGCTCACTACGGCACTACATCAGGGAAAAGGGGTGGAAGCAAGAGTGACCTGCTTTCCGATCACCTTGCTGCCTCATGGAGAGTGATTTGGGGGCAAGTAGGCGGGGAGGCCAGGCAGCAGAGGACAGTGACCTGGAGTAGGGTAGCAGCAGTGGAGACACATAAGGGGATGAATCTGAGCTACAGTGAAGAGGGAACTGTGCCTCCCAGAAGGGGAGAGGTCAGAAGGAAACCCCTAAAATACAGATGGGTCAGTGGGGCAGACCTGGCAAGGTGCCCTCAGCCCTGCTCAGGACCCAGACCTGTCCACACTAATGGTTTGTCTGCCTAGCAGCTGCTCTGTAGAGAGATGGAAGCCCCAGGTCACTGGAGCTATACATCAGTTTCTTGTGAGTTTGATTCACATGAGTCTGTCATGAGAAATCTGACTTTTCGGAGCTGAAAAGCAGAACGTAGAACTGGAACAAGGAAATGTTACCCCCTCCCCAGCCATTATGGCCTGCCTGATTCATATAAACCTAAAAAATGAATATTTATTTTAGATAGATAGTGCGTGTTAGCACTAGTCTAAGTACTTACTATATTAACCGTTACAGTGACCTTACAAAGAAGGTGCCAGCATTATCATGATTAACTATCATCACTCCCATTTTACAGGTGAGAAAACTGATGGACAACTTAAGTCATACAGCCAAGGTCTCATCCTAGAAAAGGACCAGCCTTCTGAGGCTTATTTCTCAAGATCCAAGGAAACAATTCAGCGAGAGCCGGGAGAGCTAAGGAGCAGGAATCTGGCGGGGGTGGGGGGGGCTGGTCTTGGCCTCACCAATCGACTGCCCCACTATCCCTTTAGATTCACCAGCAGCTTTTAAGACTGCCACTCTCACTTCCCTCTAAGCGAGGGGCATGTGCCAAGACTTTCCCTGGGAGACCGGCTTTCCTGACAGTGACAAATGCCCCAGAGTTCCATGGGAGCCGGCGAGTGCCCTCCTGCACAGGAAGCATGAAGCTCAATTTCTGGAGCTCTCTCCCAGAGTGCTGGAAATGCCCTGCCATGAAAAGTTAATCCAGCCAAGCACGACCGGTTAATAGGAGCCTTGGCACTCGGATGGAAACAGGTGACAGAAGCATACAAAAAATCACAGCGGCAGCAATAATAACCACACCGAAGCTCCGCTGTGAAACGCTGTGTTCTACAAAAACTACCCTAGTCCTTCCTGGAAGCGCCCTGTGAGGTGGGCGGGGGGAGCCTAGAGCCCCACTTCACACATGTGGAAACCAAGGCTCAGAAAGTGAAAGTCACTCGGCTCACAAATGACTCAGAGACTGGGCTGGACTCAAATCATAGCCTTATGAACCTTTCAACCAATTCTCTCCCTCACTGAATCCCCTCTGTGGGGCTGACTCGGGGGGATCCGGGTAGAGGCAGCCCGAAGGGCTTGGGACTTACCCAGAAGGACCAAGGGTGTGATTTCAGCCCTTTTCCTGGATTCAGAGGTCAAACTTCCTACTCAGCCTGTGAGTCTTGGCCAGCAGTTTCCCCCAGACAGAACCCTCCCCAGGAATGAGCTCCAGTTTCCTGATGCTCTTAGTAATCCTTGCCATTTGTCCCAAGATGTACTACTGGGCTGGGTGTGTGAGACACAGAAACAGAGGAAACGGATTAATGGGCAAGCAGAGAATGTCTTAGCAGTAAAAGAAGTATTTCTCTAATGTGCCACAGAGCCTTTGCACGTACCATTCACTCCGGTGCCTCCTTCGGGTCTTTCTTGTCTCGTCTCTAAAACTGCCATGTTCCCAGACCTCCTAGCACTGATTATTCTCCTCCCGTACTTTTTTCCTAAAGCTCTTTCCCACCTGACATCATGTATGTTTTGCATTTACTTGCTTCCTGTCTAGCTCCCCCCGCCTGCACCCCCCCCCCAAATTAGCACGGATGGGGATTCTGATCATTTTGTTTCCTTAGTCAGGCACTAAGACTGGGCTCTGGCAAATAGAAGGTGCTCAGTAAATATCTGTGGAAGCATTTAAAAGCATACACTCCCAATGGGGTGAGTATGGGGTACAGAAGGGATGGGAAAGCAGAAGAGGTCTATAGGAGGAAGGCTCTGAGCTCCCAAGCCTGGCAAACGGAGGCTGAGGGTCACTGCAGGAGAGGGAATGGTGTTTGCAAAGCTAGGGACGTGTGCAGAAAGCTGGTGTGTCTGGGGGACTGCACTCAATTCCGTACTGCCCGAGCTCTGCTAAACTGGGAGCTGTGAAGATTGTGCCCCGGTGAGAAGCTGGCAGAGCTTGCTGAGACCACACCTGGTGCCTGGGCAGAGCAAACTTACCTGTTCATATATACATATGTTTTATTTAAAAAATTTTTTTAATTTTTATTCTTTTTGGCCCAGGATGGACCTCTGCAGGAGAACTCAGAGGCTCAGAGGTTTCAAAGAGGGTTTACACTCTGTGTGCGCCTCTTATATCAGGATCCCTGTGCTGTGCCCTGCATGGGGGGGCCTGGAAGAAACGGGGTTCTGTATCTGTAGGCCAGTAAGCTGGAGGGGTGACAACTCACATCTCCAAGTGTGGAAGGTTCCGTCAACCCAGAGACCAGGCACCAAGTGTCCTCCACCCCCCGCCCCCCATCCCTGCCAGCAATGGAAGAGACTTGGGTTTCACCGAGTCTACGTAGGACAAGTTTTCTTATAATCAAGGACACAGGTCCCTGTGGAAGGTTCTTTGAGCAGAAGCCTCTGTCTCTACCAGCAGGCAGCTGATCACCTGGGCTCAAGTCCCAGCCCCTCTACTTACAAGCTGGGTGACTTTGGGTGAGTCTCTGAGTTTGTGTCTCCATCTGCGCATCTGTAATGTGGGGATGGTGCCAGGCCCTGCCTCACAGGCTACTCGGATGAGGTAACACACATAAAGATCCTAGAACAATGCTCACAACGCTCAGGGGGTTGGCTGAACTCATTATTAGCGGTAGCTGAGAATGGATCCGATCTGAGGCAGGGGGTGAACGGAGAGGCTCTCCAAAGTTGCTGGCAGCCCTGGAATGGCTAGGGGTAGCAAACGTGCTCACACAGAAGGAAGGGGTTGCAGGAGCTGGCTGGACTGTGTCCTCCATCCACCCTCCCACTGCCCCTCCCCGCTCTGGACCCAACGATGCTCAGTGGTCCCTCTCCCCCGCCCTTGACCTCGTTGTCAGCCACACAGCAGACAGAAGAATGCCTGTTTTTGAGGGATTTATGGCCAGGTCAGAAAGAGAGGTCTGAATACAAATGATAAGAGTCATGTTTATTTGTTTTCCTCATTCACGTATTCATTCAGGCAAACTTTATTTAATCTGCTTTAAGCCCCGTACCATACCAGTGCAGAAACAGAAATACCTGAAGTCTTGAATAATTAATCCCAGGCAGGGAAGCGATAATAAAGGCTGTGGGAATGAGTACTGGGGGGAGAAGGGGTATTCAGAGAGAGAGAGAGAGAGATCGTGAGCTGGACAGATCTCTGGGAAGACCTCCAGAAAGAGGCAGGACTAGGGCCTCTCTGGAATTTCAGATCGTTTGGGCAAAGTACAACCAACCACCTCCAAAGGCCACATGTCCTGGTGGCTGGCACTCTGTGCACAGAGCTGGGCCCTTGTGAGACCTCAGGGCATTTTGTAAGCAAGGGTGGGTGGGGGTGGGTGTCACATACTCAAGCCTGGTCAGGAGGCCCGGATTCTAGAGAGAACATATATATAACCACTCTGCTTCTGTGCTTGTTCTCATGCGCAGTGTTACACTAAGGGGCTACAAAAACAGGGCAGGTCCCAATCTCTGGGGCTCAGTCTTCTTACCAGCAAAATGGGAATAAACTTCCCTCTCCAAAGACCGAGCGGGGGCGTGCCCTGTTCATGAATACATTAATATCTGCTACGTTTGTACAACACTCTTGGCTCTCTTGGAGGACATGTCATTTTGGTTGTCTGAGTTTTCTAACTAGTTGAGCCCTTGAGTATCAAACTCTCAGCAGATGTATTGCTCGAACCATTTCCTGACGATGTAAGCTTTTTAAAAACACAGTGATGAAAGCGAAGGAGCGAACTCGTTATTCTGAAAACTGGTAAATAAAGGGGAAGAAACTCAAACCTTCCTCCTGCCTCTCCTGTAAGAACTGGACCAGCGGTTAAGCACGTGGAATCGGGGGGAGTTGCTCTGTAGAGGGATTCCAGCCACCCAATGAAGAAGGAGGGACAGACAAGAACACTGCTATTCTGTTGCATGCACTCAACGTCGGGATTCAGGCACTGCATGTCCAGGGCTGCCAAATGTGACAAAGGAGGGACAACCAGACAGGGTGTGCCTCCTGAAGCAAGGTCCCAACATCTCCTTTGAAGGAGTCTTGCAAAATACAAAGAAATGATCAAGCCTCTAGATGAACTCTAAATTTACAGGGAATACAAAGGACAGAGGAGCATGTTGAAAGACACCACGGGGATGCAATTAGCAAACTCCAGACTTCTTAAGGAAACAAGAGTGAGGAATTTCATGGCCGACTGGCTGACAGGGACTAAGACAACCACCATGGCTCCATCAACCATTAATTAGCAAGAGCAAAAAAGAGAGAGAGAGAGAGAAATGAAGAGGAACTTTAGATTAAAAAGACACTTTAATCATACAGTGTGGATTTTACTTGAATCCTGATTCCAGCAAACAAAGTTTAAAACATAAATTTAGGAGTCAATTAGAAATCTGACTCGCGACTGGGTATCTAATAGTTTTTTTAGGTGCGATAATAGTTTGGGGATTCTGTTTGTTTTTTGAAACGTTCCTCTTTTAGAGTGACATGGTACGGTACTGACAGATGACATGATGTGTCTGGGATTTGCTTCACAATAATATGGGGAGGAAGGAGAGGATGAGGGTGGGACAGAACCGGCCACGGGGTGGTGGATGCTGGGGCCAGGTCATTACACTATTCTACTGACTTCTGTATAGAACTGAAATGACTTCTTATAAAAGAAAAATGCCACCAAGACTCACAGAGGACAGCTGATGTCTCTGCTGAGTGGTCCAGACTTTGGTGCTCTCTAGAGTTGACTCCATGGGTCATCTTTCCCTCTGCTATGTGGCTGACATCTGTCCCCCTGTAGGGGTGCTCAGAGCACCTCTCCCCAGCACCTCCTCTACACTGCTGTGGGCTGCACCATGGGACTTGGCTCATTAGTGTTGTGTGTCAAGTACGAGCCACGCAGCCTGAGCAACGGGGGCCATCTGTGCAGAGGGGCTCAGGAGCTGGGATTTTGGTTATGCGAGTTCTCAGGCAGGCTTCATTTCCTCCCTGGTGCTCCGTATGCCCTGGAGAGCTGAGACAGCCTCCAGACAGTTTTCGGGGCGCATGATGTCACGATGCTACCCTCCCTCATTTCCATCAGGATTCTGGGTCGGGGAGGGAGAAGCAACTGGTACTAATGTCAACAGGGACGGACTCTCCCCACATCACCCTGACCTCTGGCCCTGGGTCTGGTTTAAAAACTGTCCGGTCCTTTGTAGTCATGGCCAGGATGGCACTCGGGCAGCTGGAGGCTGGGCTGCAGGCTGCCTCTGTTTCCCCAGTGCCCCCAGTCCGCTGGGTGGGGCTGGCTAAGGCTGCAGGGCAGGAGGCCTGCAGGCTGCCCTGAAAAACTGCCAACTCAGCGTGCAGGATTTATTTATTTCTGCAAAGAGAGAAGCATTTGACCTCTTAAGGAAACAAAAGTGAAGAATTTCCTGGCCAATTGTCTGGCAGGGAATAACAGGAACTGAGCTAGTAACAGCCCAAACAAATAGCACCAAGTGATGAGGACGAAGGAGAGGCCTTTGGGAGGGAGTGGGACGCTCAGCATTCGCCCTCAGTGTCCCCAACCACCCCCACTGCAACTTTGCTCTCCCTGCCCTGGGCCCCTGGTCCCACTGGGGACCCCTGGGGACCTGTGCCGACTCTCAAGATAACAGCAGCGCCTTATACAGACCTTGAACTTGGAAGGCAGATGGGGCAAGGTAGAAAGAGCCTTAGTTTTAGAGCTAGATACCCAGGCCAGAGGCTCACATGAAACGGCCTCTCTGAAGTGTTCTGTTAACAGGGATGTGCTCTGCAAACATGGTGGGGCACCAGCACTGCTCATGATAGGTACCTCACCCATCTGCACACAAGTCAGGACCAGTGCTCCCATCTTATGAAAGGGCGAGCAAGGCTCGGAGGGGTTAGAGGACTTGCTTTTGGCCACAGCTCCTCCTCCTAGGCCTGTCTGGAGCCTGCCTAGTTCAGGGACCCGTCTGCAGCCAGAAGTCACTCACCAGCTAGGCAAAGCCCTTTCCTTCATGATGCTGGCGGCCCCGGGTCCCAGACTCGGAGGCGATGAGGTGAGGTCTGGATGGGGAGGTCTGGCTCGCGTGCTGGGCTTACGGTAACGAATTCAGGGCTGAGCCTCCAGGGAAGGCAGCTATCCGTTTCCGTAGACCACAGCTTAAGACAAACAAAGCTTCCAGATCCTCATTAAGCCTCATGGGCAAAACAGTTATTTTATTAAAAAGGGAAGGAGAGAGGGGGCGATTCCTGTGCTCTAGAACTCGGCAGGAGCCCCCCCCCCACTGGCAGGTCCTGCTCACGGGGGCCACCTCTGCACCGAGGTGAGGCGCCAGCTCCCATCTTGTGTGGCCAACGGGGCAGCCGAGCCTTCTGCACACAGGAGATGCCATGAACTGATAAATCTATCAGGGAAAAAACTTCTTATGCAAATCAGAGCCGAAGAGTTTAATGGGCGGCGGCAATCAGCTTTGTTAGCAAGCAATAACGTGCAGGAAATGAGAAGTGCGCTCTGTTCCCAAACACTCTCTTCTGCTTTGGAATTATCCACTTTGCACAAACACATCTGTGGTGAAGGTAGGCGGGCGAGGTATCGGCCAGTCAGAGCAGGAGCCTGGAGGAGAGGCGAGGGAGGCGTCCCACCACCCAACCTGCCTCTGTGTCCCCCGCCGAGCCCCGTCTGAGCCCCTGGCCAGGCCCTCCCTGCTTCTCCCTGCGAGCCCACATCCAGGCAGCCTGGACAGCAATGATGCCCGAGGGACAGCCCCGGCTCCAAGCACACCTTCCCTCTTCCTGGCCGAGCGCTCCGTGCTCTGATGTTCTCATCCATCGACAGGGGACCATAAGGTCTAGGCCTCATAGAGTTGCTAAGTCTTAAAAAAACCCTGCTAGCTCTGGAGTACCAGCTCTGGGTTCAAATCCTGACTCTGCAGCTCACTTGTGACAGTTTTCTCCGCGGTAAATGAGGATAATTATGCTATAAAGGTATGGAGGTAGGAGCTGCTGCCCTTCGCATTTCAGAGCTCGGGGAACCTGGTGCTGCCTGAGATCATACCGGGACAGTGACAGCTATGCTCCAGGCCCACACCCCAGGTGCCCGGTTCCCTGAGGCTTGCCCAGCCTCCCCAGGTAAGTCTCAGGGTTGCGGCCCATGGCTACATGAGCATCTCAAGTTCTTTGCAGGGGCTTGGCCTCTCGAAGGCATTAAGGAAATATAGCTATTGCTGTGATCAGTGACATCATTCCTTCTCTGGAAGTTTCTAGAACTGCAATAGTGGCCCTTCACTTAACTGCTTTTCCCTGTTTTTTCTCCTTAGCACCTGGTACCAACCACTAGCCCCTGTATTTTACTTACTTACCATGTTCACTGTCTATTCCATACCCTTCGTAGAATGTCACCTCTCTGAGAGAAGGGTTTTTGTCTGTTTTATTAGCTGCTGTATCCTTAGCACCTAGAACAGTGCCTGGCCCAGTGTAGGTACTCAGTCAGTATCTGTGGAATGAATGAATGAATGAATGATCATTCCCGCCCTCACTCTCTAGCTAACCCACCAGGTTCTACAATGGCAGTTGGGCGGTCAGCCTTGCATATAGGATGAAATAGGACAAGAGAACGCACGAAAGCAAAGCTCCTGACCTTCAGCAAGGGGGTCACTCGGCACCCGGCCTGGACCACCCAGATTTTCCTGGCTTGCATCCGATCCCATCCCATCAGTACTTAGCAAGCAACTACTATAGTCCCCACCAAAACTTCTGCAGGCAGATGAGAGCTCCTTCCTTCCCTTAGCCCAGCAGAGACCTGGCCCAGCCTCCCATGGCCTGGAAGGCATAGGCCAACCAACTCCGGTCTTATTTCCGGCCACAGGAATCCTCCTTTTGCTTAAACAAGGTGCTGGATGCAAATGTTTGGTCAACTCTAAGGTGTCTGACTTTTGTTCTCTATTCGTGAAGAGTACCCTGGGACACTAGGCCTGGCCAGTGGATGGATCTGGGAGATCACAACACGTCAGGTCTCACGACAGTGGAACCCGTCTCTGGGCACAGTTCTTGAGCCCGGGGCTCAAGGTTCAGACTTCCAGCCCTCTAGCCACCCCAAGACCTGCCTGCCTGGATAATCTGCTGGTCCCCTGCATGGTAAAGTGTAAGGAAAGTGAAAAATGCAAGTGCCACCAAGTCCCCTGGGATGTCCATCCCACCACGGGAGGGACAAGACAGTGTGGCACTGATTTCCTGGCTGCCGGGGTGTTGGACTTTAAACTCGGAAGGAAACGGGAAGGCGTAGGCATGACTCTGGCGAACTGGGAGCCCAGGGAAAGGGGACCAGAGTCAGGGTAGAAGGAGGGGGCTGCACCGACAGATGGCACCTGCCCCAGGTCTATACCACAAACACCGGCTGTTGTTTGGAATCAGTGAGACCAGACTCCCGGGGGCCGGGTGCATGCCCAGCAACCGGCCAAGGCAACGGATGTAGCACAGATTAAAAACGTGTTTTTTTCCTAAATAAAACCAAGGATGATTTTAAATGACAAAAGCGTACCCACAAAATACACAGCAAGTCTTTGTGCCTGAGAACCTCCCGTGCTCTGGGATGAGGGTCGGCCATGGTATCCTGCATCTCCAGGCTGGGCCTGGCTTGTGGGTTCTCCTCCTCAACGTGTCTGGAGGAGACCTGTGAGGTCTCAGGGTATACTGATCTGGACATATCCCCCTTGGTATCCCCAGCTCAGAAGAATAATCAGCACGGATAAGGGCATTAATGAAAACTGGATGCATAAGACCCTGGTTCATGCCCCCCAGTAAGTGCATTTTAAGTGCCAGGTACTCTGTGCTGTTGCAGTGAATTCTCGTAGCCACTGCGGCTGGTGGGTCCTATTATTATACCCATTTTACCAGCGAGGAAACTAAGGCACAAGATCTACGTGACCTGAATACCATCAAGGGCAATGCTGGAAGCGCCTCTGACCCGAGACTTAGTTTCCCCAGAGACTGACTTTGAAGAGACACAGTGTCATTTTCTTGAAGACGGCGAACAAAATCACCAAACACCTGCCACACGCCTGGCCCCGTGCCAGGGGACTCACACATGTTAATCGTCAGAACAACTCTGAGTACACTTTACTGTCCCTGTTTTATAGTAAGGGAACGTCACTTGACCTCTGGACAGCCAGAGAGCAACAGAGCTGAGATGAGACCCACGTCTGGGGGCTCTGGAGTCATATTCCTCCCGTTAACGTGTTCGTGTTTGTGCATGCCCGGGCCCCTCCCTGGGATACGTCCTCAGGTCTTGGGAGCTGGCAGGCGTAACATGCACCAATATTTCAGGGGCCATCAAAAAACACTGCCAATTAAACTCTGACACATCACATGGTGGGGGGGATGCACCCTGATTTCAGACCCTGATTCAGATTTTAGAATCCATGAAATACAGGACCTTCTTGGATGACCCTTATGACAGCCTTGTGAAATCATCCTGATTGTGCAGATGAAGAAACAGAGGATGGCTTGGTGAAGAGAGGAGGTCAGGATCACGCAGCTGACACAAGGCGGAGTTGGACATGAGCCAGGGCCTGGGGCGTGTGGCCCCCCAGTCTGTCCACCCTGGTTCTCCCCCAAGTAGGGCCAAGGGGCCTGGGCTTGCTGCCCGTGAGCTGACACCACCAGCTGAGGTGTAAACCAGGACATGGGACATTAAAGAGGCAGCTCGTGGAGGAGACCAAGTGCAGGGGTGGGGGCAGCGACGGGAACGCCCGGGAGCAGGGGTGAACGCCCCACTTCCATGCAACATGCAGGTGAAAGACACCTGTGTGACCGTTCTCTGACTCCTGAGGGGAGCACGTGTGTGCAGATCCGGAGCTGAGAGGCCAGGAAAGGCCAGCGCTGTGATACGCAGCAACGGGCCACCCCCCACTTCCACAGCCCCGCTTTATGCTAGAATTTGAGTGTAGGGGATGCTGGCCGAAAAGCAACCCACCGTTTAGGTGGTCCTCACTTGGCCAAACCCATTGGACAGAATGGAGTTTCTGTTTTGTTGATTAACTTTTTTTTTTTTTGAGATTTTATTTATTTATTTGACAGAGAGAGACACAGCGAGAGAGGGAATAGAAGCAGGGGGAGTGGGAGAGGGAGAAGCAGGCTTCCCGCCGAGCAGGGAGCCTGATGCGGGGCTCGATCCCAGGACCCTGGGATCATGACCTGAGCCGAAGGCAGACCCTTAACGACAGAGCCACCAGGCGCCCCCATTGATTAAATTCTGTTTTTTTTTTTTTTTTAAACAGCTATAACTGACAGAGAATGAACAACCTACACAGTGTCTTACGCACAGAGTTAGATGAGTCTTGACTTACGTATAGACAGACCCATGACACCACCACCAGGATCCAAATGGTGGATATATTCATGGCCCTCCAAAGTCAGAATGGATTTTGACCCAGGGCCCCAGACACAAGTCACCAGGCACCTCTGTTAATCTGAAGAAAGAGCTAACTGCTACTGAGTGCTTACTGATCCCCACACGGTGCTTCACACTTTGCCCGCATCGGCCAGATGAGCTCTGGACGGTGCTCACGGCTCCCTGCTAGCCCCCAAGGGAGGAGGCTAGAGGCTTGATGAGTGCAGGGTGCCCGGGGTCCAAGGCCCTGGGTGCAGCCTTTGGCACCTTCCTTTACTCCTCTGGGCTCCTCCCTCACCTGAGGGTGACCAGAGCACCCACCTCACGGGTTTATGGTAAAGATTCAGAGTTAATATCTTTCTAGAGAAGTCAGGACGGTGCCTGGCATGTAGGGAGGGCTCCCTATGTGTCAGATGAAGATGACGACGACGCTGTCGATTTTTTTGAATGGGAACCTGAGGTCCCTGGAAGTTACGTGACTTGCCCAAGGTCGTTCAGAGAGCAACCGGCCAAGCTAGGCTTTAACATGGGCAGTCTGAGTCTGTGCGGGTGCTCCTGACCCTGATGCCCCGGTGTCCTTGCCTCTGTGGCCGCCGACCAGCCGGCTCCTGCCCAACCCGCCAGGTGACAGTGTCGGCAGGTCATGCACACAGATGTCTTTCTGCAAACTCCACTGAGCCCATTCTGACTTCCTTGTAACATTCTGTGTCCTCACGAACACGACAGGCAAGTCTTGGCCGCGGCAAGGGACTTCTGCGACCCATTTCTGGGTCTCTCTCCTCCTGCAGCCCACAGAGGAGTCATTCCTGCCCTAGATGTGTCATCTGCGACCTCTGGAGGCCTCAGCCTCGGCAGTCGGTTAGGATTTCAGCTTTGGAGGACCAAGCGGGGGGCAACAGAAAGAAGCCACCCCCTACCTAAACTCGCCTCCCAGTGGGACCCAGAGCCATCCTAGAGTACTCCCACCCGATGACTCGCATAGTGGGAAAATGCTGCAGCGAACAGAGGTGGACCCTGGAGGCTGAGAGCCCTCCAGCTGTGGAAGGAGGCGCGTGGCCGAGCCGGGGCGGAGAGAAAGGGGCGCAGCCGACCAAACTAGAGTGGGGGCTCCACTCCTCTAGTAGCGCTCTGGCCAGGCTCTGTGCTCTGCACACCCGCTCACAGGCCGGGGGCCACGGTTTTCCCCTCCTACAGATGGGGAAACTGAGGCCCAGAGGCACCAGCCACTTTGCCGAACTTCACGGGGTGTGGTGAGGCTCGAGTTTGAATCCAGGTTTCTGTCACATCGATCCAAACCCACAACCGCGGTGCTACCTCCCCACCCCCACCCTGCTTGTCCGCTCATCCCATTTTCGTGCTTACTACACGCCGGGGGCTAGATCGGGTCGTTTCGTTCTCAAGAATTCCCCCCGAGAATTCCAGAAAGAGTGAGCTCCGTCTGGCAGATGTACCCCTGGGGGCTCAGTGCCCCTGCAGCCCGGGCCCGAAGGAGGCTGCTCTAAGCAGGGACGTGGACTTGGGGCTGGGGATTAGGTTCCTGTTGCTGCGATAACAAATGACCACGCGCTTGGTGCCCACGTTTACTCTCTTACAGTTCTGGAGGCCAGACGTCCAAAACAGGTTCCCTAGGCCAAAGTCAAGGTGCTGGTAGGGCTGTATTCCTTCTGGAGGCTCTTGGGCAGAATCTCTTCCCCTGCCTTTTCCAGCTTCTAGAGGCACCCGAGTTCCTGGGCTCGTGGCCCCGTCCTCCATCCCCAGAGCCAGCACGGCAGCACCCACAGACTCTCCCTCTGACTCTGAACTTCCACTTCTACCCTCACATCCCCCTTCCTCTCTCTCTGATACTCCCACCTCCCTGGGACAAGGGCCCTTGTGGTTACACCGGGCCCATCTGATAATGCAGGATAAGCTTCCACCTCAAGATCCTTAACTCAATCACAGCTGTGAAGGCCTTTCTGCCACCCAAGATAACTTCTCCAGTTCCAGGGACTGGAATGTGGATGTCTCTGGGGGGCCATTACCCAGCCTCCCACAGGCTGGGATTGCGGTGCACCCCTGCCCACCCCCAACCAGCACCCCCAGGGCTGCCGGACCAGTGGGAAGGAAGGGGTCAAGCCGGGCAGAGCAGGCTGATGTATCCCGCATCCAGGGGCAAGGCCGCAGAGGAGCAGAGCATGGAGGTGGGGAGACGCAGGGCACGGCACCCACACGCCTCCAGTCCCGGCCTGGCTCCAGATGGGGCTCCATCCACAGGCTTGTTCCTCGAAGAGCAGGATTACTTTGAAGTTCTAAAAATACTGTCCATTGCTAAACAAACACCGGGGCTCTTGTGAAATAAAGCAACAACATGAAAGGCCTGGCAAGGGGCGCCCCGAGATTCTGATCAGTAAGCAGATTGGGGCAGCTCTCTCCACTGCAGCAGCCAAAGCCATTTCCGAAGTCCTCACGGAACTCAAGGCCAAGGTCAGGCTCTGGACAGGAGCCAACGCCTGAGGCCAAAGGCACGGGGCAGGAGGAAACCCTGGGGAAAGGGAATAAACAAACACTTGTGGGGTACCTCTGGGAGGGCTCCGCATGCGACCCTCCTCCTGTCGCTGCAATAGCCCTGCAAAGGAGGTGTTTTTACGTGCATTGTCCTAACAGTAAAATGAAGGCTCAGAGAGGTGAAGTGACTTGCCTAAAGTCACATAGCAGGGATTCCAACTAGGTCCATCCAACTCTAAGACCAGCACCTCCTTGCCACTTTACCACCTAAACTACCACCAGGTTACATGTGAACTTGACAAATACTTGCGGACTGTTGCTCCCCGGCAGAGCAAGTGGTTGAAAGTTAAATCCTCGAACCCAACAGCCAGGGTCTGAATCCAGGCTCTACCAAGTAGGGACCCATATGCCTCTGTGCCTTAGTTTCCTCATCTGTAAAGTGGGGCCAATGAAAGCACTTGCTTCCCAAGGTGCTTCGAGGATTTCATGCATTAGTTCAGGTAGAGCATTGGGCTGGAATGACACCACACTGCATAGAAGCCGTGTCCCCTGCCCACTTTGACCCCTGAAGTCTCTGCCCCACCCACAGCCCCGTCTTCTGGGTGGGCTCGCTCTGGCTATCCTCCCAGAAGTTAGCAATGTCCTTACTTCTCTTTGGGCTGTACAGAGAGAAGGAGCAGAGGGCCCAGCCCCCCCACATGGCAGATAATCCCCAAACCCACACAGGGCAATCTCTGGAGCATCTTTTTGCTATAGAACCATAAAGTCAGTCCACGAGCTGCAGGAGACTGTCCATCTCCCACTCTGCCCCTAGCTGGCTGGGGAGCCTCTGAGGCAGGTCCCCTCTGCAGAGTGGGAGCAAGGAAGACAGGGTAAAAGAAGATCCAAGACAGTACCCAAGCCCTAGCTCATCTCTACAGCACAGACCCACATCTCCACTTCCGACCTGCCTCATTCCAAACCAGACACACTTCAAATCAGGCTCTCTCCTGGATAATAATTTACCGTGTGCTTAGCTTCCAAGTACCATTCCCAAATGCCTTACACACATTATTGTATTCACTCCCACGAGTTGGAAAGCTCTAGCTGAGAGAGGTTAAGTAACTTGCCCAGAGCCACACAGCAACAACGTAGCTGAGCTGGGATCTGATCAGGCCTATCTGAGGTCTTTGCTCTCTGAGGCCCCAACTGGGCCCCAGGTGCCCAGGGTCCTAGTCAGCCCCCGAGGCTCTGGGCCCTGCTGCCAGCTCCCAGCCCAGGCCCTGGTCCTACATCCTCAGAGGGCTACTCCACAGAGCTGGCCAGACAAGTGAGCCTGCTCCTGGTCTAGCGCTGGTCTGTTCACCCATTTACTGAGAACCCACAACATTCTAACCGTAGGCTGGCTGCTGGGGATAGAGCAGAAATAAATCAGACACGACCCCTCTGCCCTCCTGTGGCTGACAGCAAATAACTAAGAGCCCAAACGCAGAAAGCAGTCAGAAACTGTGAAATGTACTGTGAAGGGAACCATTTGAGCCTGGCACTGAGAGTACCTGGAGGGGCGGGGTTGGGGGGCCACAGGGCAGGTCTCCTGGGGAGAGGAAGCTCCAAGGACCTCTCTGAGCAGGTGACATTTAAGCTGACACCATGAAGGATGAGGAGCCCGGTGCTCTGGGAGGCAGGGAATGCTGGGAAAGAACATTCCAGGCTGAAGAGTCAGCCAAGCGAAAAGGCCCCCCAGGAATGAATGGCCTTGGGGCATTTGAGGAACAGAGGAGAGTGCGGCAACCGAGCTCACTCAGGGAGATGAGGTCAGCTGGGGAGGTGGGTGCCCTGTCATACAGGGCAAATGCACGTCCCTCCCCGCGCCCCACAAGCGAGGCTGGGCATCGGGAGGTGCAAGGTGCCCGAGGCCCAGAGCTTCCTAAGATGCCTTCTCCCCGCCAAGTGGCACGTCTCTGGGAAGATCAGCCCTTCCTGCAGGGACTGGGAGAGGCTGGTGGGAGGGAAGTCTGACTTGGAGGAAGCACACAGTCCCAGCTGGTGTTCCCTCAGGCAGCAGCTCCCTGGCTGATGGCCCCCCCACCCCCCCCACTGTGAAGCGAGTCGCTGCAAGACTTCTCCAGTCCGCAGAGGCAGGGCCGGGCGTCTCCGTCCCTGCCTGAACCTCAGAGGGGAGGGCGGGTGGGGCCCTGGTAGCCTCCTTAGCACCTCGTTCTTGTACTCTCCATTCTTGGGAGCACCCACTGCAGGCCAGGCCCGGAGCGGGGTTCCGATGACACGGGGATGACTCAGCCACACACCCAGTGTGCTAAAATCCAGCCACCAGCGAAGGGACCCAGGGAGCAAAGGGGAAGGTGTGAATCACCGTGCTCGCCGGCAGGGGAGTAAGAGGTGGGGGTGGGGGCGGTCAGGAAGGAGAGAAGGATGTGTCTGTAAAGCGAAGGGGGAGAAAAGCCCACCCAGTGACCACATGTCACAGGCTCTGGACCCTGTGGGTGCGGGGGACCGAGGACCAAAGACCCAGAAGGCTGGGCCGGCTCTGCTGTTGAGAAGAGACTGGAGACTGGCATGCATCCTCAGGCTGGCTGCATGGGGTACAAAGCGGGGGGCACAGAGGCAGGCAGAAGGGGCTGGGTGGGGTGTGGAAGGCCGAAGGCGGCGTGAGTCATCCAAGGCTGGAGTCGTCTGCTTCCGCGGACTGCTGCCCAGAGGCAGCACAGCCCCGGGTGGCCAGACCTGCTTGGTTTTCCAAAAGAAGGTAGAAATCCACACCATGAATAGTCCCCGACTTTTAAACAGTGGTAACACGTTCAAACATTAAATAAGCACCACCCAGGCTCGAGAGAACATATCTGTGGGTCAGCACCTTTCCAGCCTGGAATCACTGAAGGTAAATAAAAATAAGGACCTGCATCGGAGCTGCCCGAAGGCGCTTGGGCCGGCCAGGAAAGGGCTTCTGGCAAGAGGGGCGTTTTGCACAAAACGCTGAAGGCAGGAAAGGAGAAGCAAGTTAAGGAGCCGAATTGGTGAAAAGAGAAGAGCCCTGGCTGGTCCCTTCCGTCGGGCGTCTGCTTTATTCCCAGTGCAAGTGGTGTGAGTTTGTGTGCTCATTCCAGCCTCTCTCTGACAGCAAAGGTATGAGGACAAAGGCCCCGCTCAGGGAGGCGGTCCCTTGGGCTCCTGGTGTCATGGAGCTGAAATAAGGAGCAGGGGATGCCAACCAGGCTCTGCAGGGAACACTGTGGAAAAGTCACGTGAGCTCCCGGGGTGGAGGTTTCCTTGCTGTCAAACAGGCCAGTTGGGCCCGGCCAGGCGCTGGCACCTGGGGGAATCCTGGGGGTGGTGGTGGGGGGGGGCGGGTCACAGCTTCACTGCAGCAGAAATGCACTGGAAGGTGCTACATGGAGCTCAGATTCTCCCTTTCTGCCGGGCCGCCAGCCACCTTCTACGATCCAGTGCACAAGGCCCATGCTCCCACTTTCCCTTCAGCCTCCTCCTGCAGCAGCACCAGTGGGCTTGGGGGGCTCATGGCCTGCTCCATGCTGGGTCTGAAGCACGGCAGGGGGAGCAAGAAGGTACCCAGAGTTAGGGTGCCTCTCCGGTCCTGGGGGCTGCCTGCGCCCGGGGGCAGCTGGCCGAGGTGACAATCCATCCTCCCGCCCGCCCCCCTTCCAGGCCGCTCCTGGTCTCATCCCCACTTTGCAGATGAACAAACTGACTCTCCGAAGGGCTAAGGGATGGGCGTAAGGTCCCAAGAGGCAGCCTGATGACAAAAGGGCAGCCTGAGAGGAAGGGGAAAAGAATCCCGCGCAAAGGGAAGGTGCAACCACATTTTCCTAAGTACAAAAATGAATATTCCTGGGTGACCTTGAGTCATTAAGAAATGCTGACCAGGGCTCCTTTGAGCCTGGCTGGGAAGGCGGGGTGCACAAGGCTCTCGGAAAGTGGCTGTCCCAGGAGACGGTCACCCACGGGGACCCCAAGAGCCCAGGCGAGGGGAAGTGGTCTTGCATGCAGCTGTAGTGTGCCGGAGCTGAGGCTGGAGGCCCCGAGGGCAGGAGCCAGCAGCCAGTCTTTCCTCAATTCCCTGGCCTCTGGGGCTTAGCTGCACACCTGACCCCACCTGGGTAAGGGTGGCCCTGGGTGAACCAGCTGCCTGTCGGGGGGCGGAGAGCCCCCCCAACCCACCCAAACAGGTAATGATCAGAATACAACACGCTGGATGGATTTCACAAATCCAATCAGCACTGCATCCGACTGAACGTAACCCGGGGTTATTAGATTTTCTGGCATCAGGAACACCAGAGCCTAGGACAGCAATTCTGAGTGTGGAGTGTCATTAGTCTAAGTACAGCCGCCGGGTTTTTAATTACAATCCCCTCCAGCCGGGCTGAGAAGGGCAGCCCTCATTCCTTCCGTGCGGCCGGCTCTGCTCCCGCTCTGCTCCGGCAGGCTGAGGGAAGGCGGGCTGGGTGGGGATGGAAACCCAGACGCCACGCCGTGGGAACTCTGCCTTTGCCTGGGAACGTAGTCCCCACAGGGGAGGGGAACATTCTCCCTCCCCTCAAGGAGGATGGAGGAAGCCAGGAGGAGGAGGTGATGGTGCAGGACCCCTGGCAAGGGGCCTGAAACCCAATGTGAGGAGGAAACAGGCTCTGCCTATTCCTATTGCTTCCTCTGCAGGCAGGGAGAACCACCTGCCCTCATTCCCCTCCTCCTCCCTGGCCCGGGGCCTCTGGCTTACAGCTGGATTCCGTTTCTACTCTACACCCCCAGGCTGGCTTCCTAAACCCCAGTCGGATCCCATCACTCCCTGCCTAAAAGCTTGCAATGGCTCCCTAGTGCCCTGAGGCTGGAGGAGGAACTGCCCGGCACCGGGTGCCCAAGCCCCATCCCCGTGGGTTGTCTTCTTCTCTGCCCTGCATCTGATCTGCCAGCAGGTCCGGTGGATTCTCCAAACCTGTCCTGCGGGAGGACTGTAATAGCCCCCCTCGACCACCCCTAACCCTGTCTATTCTCAACCGGACAGCCAGAGGAGGGGCTGATTCAAATGCAAATCAGGTTGAGCTGCTTCCTTGCTTAAACCCAGCACGTATAATAAAGTCCAAGTCCTCGGATCGCAAAGCCCTTCCTGAAACTGCCTGTCATCTCCCACTCCCTCCCTGTCCTTCCCCCTCCAGCCCCACCCGCTTCCTCTGTCCCCCTGCCTGGAGAGCTGCCCCCTGACTTCCCCATCAGTCTTGAGTTAGAGGTTCTGCTTCAGAGAGGCCTTCTCTGGCCACCGCATGCCAAGGAGCCACCCCCCACTGTCTTCCACGCCTCCCCATTTTAATCCTTTTGGGCAGGTGCTTCTATCTTATCTTTTCCTTGTCTGTTCACTAATTTATTACTTGACTACCCCTCTAAACTGCTGAGCTGTTCTGCTCTCCACAATATACTCAGCACCCAGTCCTGGGCCTGGCATGTGGCCAGGGGTCAATCGATACTTCTTGAATGAATGACTCTCTGTGTTTCCGATACCTGGCAGAGTGCTCGCGGTTGTGCCTTTGATTAAATTGAAGAGAGAAAAGCTGCAGCAGCCGCAGCTGATGGAGGACCTACCAATCACTTAGCTGGTAGGTGCAGGCAAAGCCCTTGGGGGCCCAGTGTCTCCTCTGCCAGTCCCTGGGAAGGTGGCCAGCCAGGGCCCCATCAGAGTCCCACACCCCCAGCACACAGCTTAGATTTGGAGATTTGGAGTTGAGTCACTTTCCTCAAATGACTTCAACCTAAGATGACAACGGTATCCCCTTGAGGACCTGCGAATCCCATTCAAGGAGAGATGGGCGTGCTCGAGCCCTGCCTGGCCACACAAAGAGACCCACACGCTCCTCCCGTGACAGGCTCTCAGGCAGGCAGCAAGCAGGCCAGTGGAAATGCCTGGAACGCACCAACCCAGAAAAGCGGTGGGTCAGCACTCTCTGGGATTTGCTGCTTTAATATTAAAATATTCATAAAGAGAAGTAATATCACCGTACATGCATTTCCTATCTGCAAACGAGGATTAACATCTGTTCCGGCACGTGGCCAGCGCGGGGCACTCAGTGGGGAAGTGGCCCTGCGCTCAGGCAGGGCTGCGAGATCGCCCGGGCCCAACCGCCAAGTGCTCCAGCGTTGGCCCGTCCTGATGTGTCTCATTCTGCATCGCCGCTGATGCAACCCCATCATCTAACACAGAGCCCCCGACAGTCCCCCGTAACTGCTTCTGCGGCTTTCCCACCCCTCCCAGCCCAAGATCCCAAACAGGGTCACACACGGCACTGAATTGTCGTGCCTCCTGATTCTCCCTAAATCTAGGAGGTTCCCTTTGCCTTCTGTGGGTCTGTCGAAGCTGCTTCTGCTTCCAGTCCCACTGACCCAACAGGTTACGCTGTGTCCTTTAGCTGCGTCCTACCAGGAGGCCCACACGGCAGTTTGCCCACTTCGGTGATTTTCTAGTTAATTACACATGGACTAACTAGCTTCCATCTCTCCCCTCCGTTCCCCCGTGAAGAATCTAATTTTCGAATTGTTTTGGATGTTCAACTGGCTTATCCTTGTTAGCAGCCCTCTCTTGCAACCAGTGCCTGCTTTCTGACCCATCTGTCTCTTGCTTTCTAGAATGACAAGATGTTCGAATCACACCTTGTGACTTTGCTCTGCCCGACACCTGGGATCCTCCAGTTGGGTCTAAGGAGCACTTCTCATGGCGAACAGCGCTGAGAAGCAGCTGTGGGTACCAGGCGTATGCACTGCTCCTAGGGGTCACTGCTTCTTCGCCCCTTCTGTGGTTACGACTTATAAATCTTATGTATATGTACATCTATATACAATTTATGTATGTAAGTAATATACATATATATATAAATAAAATCAAGAGCATATTGATGCCTCCAACTCTCATCCAGCACCTTCTCTCATTCTAAATTCCTGTTTCCCACAGAGACGATCCTGGTCCTTAACAGTATTGGTTTCCTTATTTGCTCTATTCCATAGTGATAAAATAAGTCCAAAGAGCACGATCAACAAATCTGCATACACTTCATGATTTGCTTCCCATTCTTCTGTTCTTGTAAGCCTTCGGATATGTTCTATGAGGAGTATAAAGTAACTTGTTTCGTATTTGTGATGTTTTATCCTCAGGGTAAGCCCTCTGATGTGGGACTGTCGGGTCAGTGGGCAAATGCATATGTGAATTTGCTCACAAATGCATATGTGATTTTGCTCACCTCAGTGTCCCCCCCACGGGGGTCACAGCATTCGGCCTTTCTGCCAATCACATGTGAGAGCGATCTTTCCCACAAGCATGTTGGTGTGATTTTGCATTTTTGCCAATCTGAGAGGTGAGCAATAATATATCTGGGTGGATTTAATTTGCATCTTCTTAATCTACTGCTTACACTTCCAGCCCTGGGATGAAGGCTCTGGCCCCGGGGCCAAGTCCAGGGCTCATCCCGAAGGTGCTAGGCTGGGCATCCCAGCAGGGGCAGGAAGGTGGTATACGCCTCACCGTGTCCACCCACCTGGGCACGACCAACGTGGACACATGATGCTCAAAATGAAATGCCCGCATCTGTGTAAGGGGAAGGAGTGCTTTGGGTGTCTGGAGAAACCTCAGGAGCACGTCCTTCTCATTTCTGGAGTTAAAAGGCTCCCTGCTGTCTTCAACAGGCAAAAGCAATGTTCTGGAGTTTTGCTCTGATGATCATGGACAAGCTGCCAGGCGCCTGCCACGGGGCCCGGAGCTCCCTTAACAGTGCTCTGAGCAAGTGGCCAAGGGTACTGGCTGGAGAGTGCCTGTGTGTTCTGCCGCTATTAATTGGAACTTCTTTTTCCCGAGTCAGCACCTACACCTCCCGTACCAGGCTCTTGGGCCACAGGAAGATGTCTTTAGAAACTCGGGTGGCGAGGGGCGCCTGGGTGGCTCAGTCAGTTAAGCGTCCGACTCTTGATTTCAGCTCGGGTCATCTCAGGGTTGTGAGATCGAGCCCCGCACACCGCGCTCAGCGCAGAGTCTCCTTGAGATTCTCTGCCTCTCCCTCTCCCCCTTCCTGCTGGCATGCACGCGCTCTCTCTCTCTCTTAAATAAACAGGGGCACCTGGGTGGCTTAGTCAGTTAAGCGTCTGCCTTCGGCTCAGGTCATGATCTCAGGGTCCTGGGATCAAGTCCCGCATCGGGCTCCTTGCTCAGCAGGAAGCCTGCTTCTCTCTCTGCCTGCCCGTCCCCCTGCTTGCGCGCTCTCTCTCTCAAATAAACAAATAAAATTTAAAATAAATAAATAAAATCAATCTTTAAAAAAACAAAAAAACAAAAAAAAATTCAGGCGGTGAAAGACCCAGCATTGTGCCTCCAGTCTTCCTGGGCATTACAGTTACCAGTTCCTGCTGGTCCCCACGCGGCACCCGCAAGGTCTGAGGGTGCTGAGAATAGCAGCCTTGGCTTAGAGGGGGCGAGTGGGGAGCCTTCGTCCCACCCTCCCAGGCCCAAGCCTGCTCACCTCCACCCAAGGGCTGCATTTTAAAGGCTCAGAGAAACTTGAGGCCTTGGTAGAGCAGGACTGTGTTCAATGGGAGGGGGTGTGTTTTCTAAATCTGTCTGTATGGCTGCTTCTAATTTGCACCAAGACTTCACATAGGGTAGTGGGAGCCCCATTAATGCCTAAAATACACATTTACAGATGGGTGATTGGCTTACATTTTTTGGGCTAAGATCCTACTCTGTTGGGCAAGATTCCATTAAAATTTTTAGAAAGCTATTTTAGGAACAGAGACAGTAAAAAGCAAGGACCCCACTAAGCATTCAGGGTTGGGAGTCAGGACATGGGTCTAGGCCCAGCTTCCAGCTTAGCTGGGGCATGTCACTTCAACCCCCAGAGCCTGGTCTCCAGGTCCCGGCGACTTTCTCCTCTCTCTCCGGGGAAAGAAGGTCTCCCCAGCATCTCAGACCCCACTGTTCCAGCGGGGAGGCTGCTCTGACCCTTCTGGGAACTTGACTCCCAGGCTGGGAGGCACAGGGGCCCTGTGGGTGCCTAACGGCAGTTGCCTAAAAACACCTCCACAGCAAGGCATCACGTGCTCTTCCTGACGTTTTCACATGGAAGCCACGCAGGCTAGGGACACGAGCCTCCTCCAGCCACCCCCGCCTCCCTCTCCTGCCTCCCGCATCCTTCCTCCTGCAGCCACCACCCAAAAACTTTGTTCCCCTGATGTCAACCGAGGATGCGCTCCATGATTTAACACTCACTTCTCCACCTCTGCTCCCTCCCATCTACCATGGCATTGCAATGGTGTTCAAACCTCTCTGTCGTGGCAAAGATCGTGTCTTTTTCAGGTCCATAAAGAATGGAGTGGCCTGGGGTGTGCTCATAAATCATGATGCCGAAAGGGTGGGTGGTCTCAGAGCACGCAGATGAACTCGGAGTGGAGGGAAGGATGTGCTCTGGGCAGCGGGGTCAGGGTGCAGTGGAGATGCGACTCTTCCTGTCCCCACGGGCCCCACGGCTGGCCACCTCACAGTCACCTGCGTGGACCCTGAGCATCCAACCTCCACAACTTTGCTTATATCATCCCCCGACCTGGAGGGCCTGCCTGACACCAGTCCACCTACTCAGATCCCGTCTGTCAGTCAAGGGCTGCAGGTCCTGTCTGTCTGGGACAGTCCCAGTTACTCCTATTGTCCCAGCACAACTTTCCTTAATAGGCCCTCTATCTCTTGAGAAAAGTTGGGACAATAAATGGTGCAGTCACTCTGAGCTTAGTAAAAGAATAATGATAAAGTAAGAGCGGCTGACATTTAATAAATGGATACTTCCTGTTCTAACCTCCTTCTGCGAATTTTCTCATTGAATCCGCAGGCCCCCAGGGCAGGTGCTGTTATAATCCCTGTGCCACCCAAGGAGACAGAGGGGTTAAGCGACTTGCCCAAGGGTCAAGGGGAGCCTGGTCCTGTCTCTACCACCCACATGACCTTGTGAGCTTCTGTTCTTCACACATAAAAGGGAGACCAGCAAGCATCCTACAGGATGGTGAGGAGGAATCCATGGGCTACTGTTTGCTTTCCCAGTGTTGATGGCACTTGGCAGGTGTTCAGTAAAGGACACTTCCTTCCGGTTTTCATTGCTTTCCTGAGAACCTGAGCTGAACTTGGAAACTCAGAGGGGCATCTTCCCTTCTCCTAATTGCTAAGTATGAATAGGGAAATCTCCACTGGCCCTGTACCTGGCGCCCATGTAGAGTATAACACGGCAGGGAGGAAGCCCCCTTATTGCGGGCCACTGCCCTCTCCCTATAAATCCCACCCGTAAATTATTTACCAGCTTTCCCACTCACTGCTAACAAACTCCGAACAGCAAGAAAGGTCACGGTGTCTTGGCATCATGCCCCCTGCTAGGAGCAGCCTGGACAGCCCAGCTCTGCCCAGGGGGAGCACTCCCACCTGTGGGGGAGCAAAGCCACCCCCTATACCCGCCTCCGTGGCAAGCAGAGCCGCCAGCCTGCACCACTCCAGTGTGCCCTATGGCCACCCATCACCCACCGTGAAACGGCCTCTTAAATCTGCTGGCAGCCTGGGGGGTGGGGTGGGTCCGAGCTTCCAGAAGATGGGAAGGAGAAGCCCTCTCAGATGGAAAGAAATCCAACAAGAGAAGACAACTTTCTCTAGGGGCTTCCCTGGTGGGTATGGAAGATCCCAAAAAGCTGAAGGTGGGGGGCTGTACCAACTTCTCATTTGAAGAGGGGACACCACACTCCCGTCCGCATGATCACACACCTCTCACTGACCCCCCACACTCACCATCAATCAAGTTGTCAGGTGCCTTCAATAACCCCGACATCCAGCAAAACATCCCCAACCAGCTCCTTCCTCTGCTCTTCACCTGGACCCAGTGGCTCTCCAGGGCTCTAGAGAGTCCCATTCCCAAAAGACAGCCATTGACCTTGGCAGGCCCCAAACTCCAGAGAAGTCACTCACCCACGAGCTCCGGGCTATGAAGATCTCGAAGAACCATTCTGATTCAACGTGCGGTGCCCAAGGAATGAAAGAGGCACAGCTGGGAATGGGACAAAGGCAGGAGCCCGCTGGGAGACAGACTGCCTGGAACAAAAACTCTGCCCTCAAGACGCCAACATGCGCCTCATGGTGGGTTCAAAGCTTATCTCAGCCTTGCCAGGTGAGCAGGTGAGAGGTCTGGCACTGGAAGGGGAGGGCAGGGCCGGCCCCTCAATAATCTTGGTCAGTCTGTGAGCTGTTCGCCTCTGAGGCCTTCTCTGAAGCCATGCTCCTCTGGGAGCTCCAGCCAGAAACGGCCCTCCTTTGGTGGGACTGGCCAGAGCCCCCCGGTCTACCTCCCCCCAGGATGCCACCCAGCGCCACCTGAGACCGTCCTGCCCCTGGAGGAAGCAAGTCTCCCCCAGTCTGCAGTCACCAGAACTATGAGGCAGAAAGGGGTGTGTACTTTTTCTCCATGGACGCCGGTGCCCAGCACACAGATTCCTTAAATGACTCGGGAGCTGGGGAGCATGATGCATTCCGCTGGTCTCTGTGGCGGGAAGCAAAGGTCAGAGCAAAGTCAAAGGCCCAGGCACCGACAGGTCACATCACCAGAAAAGCCAGCCCTGGGTATGCTGCCTGGGCACGAGGACCTTCTAGACGTTTCTACAGACTGTGGGCACGTGCCTGCAGGCTGTGGGCCCTCACTCTGCTCTTCCCCTGTCCTGAGCACCTACTCAGTGGCAGCTCTGTGGGCCCCGCAAGCATCTCGTCTCTGCTTGCTCCCTTAGCAGCGGGAATGGGAACCATCATAGAGATACGGAGACAATACGCTTCAGACCCTGCTCTCCAGGCGTTCCTGGCCTTAAAACGTGGAGTTAACCGCTACCTCTCTGAGGAAGTGACCGTCTCAAAGCCTCCAAGTTGTTTTCAATGTTCTGCCTTCACCACATTACCATATACTGAGCCCACTGCTACACACCGGCTGGGAGAGAGATGGGTTCACAGCACCAGGAAGGCCAACCCTCTCTCTAGCTGCATCTAGCTGGGCCCCATCTCCAGGGCAGCTAGGAAGCAAAACTAAGAGAAGCCTCTCCCTGGGGCTTGGCAGCGGTTGGGGACACTGACCAACCAGTCCTCGGCCATTTCCCCTCCTTCTGCCCGAGCCTACGCGTTCCCGCTAAAGACTTCTTTCTTTCCTCGGGCACCGTGCTCTGCTGGCAAGGCCTGAATCAGAACGATTCTTCTAGATCTTCATGATCCAAAGCTCGTGGGTGAGTAACTTCTCTGGAGTTCAGGGGCTGCAAAAGTCAGCGGGCTAAGGGCTGCCAACTCAGCTGTTGCATGTAGGCCCTGAGGTTTCTCTCTGGGCTGGGGTGAGAGTGAGTGGCAGGCCCTGTGGGCATGCAGAGGTATTTTCCCCCCTCATTCTGAGTATGCTGCTCGCAGCACGTGACAACGGGGCTCGTAAGAACACTCAGCCCCACCCTCCCATTTTCCAGAAGAGGCCTGCAGAGGTCAAGGGCAACATGGATGGAGAACCGTGGCCTCCTGACTGCCCACTCCGATGTGCCCCACTGCCTCTGGTTCGCAGGCCCAGCCAGTTCCCAGGATCCACATTACAAATGATTTATCATAAAAACGAACGCCGAACCACTTAAACAAACAGCAGTGGGCCCCCCACGGGGCTGTGCAGGTTACTGGCGAAATCACTCAGATCCTAGAGCCGGGCACACCTTCCTGGGTTTAAATTCCACCTTTCAGCAGGCTACTGCTCTTTCAGTCTTCTTGTCTGAAAAACGGGGAGGATTAACCGAGAAAGCTCATGGAATCTGCAGCCCATGCATTCCTCCTGGCCCATAAAAATGTCCAGTAAATACATATATAGTATATTAATTACATATGCGCAATAAGCCATTGGATTTTAACCTCCGTCTTTTCTCTACAATAGTATCTGGCCCTGAGCAGAATTAGAATGCTCCTTTCTAAATTTCTACATTGTTCTGAGTTTTTCGCTCAGTGCCAAAAAATGCCTGTCCTCCTTTTGTGCCCACACGCCAGGCTCGGGCACAAAAGCTTGCCTGCTTGGTAGTAGCAGCTTGCGTCCCCGGCGCTGGCCCAGTCCGTGCGGTTGGAGCTATTTAAAGAGCTGGGCCGGAAGCCCGGGCCACAGACGTGTAGCCTCGGACCTCTCTGGTCTCTGCCTGTTCCTGGAATGTGAGCCCAGGAGCCCTGTGTGCTGGGGCCTTGACAGCATGGGGCTCTGCCCAGACTGGCCAGACGCTGCCCACCGGGGCCGGGTCCCCTCCTGTGGCCCGCTGAGGCCAGCACGCGGGACAAGAAGGCGAAGGTGGAGGCTGCCCGGGCCATGTGGCCTTTGGGGGACTGAAATGCTCCCCACGCCAAAGACACCCACCAATTCACCTTGCACTCCTTTAAACACAGCTTTATTGATTATAAAAGACATACAATCGGGGCACCTGGGTGGCTCAGTCATTAAGCGTCTGCCTTCGGCTCAGATCATGATCCCGGGGTCCTGGGATCGAGCCCCGCATCGGGCTCCCTGCTCGGCGGGGGGCCTGCTTCTCCCTCTCCCACTCCCCCGGCTTGTGTTCCCTTTCTAGCTGTCTTTCTGTGTCAAATAAATAAATAAAATCTTTAAAAAAAAAAAAAAAGACATACAATCAACTGCACATATTTAACGGGGACTGTCTGAGACGGTCTGCCTCATGCATTCCCCCTGAAAAACCATCAGCACCCTCAAGACAGTGAACATACCCAACACCTCCAAGTCTCCAGCTCCCCTTTGCGAGCCATGCTCCTGTCCCTCCTCCCACCCCCAGGCAACCTCTCATCCATCCTTCCCATCTTACAGATCTGTTTTCATCTGCTAGAGTCTCATGTAAATAGAATCATACAGGATACGTTTTGCTTTTTTTTTCCCTCCCTGGGCTCTGTCACTCAGCATAATTATTTTGAGATCCACCACGTTTGCTACATGTATCAATAGTTTGTTGCTTTATTGCTGAGTCGAAGTTGTAGAATGTAGCCTTTCGTTTACCCCTGCATCTGCGGATGGACATTTGGGCTGCTTCCAGCTTGGAGATATCACAAATAAAACCTCTACCACTATTTGCGGGCAAGTCTTGGTATGGGCACTTATTTCCTAGGTGAGTAAACGCCTAGAAGGGAATGGCTGGGTCATATTTCATCCCATTGTAAAATTGCCATGTTCCCAATGGTACTTAACATCTTCGAACACATGCGATTTAGTTTTTACTCTGTTCCTTGTTTATCATTGGCCTTCTCCCTCTCCTCTGTGGCAGATGGTATTTTTGCAAAGATGGACACAATAATATCTCCCATACCACATGCTTTGTACAGCGTGGAGTCTGGCTGGCCTTGTGGCTGGCCTGTCACCAACAGAATGTGGTAGAAGTGATGTGGTGGTGTGTGAGGCCATAAGAAGCCTCGCAGCTTGCACCTTGGTTTCTTAGAACCTTCTCTGCGGGAGCCCTGAGCCTCCAGGTGCAAGGTCTGACCACCAAGTGGGTGTTCGGGTTGTTGTTCCCAGATGAGCCCTGGCATCCCCCCCCCCCCCCCCCCCCCCCCCAGCCCAGGCACCAGACATAGGAGGGCAGCCGTCCTGGACTCTGGTGGAATACCCCTGTGGGACCCCCACTGACACCACACAGAACTGAAGAACTGTCCCGCCGAGCCCTGCCAAGTGCCTGACACACAATCATGACCTATAAGGAAGGTGGTGGTTGTTTTATGCCACTAAGATTTGGGGCTAGTATGTTCCGTGGCAGTACTAACTGGCACACCCTTCTAGAATGTTAAGCTCCACAAGAAACGGATCTTTTGTCTTTTTCGCTCACCGATCCACACCAGGGGCCCCGAACAGCATCTGGCAAATGGACCTCAACAAGTGTTTGTTAAGTGAGTAAGTGAGCAGGCTCCTAGGTCATGTTTTATGAACACTGAAGGATATCCACTGATCGAAAACTAACACTGGCAGTTACGGATCTCTACCAGGCATGGGACTTCAAGTTCGAACACTGAGACCTGCAAGCCTCCTGGAGCCTCAGTTTCCCCAGCTGTAGTCAGGCTAACTCTTACCTACGTCATGGGGCAGCAAGGGTAGCTTTTTCAGGAAGGACGTTCAACTCCCTGGGTCTCTGAGGCCAAGACAGCGTCCCCTGAGGAGCCAACCAGGGCTGAGGAGAATCACAGTTGAGGCCCTTGTCAGACTTGACCCTGTGTCCCCAGCCATCTCTGAAGAGGACCCCTCCCTGGCTCACACCAAAGCTCTTCTCCCAGGACAGAGGACAGCGGGCCTTTCATGTTCCTGCTACAGCCTCAGGGCCATGTCCCGACCCTGTCAGGGTGAGGTGGGCACAGCACCTACAGGGTGACAGAGACCACAGCTCCAATCAGAATTTAACGAGGTCCTGGGCAATGCCTTTCGAAAGGCAGTTCTGGAATGTGGCTCATCTCACACCAAGTTTGTTCTTCTCCTTTCAGCCTCTCAATCCCCAACCCTTCCTGGGAAGGGAGTGGGGGTTCATCTAAAGCAGAGGTTCAAGGTCTGCAGCCCTTGCTCACACCTTAAACACGGCCTCTGAGAACACTGGCATTTCTCAAGGCTGAGTGTGTTCACTGAACTGTGGAGAGAAAGAGGAGGGACAGGAAGAGAAGCTCCTGGCTCGTGTGACTGAGACCAGCCTTTATTTCCTGGGACAACTTCCAGAGCAAAGACTGGGAACGAATCCACAAGTCCTGGTACAGATCTGCCCTGCTCTCCGAAAGTAGAGCGCTCCTATGAAATCTTTCATAAGCCCAAACGGCGTAAAGCTAAAGAAGCAACTGGAAAAATTTGTGAGCGTTCCCAGATCGAAAAAATAACCTCTCTTAGGCTCCCCAGATACCTTAGGACACATCTTGCTAACAGATGCACCAAATAAATGCAGACGGAGCATAGATGTTCCCAGAAGTTGTTCAAGAGCTGCGGCAGCTGGACCCTCAGAGGCTGGGTATAGTTCCTGGGGGAGGAGCCTGGCAGGGCCCCCCCTGCTGCTTTGGCGTGCATGCCACCCCTATAACGGCTCGTTGCAAGACAAATGCTGAGTGCTAGGTTTGCTTTTCGTCTTTTTTTTTTGTCCAAGTAAAAATAAATCTCTTCAGATTCTTTCAGGTACTAAGATAGGTCTTTCGTAAAAGTGAAGTGGCGCAATGCGAACTTTCTCAAGGGGGGGGATACCTCTATTTCAAGGGGCCTCTGAGTGTGTGCTTCCACATCCAGACCTGCTCCTCTTTCCTCTCTTCCCCATTCTACTCCCTCCCTCTGCCCCCAAGGCCTTAAGAATCAAAGAAGCATCTGCTAAGTACCTGCGTAGAACGGAGGTTTGGAAACTAGACTCTGTGGAGATCAAATAAGTCTTGGCTCCAAAACCTACTATCCCGGAGACCTCAGAAAAATTCCTTAACCTCTCTCACTCCCATGCCGGCGATGGGGAAACTGAGGCTAATAAACACTACCCATCTAGCAGGGCTGTTGGGAGATCCGAGAGCTCGTGCAGGCAAGACAATCAGGAGAGAGCCTGGCACATTCCGGGTGCCAAGTAAGTATCAGTTGTAACGATTACTACTCAACAGAGACCTACCTCAGTCATACCTCAATCATCCCACCTGCAAAATGGGTGCATATAGTTCCCCCCCTCCTCCAGGCCGAAGAGGGAAGAGAGGTTGGGCTCTGGTACATGCTTCCAGAACCAGTTCCAGATACGGGAGGGTGAGCCCAAGAGGGTGTCTGTGTATTTCCAAAAAGAATGAGTCTTTTAGTTTTTCTCAGAATAAATGGAAGATTTCCATAATTAGAACATTAATACATAGTAAGATCTCCCGAGAATCAGACCCAAAGTGTTGAAGGACAGTCAGGAAGGGCCACTGTTTGGAAAGCACTGGAGAAGATTCTGGACAGGCTTGCCTTCCCAACTCCCCGACGGAACGACTCCGTGTGGAAACCCCCAGACGAGAACATCAGTCACTCGGGCACAAGGACTGATAAAAAGCAAAGCAGCCAAAAGCGACAAAGTTGCTGTAATACCTCAGTCACCAGAACCCCAGACCCTGGGCAGATTCTGGAAATGAGTCTATTTAAAACGCTCTCTGCAGCTGATCCACGGAAATAGCTGGCAATGAACCCGCCTCCCTATATCCACGGCCGGCAGAGCCCCACCCACGTGACACTGGGCTTGGTCACATCGCTTGCTCTGGCCGAGACATCAGCAGACACGGTTCAAGACGTGGCTTGAAAAACACCTGTGTGCTGTACCAGGTCATTGAAGGTGTTGACGATGAAGGGCAGTGGGTGTCCGGGGACTCTGCAACCTTTGTCTATCTCACACAAGAAAATATTTACTATTTTTTTTTTTTTTTTACAAGTACTTGTACATTAGGGTTTGCGCCCTTTTCAGGAACCCAGTGACCATGTGATGCAGCTAACCTGCTGGAGACAATGGCCCAGCCAACATCTGCAAGAGAACAGCCAAGATTCTGGGCACTTCTTCCACCTGACTATAAATTATTTTCAACTGGATCAAATGTGGAGTCTAAGATGCCTTCAAGGGGAAGGGGATCTGTTAACAATATTTAAAAGTGATCGGCAGTGTATTAGGAAGACGTTTTGTCTGCAGAGTTAAAACTCTCTGGAAACGTCCACTAAATTCTAAGACTTAGCAGCTAAGAGGCTTCCACATCAGGGCTGCAGGTCAGAGGGGTAGGCTTTGGGTGCACCCCCTGCAGGAGCCCCAGAGGCCACCAGGCTGGAGCTGGGGGCCTAAGAAACCACGACTTCTGGGAGAGGAACATACACACTCAATCCAGGGTGATAAGCTGCCCAGAAGATGAACAAGTCTTTGATGGGAGGAATGAACCAGCGAATGGAGTGTGGATGTGGGAAGGGGAGTAGGAAACATCAAGCTACTTTCCCAACCCACGCAGCACTGGGGAGACAAGGACGTGTGTGTGTGTGTGTGTGTGTGTGTGTGAGCGAGAGAGAGAGAGAGAGAGAGAGAGGAAGCAGGTGGGCAGAGCCATCTCAGCATCAAGGACACATCATTCTGACAGCCACTTGGGCCACCTGCCACCCCACTGTCTGCAGGTCTTGTTACAATCTGTAAAGGTAGCTAGGGCATGGCCACACATTCTGGGAGTGTAAAGGTGTCCCCTCCTGCCTAAGGCCAAAGACATGCTCTGCACCCTAGAACTCGCTGAAGCAGGGCAATCTGTGGCACAGATGCTTATCTACAGGTCTGGTTGGCCATTTAAAAAAATGTATTACTCGGGGCGCCCGGGTGGCTCAGTCGTTAAGCGTCTGCCTTCGGCTCAGGTCATGATCCGAGGGTCCTGGGATCGAGCCCCGCATCGGGCTCCCTGCTCGGCGGGAAGCCTGCTTCTCCCTCTCCCACTCCCCCCTACTTGTGTTCCCTCTCTCACTGTGTCTCTATCAAATAAATAAAAAATCTTTAAAAAAAAGAAATGTATTACTCAACTAACTTGCGTTGAGTGTGTTGTGGGTTCTAGGCCTGTCACTGGTTCTGGGCAGGGCCTCGGTCTGATTTGCCCCCGACTTTTCTTTCTTTCTTTATTTTTTTAAAGATTTTATTTATTTATTTCAGAGAGAGAGAATGAGAGAGAGAGCATGAGGCGGGGAGGGGCAGAGGGAGAAGCAGACTCCCTGCCGAGCAGGGAGCCCGATGCGGGACTCGATCCAGGGACTCCAGGATCATGACCTGAGCCGAAGGCAGTCGCTTAACCAACTGAGCCACCCAGGCGCCCTGCCCCCGACTTTTCTGAGCCATAGGCACAGGTGTTTTGGGCAGGTTTTCAGTTTGTTGAATGAGCAAAGGACTGAAGGCTTAGTTTCTTCCAAGAGCTTGGTCTAGGGCCGGTGACTCATTCCGAAGCAGGGAAAAGGCCCCAATAGGCCTTATTCTTTCTGCTCAAGAAACTCGGGCATTGTGTCTTCTCCTCATTCAACACATCACCTGCTTTGTTGAGCTAACGAGGCCTGCTCTGTGCGGGGTGCTGTGCCCTGCAGGAGCCTGGCAAGTGGCGAGCCACATAGGAAAGCACTACATGCTAAGTCCTAAGAGAGGTCAGCGCCTAGGGCTGGGGAGCAGAGGACCTTACCCGCCTCCTCCCCGTGCTCTAACGAACTACTACGAATTCAGTAGCTTGAAGCATGTAAATTTATTGTCTTCAGTTCTGGAGATGGGAGTCCGAAATCGGTCTTGGGAGGTTAAAATCAAAGATACATTCCTTCTGGAAGCTCTCTGGGAGAGTGTTTCCTGGCCTTTTCCAGCCTCTAGAGGCACCACCCGTGGTTCCTTGGCTCGTGGCCCCTGCCTCCACATCTGCAAAGCCCGTATAATGGGGGTCGAGTCCTCACACTGAGTCTCTGTTCTGTTATCACACCTCCTTCTGACTCTGACCTTCTGCCTCCTCTTCCACTTTGAAGGACTCTCGTGATTACACCGGGCTCACTGGATAACCCTGGATAGCCCCCATCTTAAGACATCTGATTAACAACCTTGATTCCCCTCTGCCAGGTAACCTAACATATTCACAGGTTCTAGGAATTAGGATGCAGGCATTTTGGGGGTGGGGGGTGGGGGTATGATCCTGACAACCACAGGCCCTGAACTACCAGACAGAGAAGGTCCAGGAAGGTGTTTGGAGGAAGCAGAGCCTGAATCAGGGCTTGGAGGAGAGAAGGGAAGTGATCCAGGAACCATCTGTATGTAATCATATGTATGTCCTCGTGCTCAAGGGAGAGAGAGGAGATCGCAAAGGAGATCTCCTTGGGAGAGGGACATGCGTACCTGTTGGAACACCCCACTTCTGATACGGTCTCCTGCCCTAAGTCTCCCCAGTCCCCGAACTTCTGAGCATGGCCCCAAGGTTCTCCACGATCATCTCTCAGCACCTCCCTACTGCAAAGCCTTGGCATGGGGCTTCCCTTCCCACCACACACACACACAGACTGGTCTTCTTGCCTCTGCTCAGGCTGTTTCCCCTGCAGCAGTACCCTCCCTGTGCCTGTCGGCATCCCCTAAGGGCTGAAGTCCACCCTGCTGACGTCCAAACCCAGCTCTAACCAGCTACTAAGCATACTCCTGGCACACTCATAGCCCGCCTCACAGGCTCGTTGAGAGGATTAAGTGAGCTAAAGGTCTGCAGTATGTGGCACAGAAATGATGTTCAGAAATGCTAGCTGTCACCACTACCATCAGCAATATCATTTCAGGGGACCCATGAGGAAAGCTATTTTCATTATGATACTATGACGCGATTTGCCTTTTTTACTGTGTATTTGCACTGTGGGTAGAAAAGTAACGCTGGGGAAAATGCTTGGCAAACATCATGGCAGAGGCATCAAACCATGAGTAGATATTAGTAGTCATTATATTCTTATCACCATGCACTTGTTCTTGAAAAAAAAAAACGGGGGGGGGGCACTGTTTGACTTATGAATGTCCTTGGTGAAGCAGTAAAAATTATTAATTTTATTAAAGCTTGATTCCCGAGTTCGTGTCTTTAAAAAAAAAAAAACAAGTGGAAGTACATTTAAAGCTCTTTTGCTGCATACCAAAGAACAGAGGCTGTCTTTTTTTGTTTTGTTTTGTTTTTAAGATTTTATTTATTTGACAGAGAGAGTTAGCGAGAGCAGGAACACAAGTAGGGGGAGTGGGAGAGGGAGGGAGAGGCAGGCTTCCCGCCGAGCGGGGAGCCCGATGAGGGGCTCGATCCCAGGACCCTGGGATCATGACCTGAGCTGAAGGCAGACGCTTAACGACTGAGCCACCCAGGCGCCCCAGAACAGAGGCTGTCTTGAGGAAAAACATTTGTATGACTGTTTGAGTTGCAGGCTAAACCAGCCACTTTTTCCGCAGAACACCATGTGTACTTGAAAGAACAAGTGACCAATAATATTAACCAAGCTATCTGGCAAACTACTAAGTCCACAAATGAACTAAAAGTGAGCCAGCCTGTTACTTCTAAGAAAACAGCTGCTCATATCTGTTGTCAAAGATAAAATCTGAGCTTTCGAACAAAAGTGAGAATTGCAGCAGACTTGATGTGCCACCATGACCTTCAGTTTCTCAACACTCAAAGACTTTTCTGATGAGATGCATGGTGATGTTAACAAATGTGACTTTTTGCATCAGGACGTATGTCATCATTGGGAAGATCAGCATCACTCAGGTGATGCATCATCACTCAAGTGATCGCTGATAGATGCTGAAAAATCATGTGTGGTACAGTATCCATTCCAAGTGCAAATGAGACCAATGGCTTTGTCCACTGTTAACAGAGCACAAAACCCTCACTGGATCAAGTGTGAGATACCACACGGCAGCAGATCTCTAAGAGACTACCATTTGGTGAATTTTAGGATGCCAACAAAGAAAAATACCCAGTAGCGACAAATCACAGTAGCCTGAAGATATGAGAATTTAGCGGTCTTCTGTAAAGTCAGACATTGAAAAATTTTTGCAAATATGTAAAACAATGCTCTCCTCACTCGAATCTTTTTGTTTGGGAAAATATTTTTCATTAAAGTTTTTTAAATTTATGTTAATGTGTAATGGGTTTATTGCTGTTGTTTCAAAATAAATTACTGAGGATTTAAATTGGTTTTTGGTGTTAATTTCTGGAACAGTAAACACCTAGAGAACTAAACCACATAAACAAGAACTCTTTGGGTCCTCAGTCTTGTAAGAGTGTAAAGTGGTCTGGAGACCAGACAGATGGAGAAATGCTGTCTTAAAAAAATAAACAGATTTACGAACACAGATCTTTAGGGGAGTGCTATATAACAGCAAAACCAAAAAAGAAAAAAGTGGAAACAACTTAAGTGTCCAATAATCAGAAAGTGGCTAAATAAATTACGGTGCCTCCATTTGCTAGAACATTAAGTAGTTATTAAAAATTATGTTTTCAGAGAGCATTTATTGTGAGAAAATGCTCAACATACTCATCACGCCATTAAAAAAGGGGCAGAAGCAAATGTTCACGATCATGTTTCTGTAATGCCTTGATTCGCGGGGAGAATCAGGGGAGCTGAGGGGGGGCTGAAGAAATCGACAGACCCCCCCCAGAGGGGTCCCATGGGCTATAAGCTCCCCACCACGTGTAAGGCTGGAGGGGGGCTCCGTTACGTATAAACACACATGACACCTTTCTTTCTTGAACAATCCTTCCAAACTTCTGGCTTTACATTCGAGACGAGACCCAACTCTTAAACCTAACATTCTAGACTCACCCCCGAAGAAACAGAAGAATCTTCTACACCCTGTTCTCCCCAAACGTGATTCTTGTCTGTGCTTTGACATTGGAACCCGGGGTTGATGTTCCCTGGTATCTGCCTGAGCTCCTAAGCCTCTCCCGTTGTGGAAAATTCTGGTCTCATCCAACCTCAAAGCAAAGACAGGGGCGGGTAGGTAGGGAACTGCCAGGGAGGGAGTCTTCGGGGGCTTTGCGTTTTCCTGCTGCAGGGACGCCGGCTGTTAACAAGTGTCACCCAACATCTGCTGCTTACTTGGTTTGCACATTTATTCTCATTCTCCTCATTATGGGCATATAAATTCCTTTTCATGCCCCAGCCTCCTTCTGCCCACATCTGTCTGCAATTTACTCACCACGTGCTGTGGCTGGGAGGAAGCATCTTATTTATGACTTTGTAGAAACCAGGCAGGATGCTCGGGCCGGCTGAAGATGCCCACTGCTTTTTGGGAGCACTGCTACCTTGAGCTTGGCTGGGCTCAGGGGGTCTAAGGCCTGGGCCACCCCTAATGGGAATCAGGAGACCAACATCTCCAGGCAGATCTGAGGAGGCGTGCCAAGCCCCCTCTCATCTGATAATCACTAAGTATTAGCACTAATGGCAGCAGGCACTGGGCCAAGCACTTTCTATCTCATTTAATCCCGACGACAACCCCCTGAAGTAGCTACTGTTATTAGCCCCAATTATAAGAGAAACAGCTTTGTTATTGTTACCCTCAGCAAGAGGACTACATAAGTTCAGAGAGGTTAAGGAATTTGCCCTAGGTCACACAGCTCGGAAGTCGGAGAGCCAGGATTCAAGCCCAGATCTGGCTCCAGAGCCTGCGGTCTCCATTACTGAGCTAGGATGGCCTCCCATCTCTCCCCGTCCGTGGCGGCTGAATCCCCAGAGGGAAGGAGAGGTGTGCTGTGCAGTAGACAAAGTTTCTGATTCTGCTGGTAATTAGCTCTGTAACCCTGACCGAGTTACTTAACCACGCCGAACCTCACGCAGGTGACTCCCTCTGCGAAAGGGGGTTAGTCCCGGTAGGACCGGAGTGAGTGAGAGATACGGTGCCTAGTATACAGTAGGTGCTCCATAAAGCTTTCCTACCATGAATACTGACGGGTCCTTATTGTTGAGATTGCTGTTTACAGAGGAGCCGCCCTATCCGGCAGATCTCTGTGTCCCTGGGTGACCTTTGGTGACAGATAAGGCACCTCACAGCACAGAGCTAGGAAACTATGCCTCCACAGTTCTGTGTCCTGTGGATGGAAGGGAGAAGGATGCACATCGCAACAGCCAGCTCTCTGCCCTCACGGACATCACCTCATTTAATTCACCACTACTGTCCCATCACGCAGACCAGGAAACTGAGGTGAGGAGAGGGTAGGCGGCTTGTCCCAGGAGCTGGAGAGTGGTGGAGTCCATGAGCTTCTGCTGAGCCCCCTGCCCATTCCTTTGGGCCCCAAAACAGCTTAGAGAGGTCCTGCTCCCCCTTCCAGGTCCAGAGGGGCGAATGGGGGTGAGGATTCTTTCCCTGGGTAAGGACATGGAAGGCAGGCTTCCCTGTCCCTGGAATAAATACTGGGAAAGGTGGTTGAGACGGCTTCTGAGGCAGTCCCCATTCTCCACGGGGTCATAAAGCTTAGGGAGATCAGAGGGTATCAGCTCACACAGCCCTGGGGCCTGGCGGCACTTCCTTGGGGAGATGCCCGTGGCTTGAGTCTCCATCCCGAGGGAGGAGGGGATGTCAGGAGGCCCCTGGAAGCTGGGAAGCTCGCACAGGTCTGCCTAGACTCCTGGACGGTTGCACGGAGAGGAAACGTGTGTGTGCTCGGCATGGTGACCTCCCAATCATACAGCATCAGCTGGACCACAGCATGTCCCACCTGCCCGCTCCGGCCTGAAGACACCGCTGTCTGAGTGGGCCACGCTGGAAACAAAACCCCAACAGGAAAGGGTGCCTCATGGCTGGACCAGGACACCCAGTGAGAAGCTCCATGCCCCCCGCCCCCCAGCTCTCGCCGCAGGCCAGCATGGCCTAACCACCAAGCTCTTGCCAGAGGGAATCTTTGGCTCTCAATTTTGGCTCTTTCCCTAGGTGTCCCCCAGGCCGAGGGGAGCAGAGATGCCCACCAGCCTGAAATGCTCCTCCTGATGGTGACAGGAGACAGAGACAACTTCTTTAAGCCGCCGCTCTGTTCTGAAGTCTCTTTCCGATAGCAGCCTGAAATCAACCTAAGTAAGAAAGCTGCTTTGGCTTCTGAAACGAAGCTTCCAGAATATTTATCATTCTAGGAAATGTAAGTGGAAAGCAGGTTGCCAAGTTTTATTGCCTTTTTCTTTTCCCCAGGAGTATTGAAGGCAGTAAGGGGACCTCAAGAGAATGTTTTGTGTCAGAGTTCTCTGAGCACGGTTAAAGGAGAGCTCCCCCAACCTTTCTTGAATCATCTTTTGAGACCCCTCCCAAAGCGTGTGGGTAGGTGACTCCCAGGAGAGATGCGTATGTCGGCCGCCGGTGGCCCAGGCCAGCTCTAAGGAAGGCCGGCTGCACACGTGGGCCCACCTGTTGCGTTTCCTCCAGCAGCTTCTGGCGGCAGACACACCGGCCACGTGGAGGTTACGGGTGGTCCAGCTCCGCAAGAGAGCACCTGGGCACCCACACCGCTTCCTCCCCCACCTTCTCGGAGGGGACACTGGACACTGCACTTCCCAGAGGGGAGCTCCTCCAGGCCAACCATAGGAGAGGGGGCCCAAGCCCCCTGCCCCCGGAGACCACCGCAATGAACAGGAGTGGCGTGTGTGGACGGAGGTGTCCTCCCGCAGAGAATTCAGCGCCTCCACACTGTCCCGTGATGGGAGGCGCTCAAGGACCTTGACGGTGTCGGGTCAGCAGCCTGGTTTAGTAGAGATGCCACCTGCCATTCATGCCTCAGAGGGAGGCGACCCCGCGTGACCACGACAGAAAATGTGTTGGTCACAGGGACGCGGGAACGATAGGAGCCTCCAACACTGCAAGAGGCAGAATTCTACTGAAAAAGGGACAGGGCAGCCTCAGCTGGGGGTCTAGGCACCGGGAGACCCCCACGTGCATGCCACTCCCTCTGCAGAGGCAGGACCCTGGTTTCGCAGTGCCCCTGTGGCCCAAGCCTGAGCCCCAGGCAAGGGCAGGTAGGAAAGTGCCACCAACCAGTCACTTACCCTGCAAGGCTTCTTTGGCTCTGGCTAACTCCTGCTCCTTCTGGGCCAGCTGGACCCTGAGCTCGGTGGCTGAGAGGACCTCGGATGACTTGCCGCCCTGGGACTCCTCCAGGTCCTTCGTCAACATCTCCTTCATCTGGCGGAGAAGGTGGACTTCCTCCTGGAGTCGAGACACTTCTTCCCGCAGGAGCACTAGGGGAGAAGGGCACACGGTTAGAGGAAGGGGACGCGGCTCCTGCATGCTCAGTTTTTCTGGGGACCATTCCAAGGTGCTTTGGCTTTTCCTGTTTGCTCTGCATTCGAGGCCTTTCCTACATGTGTGCTGGGAAGAAAACTCCCAGGGCCGCTAACCTTATTCCAAGAGCCCCCCCTCCAGGCTGCAGAGCACGCCTGGTGGGACCCCCCACCCCCACCACATTCTCTGTTACAGCTGTCACTGCATCAAGAGTGTCCATTCCAACGGCCGACATCATCTCGCCTCCGATGGGCAGGGATAAGCGTGAGCACGAAGAGCTGACAGCAGGCGGTGTTCTAGCCACGAGCCTGTAGGATGCCGAGTTGGGCTTTAGATGCATTACCCCATTTAATCCTGCAAAAACCTCCTAAGGCAGCTACCGCCATCACCCCCATTTCACAGATTAGAAGTTGAGGCGGGTAGCAGAGCTGGGATTTGAACCCAGACTTGGCCAACTCCATAGCCCAAGCTCCCAGTCTGACACTCAGGAAATAGTCCCCAAAAGGCACACTCGACATGTATATGAAACACAGAGCCTTGAGGAACCCAGCACTGTGCAGAGACAGGACTTGGGCATCCACACCTGAACACCCAGGAGAATGGGGTCAAGTGAACAGTAACAATGGTGACACCATGGACAGGTTTCCATGACACTTAAACCCAACCCTATACTCCTGAGGGCCCAGGGAGGAGGTCGAGGAGGATACAGCCTCCCTTAGGGCTAGGGGCCTTGGGAAGGTACCCAGATGATGCACCATCTCTCCCCACCCCCCAGGAATCTGCAGGCCAGCTCAGTCCTGCAGGTCAACTGATACACCTGCACCCAGGTCTGCTCACCTGAGCAACGAGAGATACCGAGCTGTGGAAGGTGCTGGAGGTGGGAGGTCAAGCAGCCTCATTAGGCCAGATATACCTCTGCCAGACCCTTTATGAGAGCAAACTCGTGGTCACGATGCTCACCTCATTGGTTAAAGGAGATTCTGACTTATTTGTTGAGGCAGGCCCTAGACAATACAGTCTCTGCTTCATCGCTGAACTCCTGCATTTCTCTCCCTCCCGCCACTTTGGTCCTTCTCTTCGCAACATGCCAAGCTCTTCCCGGCCTCAGGGCCTTTGCCCCCGCAGTGCCCGCCACCTCAAACACCCTTCCCTTGTTCTTCCTGCAGCTGCTTCCTCATCGGGCCCTTCATCCCACGCCACCTCCTCAGAGAGGCCTTCTCTCACCGCCATGTCCCATCCTGCCACAGGAGCCGGGGTGCAGTCCTTGCCTGCGGGGATCACGGCTGTGCCACAGCTTTACAGACACTGGGTCTCTGGTTTGGTTCCCTCACTGACCAGGCATGTGGCTGCGAGCAAGTCCCCTCCCCTTCAAGCCTCAGATGCCCCCAAAGGGGTCCAACCCTCACCGGACCGTGAGGTTCCAACAAGCCGTCAGACGGGCCTGGTCCGGGATGTCCTCAAGGTACACAGGAAGCGCTCAGTACCAGCGAGGTGGGCACCGCTTCCCTGCACACCTTACGCTCTGTCGGCACCTGGTGTTCTAGAACACCCCGCCCTGCACTCCTCAAGGCAAGCAAGGCAGAGTCAGGTCCAGGGCGCGGGGCAGGCCGAGGGGAAGCAGAGCTAAGGCCTCAAGGACTCTGACCCGTCCCTCATGCCCCTCTTATCACCTTCTCGGAGGCCTCCCGGGTTCAGTTGCCATGTGTACGAGGGGAGGTGTCCCTGCCCTCCCAGCGCCTCCTTCGCCCACCTCCAGTCTCCCCACAGAAGCCCGAGGGCCCGCTTGAAATGCCAAGCTCAGTACCTCACTCCCTGCTGAAAACCCTCCCGGGCCACAGTCCCAGAGCCACCAGGCAGCAGCCTCCCCGGCCCTCTCTGACCTCCCTCGGGCCACCTTTCCGCCCTGAAGGTGTAGACGCATCCTGCCTCCGGGCCGCCAGGAGCTTCCTCCCCTCCTCACAGGTCCCTTCCTGTCAGTCGGTCCCAGCACCACTGTTACCCCCTCAAGAGACCTAAAGCAGCCCCCACCTGGCAACCTGAGCAAAACTCTTATGACCGTGGGAGGCCCACCTGTTTACCGCATCTGCGTGCCCAGCGGGCGCACCTCCCTGCAAGCAGGCCTGGCTACACGGTTCCGTCCCACTTGCTGTGGGGTCCGAGGTGCCCTGAACAGTATGTGATGACACACGGACAGTTGAGTTGACTCCCTCAACACATCTCTCCAGCCAACAAGTGTTGATGGGCATTCGCCCCACGGCAGACACCCCTCCAGGCACTGGGGACCCTTGGGTGAATGTCGCAGACAGGTCCTGTCTTCTGGCTGGCACACTCCCAGACCCCACATGACCATGGGCCGAAGGACCCCAACACCGCGTGCTGGGAAGGTACGCCATCTGCAAGAGAGAGCCTAGCTGCTCTGACATCGAGGAGCTCATGTACAGGCTGGGCACTGCCAGAGTCTCTCAGCAAAACCGGAAAGCAGGAGGTTGACTGTGGCCGCTCGCCCCCCACTCCAGTCAAACATTTGCAGGCTGCCTGCACTGCAGGCCCAGTGGAGGCTGTCCAGAAAGGAGAAGGGAACACTCTTGGCCTCAAGAAGTCTCTGGTGAGTATAAGCAGCACATACGAGTAAGCACAACACTGGGACAGGGCTACATGGGCTTGGGGGCACAAGGACATTTGAAATGGGCCTTGGAAGATGCAGGGGGTGGTAAGCAGATGAGCGGGAGCAAAGGTCAGGAGGCTAGAAAACCAGAGGTGCCTGGATGAATGGGTATGAGGTGAGGAAGCCTGCAGAGGTGTGCCAGGGTCAGATTACAAAAGGTCTTAATCCTGACCACCTCTCTATGACCCCAGCCCTGCCTGGCCATCTCTAGCAGTACTGAAGACTCTGAAATTGTCATTCTTGCCCCCTGCCATAGACTGAATGTTTATGCCCCCCCCGAATTCATCTGTGATGGTATTAGCAGGTGCAGTCTCTGGGAGGTGATGAGGTCATGAGGGTGGAGCCCTCGTTGAGTGGGATTAGTGCCCTGATAAAAGAGACCCCAGAGAGCTTCCTTGTCCCTTCTATCACACGAAGACACAGCAAAAAGACGGCTGTCTATAAACCAGGAAGAGGGTCTTCACCAGACACTAAATCCAGTGCCTGGATCTCGGACTTTCAGCCTCCAGAACTTCGAGGAACACATGTCTGTAGTTTATGAGCTGCTCAGTCTATTGCATTTTTGTTAGGAGCCAGAATAGACTGCTCCACTCTCTTTCATCAATTCTCCCCAGGGTCTGTCCCCTCTCAACTGTCACGAGAAGTCTATTTCACAACAAGGTATGAGTGACTGCTAATGTACCCTCACTTCTATTTCCATTATCATACAGCTGGAGACTAGTTTGTTTTTATTCGTTTGTTTAGGGACGTGACTTCTGGCCTTCCTTAAACTGCCCTGAAGGAGCCAGTAAGGTTGTCTACTATGTTTACGCAGATGGCAGAGAATTTCAAGACATGCGGCTTCGAATCCAGTCCGGCCAGGGCCTGGCTGTGACGTGAGCGAGCCCCATCAGCTCTCTGGGTCTCAGGTATCACATACGCTACACGGGGATCATGCCACCTGTTGAGGGCTGCCAGAGTTAGGAAAAAATAAAAAGCAAAGGCCGCCCCCCCGCCCCGCCCCCAGATGCACAGTTAAATTTGAATTTCAGATAAGCAAATATTCTTTAGGATAAGTGTGTCCTAGATATTACACGGGACATAAACTAAAATGTATTCGTTGCTTATCTGAAATTCAAATGTAACCGGGCGTGCTGTGTTTCATCCAGCAACACTACTCCCATCCCACGGGGATTCTGGCACCATGATACGGGACAGTCACGAGAAAGGGCTTTCTTTGCCAGAGCACCTCAGAAGAGGGAGGTGGTCAAGGCAAAGAAGAATGTGGCACAGCTTTCTCTGCACCCCAGCATTATGATGAGAGCAGAGCGCACGACGGGGTCGGGTGCCCCTGTCCTTCGCTAACTGTGGCAAAGGCGGCTTTTTCCTGCGCTCACCTTTCTAACAGGTGTACCTGGCACCTGGGCCCCGCCCCTCGCGCCAGGCCCCAAAGCAGCAGGAGGGCGGGATGGGCGGTGCGGCACCTGCAGGAGCCAACTCTTAGGAGACCAGGCTGGAAAAACAACTTTATGGAGAGACAGAGAGGCTTGTCTGAGCTTACTAACTGCACCTGCCCTGGCTGGGTGTGTAAGCTCAGGTCTCGCACACCCTGGGTCCTTCCAGAGGCAGAGACTCGGGACAACCCGGGGACGGCAGTCTCTTGTGAGAGAGACTCACAAGACCGCAGCCTGTGTTTGGGCTCTGGGACGGCAGGCGGGCACTTCCCCTCCCCTGTAAAATGGGGGTGAAGAGAATAAAGGAGACGGACGTGTAATACACTTACACGTGCCCGGCAGTGAGCATCCTGTGTGCGGGCCACAGGACCCACAACGCCCCTTCCCCTCCAGTGAAGACGCTGGAGTTGGAAGATCTGGGCTTGTGCCTCAGGGGAACTGCTATGTGCTGTGTGACCTTGGGCCAGTCGGTGTTCCTCTCTGGGCCTTCCAACTCTTCATGAATCTGGAGGACTGCTACTGATTGTGCATTTCTTCCCTAGTCTACAAACGCTGCGTGCTCAGGAAGGCAGCGGCTGGTCACACGTGGTTATTTAAGTGTAAATTAATTAAAACGAACAGCCCAGTTCCTCGGTTACCCTGGCCATGTTTCAAGTGCCTGTGGATCGCCAGTGGCCAGTGGATGTGGAGACCACTCCCACCATTGCACAGAGTTCTCCTGCTCAGTGTTGGTCTGCAGGGCACAGGACACAGAAAGAAAAGGGAAGAAGTGGTGTTTATTAAGCACCTGGTACAGCGCAGGCCCACAGACACCCCGACAGAAGGAGCCTTTTGCCAACCGCCGGAGAGCTGCTGAGGAAGGAGCCAGCATTTCGGGAGAAACCATCCTGGCCCTTGCCCACGGGTGGAGAAAGGGAAGAAAACTGTGTACCCTTCTGCTGATGCTGGGCAACCCCACTGCCCTTGGACCTGGGGCAGGGGGGCGGGTAGTGGTTAAAAGGGGCTGGTGCCGGAAATGCCACAGACTCAACAAAGCTCTCTGGGCCAAGGAAGCTGAAATTAAGCGTTGCCTGGGAGACCGCAGCTCTCCTGCTCCAGGGGAAGCCGAGGTGACCAGGGTGCTGCCCTGGGAGGGGGAGGGGGGCATAACGACTCAAAGGTGGCAAAGGGAGCCGGGGCAGACCCTGCCCTTCTCTGTCTCACACACCTCCTTTTGTTTGCAACAACACTGAGTACGTGGTGTTTTAAAAAAGCCACTTCTCAGCCTCCCTTGCAGCTAGGGTTGTCCAGGTGACCTGGTTCTGGTGAGCAAAATGTAGGAGAAAGCCCCTGAGGTGGACTGTCCTTTAAGAATAAAGGGCTTTGCCCCTTCTCTGCCTTCTTGCCTGGAAAGTGGACTCGTGGCTGGAGCTGCAGCAGCTACCTTGTAAAAAGGAGGCAATGTGCACAGGGCCAAAACGCTCCAAGAGGGGAGAACGGACCATGGGGCCTGGACAGCACAGCTCAGCCCTGCCCCTGCATGGAGACCTAGAGCAACACCAGCTGGGCAGGGCTTCCTGGGGCAGGAGAGCCTCTGATTTCCCAGGTCACCAGAACCAAACCACTGTGGCCCACGCTACAGGCTGAGTCTGAGCTCAGGCAGCTGATAAGGGCTCCTCAGTGGTGGTGGTGGTGGTGGTGGTGGTGGTGGTGGTGGTGGTGGTGGTGTGTGTGTGTGTGAAGGAATCAACACAGCGCAGATGGGAGGTGGTGGCTCCTGGCCCCGGGGAAGAGCCCCCAGTTGTGACAAGCCTCTTTCACGCTTAATTTTTATGAGCTCACAGGGTCAGGGTCAGGGTCAGTGTGAGGAGAGGAAGGAGAGAAGGAAGTTATTTTCCGTGACTGGAGGGCATACCCCAGAACTGCCCAAACAGGGCTACGGGGGACCGAGCACCAGCAAGGTCTCCTGGTGAGCTGCACGTTTATAAGCCCAGCCTTCCCGAGTCGAAGGTCTAAATAAAAATAGCATTATAATTACTGTGTATCATGGCAGCGATTATTTCTTTCCTAATGCTCCTTATGCTCCAGGCTCTGTTGTATTTAACGCGGCTTAACTAGCTTATGCTTCACAGTACCTGGGGAAGTAGGTCCTGTTATCATCATCCCATTTTACAGATGGGGAAGTTGAGGCCCAGGACTTAGGTGATCTGGCTAGGGTCACACAGAGTCAAGAGCAGAGCCAGGGTTTGAACCGCGTGGTCTAGTTCCAGCACCCACACTGTTGTACCTCCTTGCACACCTTGCAGGACAGGGTGGGTGACACAGTAGGAGTCCAGGGCCCAAGCAGACTCGCCTTGGTGGATGACGGTGAAGACAGATGCGCCCCCCCGCAGGGTATGAGCTTGTTCTTACTTCCCACGGTGGAGGTGGGTGACTGTGACCCAGTCACTCTGTGCACGGTGCTTCTGGGCCTGCATGAGGAGACCAGTCCCCATGCAGCCCCTGGAGAAAGATGTGGACACGGAGCTGGCCTGTCCATTTCCACAAGAGCAGGGGCTCTGCTCTGCTCACACCCGACATTCAGCACCTAGCCCAGTGCTGTGCTCTCAGGAGAAAGGTGCTGAGCACAGTGCCAAGGTGGAGGTAGGACGGGCAGGTCTGGGGTCTCCCAGCCTGGGCTCAGTCCTGGCTCTCCTACTTCCTAGCTTTTTGACCTTGGAATAAGTGACTTCTGAGCTTATCTGAAAATGGAGCCAAGAGCAGTCTCCCAGGCCTGTGGTAAACATTAAACAAAGCAATCATCTAAGTGGAAACATTCCAGAAGGTTCTAAATGGGGGTCATATGTAGCTTGTCATGATCATTCTTACAGAAGAGGGCAAATTTCTCTGAGGTCCTGAAGGAAGGCCTTGGCCTGGATAACCACTGAGGCCTGACCCATGGGCCCCCTATCCTGGGAGGGTGGATTAGGCAGCAGAGAAGGCCGAGTCCCCGGTCTGGGGGTGAGGAAAGGTGGAAGAGGGCAGGGGCTCTGGGCGGAGGCCAGCTGCATGATGTGGGTCCAGCCTAGAAGGGGCCATCCCTGGTGGCCCCTGGGTGGCCCCCTTGCTAAAAGCAGCCAACCATGTGCCTGTCAAAACGCAACAAACTCAAACTGTACACTTAACTCCCGCACATTTCACCGTATGTAAATTATACCTCAAGAAAAAAAAAATCCAAATATAGCAGTAACATATTTTAGATTTTCCACTAAAAACTCATTTTTATAGTCCCTGCCCCCAAACCCGGATAGAAAGCCCCCCAGTCCCATGCGGTCCAGTAGGCCTCTGTGAAGGGGAACAGGGTTCTAAACCCTGCCAATCTGGAAGGCTCTGCAGCGGACCTCTCTTCCCTGATGTGAGGCCTGGGTCCCAGGAAACACCAGGGCGCTCCCTCGGGCTACACATACCCTTGTGGGAGAAGTCAAATGCCAGGAGAACACTCCCACCCTGTCCCTGGCCAAGCGGAGGTCACTTTGAGATGACACAGTGTGCTGAGCACCCTACAGTTCCCTTCCAGTCCAAACACCCTTGCTCACAGAGACGACGGCTGACGGCGCCGCCCCGTTTTGAGCACCAGCTTGTGTGCTGGATGCCACATGCTGGATTATAGGCTGCATCTCCCTCGTTCCTCATAGCACCGCGCGCAGGGCTGTGGTGTCCCCACTTGAGGACCGGAGACACTGGGGGTGCGTGGGGTCAAGCCCAGGTCGGTGGGCTCTGAAGCCAGGTGCCCTGGAGTTGCCCAGCAGCGCCTGTCAGGTTGTGAATGCTTAGTCCCTGCCATGCCTGGGGCTGCTACTCTTGTTGTTAGGGTGGGGCTTGTTCTAAAAACTAGCAGTAGGACTGCCCTTAGAAAATTAAAACATGGGGCGCCTGGGTGGCTCAGTTGGTTAAGCGACTGACTGCCTTCGGCTCAGGTCATGATCCTGGAGTCCCGGGATCGAGTCCCGCATCGGGCTCCCTGCTCAGCGGGGAGTCTGCTTCTCCCTCTGACCCTCCCCCCTCTCATGTGCTCTCTGTCTCTTTCATTCTCTCTGTCTCAAATAAATAAATAAAATCTTTAAAAAAAAAAAAAGAAAATTAAAACATGAAGACAGCTATAATGATTCCTATGGGCAAATCACTGAGAGATGGGGGGCTCTCAGGCCCCAAAGCTAAATAGCAAGAGGACCAAATGAATGAATGCATCCAAAGAGGCCGGTAGCCAGTGGCAGAGGGGAATCCTGAAAAGGCAGAGCCCGCCACCCAGGGCGGCAAGGGTGGGGGTCTTCACCAACGGTCAAAGCGCACCTCCTCTGTGGTCCTGCCTTTCTGCTGGGGGACACGCACGGCAAGGAAGGGGTGTGTCCAGCTGCAGGGCTATCTTTTCTTGCTCCTGGAATTCCCTCATCATCAACACGGTGAGAACAGATGCCTTTCTGAGTCGCTCACGCATACCAGAAAGGTTCTAAGTCTTCATACACACTAATTCTCAATCCTCACAACAACCCTGGGGGGGGTATGCCCATTTTATAGAAACTGAGGCACAGAGAGAAGAGAGAACATGCAGTTGAACCCAGGTGGTCTGGCTGCAGAGCCTTCGCCGGTGGCCACTGAGTTATATTATACCCCTTCTCCTGTGGGCACAGGCTGCAGGTTGCCCCCCCAAGAAAGGCATGAGCCTGGTGCTTCCCCTCAGGGCCTGGAGTTGTGCACCTGGCCCTCCAATCCTCCTGGGTAGTGACCACTGTTTGCATCCTGTCCCCATCCTGAAAGGCCCAAGATCGCAGAGCCTAAGCCTCTTGGTGAAGCTGATCCAACTTGAGTGGGGCTGGGAGCCCTGGATTCGGACAGCCCAGGGCAGCGGGCGGTGGCGGTGGAAGCGGCAATATGACCCAACCCCAAAGGGTCCTTAAAGCTCTGTAATGACCGGGGGTGCCTGGGTGGCTCGGTCATTAAGCGTCTGCCTTCGGCTCAGGTCATGATCTCAGGGTCCTGGGATCGAGCCCCACATCAGGCTCCCTGCTCGGCGGGAAGCCTGCTTCTCCCTCTCCCACTCCCCCTGCTTGTGTTCCCTCTCTCGCTGTGCCTTTCTCTGTCAAATAAATAAATAAAATCTTAAAAAATAAAAATAAAAAAAAAAAAAGCTCTGTAATGACCGGACTGCCGCAGGACAACCCAGCTGGGCTGGGCTTGAACATATCAGTTGGTGTATGGAGACAGAAATCTTGGAACAGTGGTAGCCTGGGCAAAGCAGACTCAGGTGCGTGCCTGACGGCCCTCCTGGGCCTCCGGGACTGGTGAAGTGAGCCTTGGCAGCATTTCCTTCTGCTTGGTCGGCCCCTTCAGCCCCAGCCCAGGCTCCCTTCCTGCCTGGTCCCTGCATTAGGCATTGTAAACAGCCCTCTTGTACGACTTCTGTCCCTGCTCACCCTGCAGACTCCCCTGTCCCTCCTGCTGGCGGACACAGACCCGCTAGGCCAGAAACAGGCCCAGCGGTAGGCAGGCAAGAGCTGGGACTACGGTTTGCTGGAGACTTCCGTGTTCTCTGGGCCTCTGTCATATGATCCTGACACTTAAAGCTTTGGGGGGTGACCAGGATGCAAGACCGTGCTCGCCAAATATGGCGAGATTCTCAAATATCGCCCGGCTGCTCACTTCTCAACAGCATTACTCCCCAGGCTGCACCGGGGCCTGAGAGAGCCACCTGGCAATCCCTACTACAGGTGGGGGGAGGGGGGCACCCCAGGCATCCAGGGGACACAGCCTTCGTCTATTTCTCATATTTCACAGTAATTGTTTTTTCCTTTAGGTACTATTCAATCTGTCCTGCAGAGGCCGTTCAGGGCAGCTGCTGGTCCATAAACACACCTTTTAGCCGACTCTCCTCGGGCCCCCGACTGCCAAGCTAATCCTCCTGCGGGGCCTTGCTGCCCACGGGCCCACAGTTCCCACGGGAGCGCTCCCTATCCCAGGAATCCAATTCTCTCCAGGACAGGGGGTCTGCAGCCTCTTGTCACCTCTCACCAAGCACTGACTCAGCAGTGGGTGTGTGCCAGGCACCAGCGACGGAGACCAGGTCACAGGCTCAAGATGGTCAGTCACGGGCTCAGAAGCAGGGCCACCCGGGGGAAGTGGAGGGATCACAAACCTCTGGCACACAGTGGCCTCATTCTCAGGCAGAACTCGCATGAGCATCGGCACGTAGAACGTGCTCCCTGAGGGTGGCTTGGCCTGATCCCTGGAATCTGCCACGTGAGGTCCTCGCCCCGTGTCCACTGCACTGCAAGCCCCGAAAGCGCTTCTCAGCCCGTGGCCTGCTGCTGCCGGAGCACTGACAGCCAGGAGGAACCCCGTGGTCCTCCGGGGTCCACAAAAATCATTCAGCAAGTTATTCTAGCTCCAGGAGGGATGTGAGCCTCCAAATACACCACCTGGCTTGGAGTGAAGAGGCAGGCATTCTCCTGTCTCCTGGTGGCTGAAGTCCCTGACGGGCAGTGGCAGCAACGACTGCTCAGTCCCAAAGCCTGCCCAGGTCTCCTTGGTGGCCTCCAGGAGCCTGCTGCTATCGGCTTGCTGGGCAGGAGGGGTGGGAGAAGAGCGGGCCGGCCTCCCCGCCCAGGGCTCGGCCACTGCCTCTGGTAGGCTGACGGCGGCTGCTCAGGGATACCCTCTGGTGCAAGGAGGAATCTTAGCACACTTGTCAAGCTGGGCCACAAAGTTACCACTTCCTCTGGAATGCGGGCTCATCCCGCCTTTTCCAAGTTCCTCGTGATCCCCTGCTGGACTGGGCTGCAGACATTTCCGTGCCGCTAACATCTATGACCCCCTCGCCCCCGCCGCATCTTTTTGACACAGCGTTTCCATTTCCCTTTGGAGAGCCACTGATAACATCTGTGGTCCAGGGCTGAAAATGTGACCCAGTCTGGCCAATCAGAGCCCTGAATCGTCCCGGCCACTGTGATTGGCTCAGGAGAGGGGCACATGACCAAAGCCAGTCCAATCACAGTCAGTGTCTGGCCCATGCATCCCTCCTCAATGATGAGCATGAGGAAGGAGCCTGAGGATGCTGGCAGCTGTCTCGCCAGGGAGGAGGGGGGGCAACAAGATAAACACTGGATTCAGGTAATATCCGTGTCCTGGACCACACCACACCTGAAGCCAGGCTATACCCCTGGACATGAGCAAATACGTTTTTAAGCCAGTTTTAGTTGTGTTTTCTATCCCATCTAACTGGAAAAGAACTCTGGTAAACTGCTTTTGTGAGAGATCGTTTTCTGGGCACCTAGCATCCTCAAAAACTTAAAGGCCATCTGCTATATGCTAAGCACTCCAAGTTCTCTTTCCAGAACTGGATGGGCAGAATGGATACTGGAATTTACCTGCACAAAACCAGTGAGCAACTACGCCCATCGGTACTTCAAGTCCAGCTTACCTTTGCAGTGAACAGTCCCTCTGGGTTGAACCCTGGAAGGCACACATTTTCAAGCTCTGCCTCAAGGCCATTTCCAGACGTTTCCTGCCCAAATCAGCCTTTCTCCTTTTATCCCACCTACAGGGGTCCGTGAGCACCAACCCCGCAACCACTGGGTCTCCTTCCTTTGCCTGAGGGTTCTAGTTCCGGTTCAGGTGCTGTTTGCCTGGCCCTGAGCCTCAGCTAATTCTCTTGCTAGGCCTGTGGGAGCCATGCTAGCATGCTCCCCATTTTGCACAGGCAGAGACAGAGGCCAGGACAGGTGAACTGGCTTGTTCAAGGTCACAGAGCTGGTCTGAATGATTGCAAAGCTCATGTTCTTAACTATGGGACTAGGTTCCCAGCCCAAATACCATATTGTGCATATTTCTTGAGCTAAATGTCAGAACAAAGAGCCCGACAAATGGGCACAGAGAAAGAAGTATGCCTTACTTCGAACTTTGGTAAAAATGTCTGGGTTCCCCCATTCTTGGCTCTTGAAACAAGCTTCACCCCTCCTCAAGGCCTGGCTCCTAAAGGACTACATCCAGATGAGGACAGCAACCGCTGGGTTGGCATGGCCTTTTTCCCTCTCCCCCTCACCATATGTGACTCTCGCCTCTCATCCCTCCTCCCTCTTCACCACCTCCAGGGGAAAAAAATGACCAAAACATAAAGGAGAGGGTGTGGTATTGGTTACACCCACCAATTCAGGACACGGCCCATCCACGCAGTAAGCACAAAGCTCATTGCAAATTGGGAGGAACCAACTTGACTGAGGCCTTGCCACTGCAGGGGACAGCCCAGCTCTGGCTTTCTTTCCCACCCCTGAGTCTGAGTCAGCAGCAAAACACCTGCCTCTCAGTTTCCTTCTCCACCCATTACCAGAATGTACAGGGCAGACAGAAGCTGCCCGTCCTACTGGTCAGGGAGCAGGTTCTCCCGGGTCTACCTCCTAGTGGGAGAGCTACCTTCTAAAGACTGGGGGAAGAAAAGCATTTTTATCCCCATTTTATACACAGTCAAACTGAGGCCCAGAGGAAGGTGTCTAGAATTCACAACCTTGACTGCTAGGCCACTGGCTACTATGACCTGGAAACCAAACTGGAAACATGCTTTGGATGGAACATTCTTCTCAGTCTCAGACATCCACTCAGGGGTTAAACGCACATGGAAATGCGGAAGGCATGCGGAAGGCCCCCACAGATGTAAACAATTACGCGAAGAAGCAAAGTGGGCGACCAGGACCCAGCCGGTGGCTCTCCTAAACGTCGCTGCCACACAAGGGTGGAGGGTCTGAAATCCCTGCATTTTCAGATCCGCGTTGCAAACAGATCCAGGCTTTCAGAAGATTTTAAACCAAGTCTAGACTGTGACCTACACAGAGGGTAAACCTGTGACCTAAACAGAGGGTAAACCTGGAGGACTCCCCGTCTCAAAGGTGGCTCAGAAGGCGAACGAAGACGGACGTTTCCTGCTATGTATGGTGTGACCTCTATGTCCCTCAACTTCCTCACCCGTGAACGGGTGGCCAGGACAGTTGAGAGCAGTGGTCCTGGGACCAAGGGCTGGATCAAATCCTGGCTCTGTCCCTTCGTAGGTGTTGGACCTGCAGGTCCCTTCTTTGTTCTCATGTGGGGAACAGATCAGTAATAGTATGCATCTCCCTAGTGCTGCTGTGACGTTCTAGGAGTAAGAGACAGAAAGTGCCAAGAAGGGGCCCGGCACCGCGCAAGCCCTTGGCACACGTTGGCGGGCCACTCTGATGCCATCATAGTAGATGGCGGGCCCCGTGGAGAGGGTGGGAAAGGAAGAAGGCATCTTGGGCTCCAGCCACCGAGTCCTCCCCGCCGATCACTTGGCAGGGGGAGGGGGCCAGAGGCCATGGAACCTACTAGCACAGCAGGGTGGCACCTCGTAACGCACTCCTGATTATTCTCCAGCCCAACTGAGCAGCTGCTCCAGAAGAAATAAAATATGCTTTGCATACTTTAAATGTTTCACTTATGAAAACTGGGAGGGCTGCCTTTCTAAATTGTTTAGCAATAAAGTCAGTAACAAGCACCGTTCGCTGCCCTCAACTCTGGAGCCCCGGTCGCGGAGCCCGCCGGGGGTGGGGAGGGAGGGCGGGCAGGCCAGCCGCCAGTGTGGAGCCCGCTAGGGCTTCTAGAAGGCGCCATCTGGGATTTTTCAGAGGGGCACTGGGATCACATCCTGATGTCCTAATGTGAAATTGGATCCTCCCTCTGGAAGCCAAGCCCCAAGCAAGCTTGGGGGCAGAGGGGAGGGCCCTTCCGGCCTGGGATGTTTTCCCACACTCCAAGGGCGCCCCCGTTTCCAGCCAATCGAGTTAATTGAAAAATTACCTTGGACTGAGAAAGAGCAGGCCTACGCCACAGGGGACTGGTTCACAGGAGACCCTACTTGGTCTCCAGCGTGGCTGGACTTTAACAACCTGCCGCTGGAAGGCCAGGCACTGGGCTCAGCATTCCAGGGACCAGGGGAGCTCTCCACGCTGGGCACAGGTCCGATGCAACCCCCCAGCGACCTCAGAGGGTGGTAAATGCCCGCTTTACAGATGAGGACACTAAAGCACAAAGGACCTGTCCCAGGGCCCATACCTAGGAAGTGGTGGGCCACTGTTACTGGGTCACCTGGCTTCTCCCTGCAATATGTCTTCCCAGGATTCTAGTCTTCGATATGCCACAGGGCCCCCCAATCCCAAATCCTGACACACGTAACTCAAAAGCAATGCACACTACCTAGTGAAGCCGGATGGAGGCCTTCTGCCTGGCCCAGAACAAGATGGCATTTTCACACAAAGAAGGCTGTGCTTTGGCCTGATGCTGCTGAGCTGAATATAGCACTTTTAACTTCTTCTTCAAAGTTAACTTTTTCTTCTTCTGTTATGTTTTTCATCCTAACCTCCTGGGAATAGGACAATGGTGGGTTTTATTGTCCTCATTAAGGGCGGTCAACCCAAGGCCCAAGGAAGAGCTCCTTGCTTCAGTCAGTTCACCCAGGGAGTCCGGGGTGCATGAAGCCTGGGTCCAGCTCCCCACCTCCCTCAGACCTTCCCCTACCCCCCACTTCTTCCACACCCATGCAGACTCCTGGGTGCAACCTTGCTTTCTCTGGGCTGTTCTGTGCATTCCAGTCCTCCTAGCCTCCTCCCTACCCCCTCCATCTGTTTAAAGGACTGAGGGTACCCACAACCCCACAGTGGTCCATCTGGTCTCCAGAGGCCTTTGTGGTAATGGATTCCTAGACTTCAAAGTAGGGGACCAACAGGGGCCTCCACAACCATGTCCCTCTTCCCATCACGCTACAAACTTCAGGACTAAAGATGAACAAACCTGATTAGAAAAACACCCCCACTTCACTTGGGGAGTTTCAGCAGTGTGGGTTATGAACCAAACATATAATCAAGGCAGAAAAATGTGGGCCATTTTGGGGGGAGGGCAACCTTAAGTCCTTAATGCATTACTGCCATGTCTGTGAACAGAACTTCTTTCCCCACAGGAAAACCCAACCCCAACACAGAACCTGCATATCTCCCTTTCGGTTTTGACAAATACTTGCTGAGCACCTCAACTAACAGGTCTAAGAGGCTAGACACACTGCAGGGGTGAGGCAGTCTGAGTTTGAGTACCAGCCCCTTAAGAACCTCCCTGTGCCTCAGTTCCCTCATCTGTAAAATGGGGCAATAGCAGTACCTATCTTATAGAGCGCTGTGAGGATGAAATGAGTGACTGTCCGTGTACAGGGACTACACACAAAAGAACAGTGCTCGGCACAGGCCAAATACAACATTCCTGCCGGTTCTTTTCCCTCCCTCCCTCTTCTGGGAGCCACTGCCTTCGGGTTCTGAGACCAGCCCCTGCCTGGCAGCCTGGTCCTGGATCCCCAGGGGCTTCTCCTGGAAACTCCTGACCTGAGCCCCCTGCTAGAACATTCTCTGCTGACAGGTCTCCAGAGCTGCTGAGCTGAGTGGCCCACGTGATCCTAATCTGGAAGGCCCAGACCACCCCCAATCTTTTCCACCACCCACCACCCTCACTTTCTCGTTCATGAACTGAAAAAGAAAGAGATGTAACTTGAATCCCGGCTTTGAGCTGCCGCCAACTTGCCACCAAACATTTCCCCCCATCCCGTCTGTCTGGCCCACTCCACCAACATTTCGCAAAGGTCAAATGCTGATTCCACTCTGCGTGCTGCCTCTTGGGAGAGCAGAGGAGAAAACTATTCGAAAAATGTAAATTGAAAAAACCCCACGGCTCTCCACCCCCCACCTCCCCACACACACTTACTTGCACACGTGCTCCCACACGCACGCACGCACGGCCTGTACCCAGTCTGACGGAACATGTGACCATGTCCAGCACCTCTTAAAAGAAGTAGGAGAACAAAAAGATGAGGCAGAATTTTTACCAGCGGTGACCAACCAACCCCCAGGCTGCTTTCCTTGGAGGACTACAAAGGACCCTGCCAACTGAGACAGGAAGTCTTGTATGGACCACCCTCCAGGTCTTCCCGGAGTACCGCCTGGCAGGAGACACGTGTTATGGGCCCCAGCCCCTAGCATGGCCCTGACCTGTGATCAGGGGCCCACTGAGCTGTAGCCAGCCCAGGGCACAAGCCCACAGCAAGGAAGGCCTTAGGTCAGGCCACCCTCTCCCCATTACCCCTGCACAGGACTGTGCTCTCTTTGGCCAGAGATGCTTTCAAGACCAAACATGCTTTACCTTGAAGTTTCTCTCTCCCATACCCTTCCCTCCCTCACTCCCCCCAGGAGAAAATGACACCAACTGAAGAACAGCAAGCAGGTGCTGGGTCTGGCTGCTGCAGACCCAGTGTGCAGCTCGAATAAAGGAATGAACAGAGGTCAGAGCAGAGACCCTGCATGTGAGCGGTTCGGTGCAGGCCCAAGGCTTTTTGTGTGGTCTATACATCGTATGCTAAATCAGCCTCCACCTGCCCTATTCTCTGGAGCTGAACTACATCTTTTCTCTTTCTTCTTCGGACTCCACGAACTCCAAGCCTGGAATGTCCAGGCCTCAGGCTGGGACCCCTTTTTGGACGCATCTGAAGTAGTACGATCACTCGTGGCTGCTTGAGGGGGTTAGGAGAACCGACATGTGTCCCTGGGTATACGGAACTGGCGGGGTGGGGGATGGTAAAACAAGACACAGCGCACATACCACAGTGTGCGCTTCCACGGTCGGACAAAGCAGCAGAAAGTAGGCCACATGAAGTGGCCTAACTAGGAGCAGGTGTTTGCATTGTAACTGACTTGTAATAAGAAGCAGACCTGTGTCCTGTGGGCGTGCTGCCGTGTCCCCCTAGAAATGCAGGCTGGTCACCAACCAGGCCAGTGAGGTCCCTCCTTCAGGGGTGGATGGCATATAGTTGCAGACATTCCAGGCACCAAAAATTAAAAAAAAAAAAAAAAAAAAAAATCCAAGGCAAGGTCTGGTTATGCTTCAGCCATAAGGCCCTGGATGATGAAGCTCAAACCCAGGAGGCCTGGGGACAGCACCCCCCTCGTCCTCTGGCAGGTCAGCGGTCAGGTCCACATGGCGTCCAGCAAAGGCCACGGGTGAGGCCAAGAGTGTTCAGCTAAGATCCTTTCAGTAATCCTGAAAATTAACCCAAGAGAACCCCACTGCCCAGGAAGTTGTTCCTGCCCCCGATCTCCAGAGAAAGCTGTAAATCTCCTTCCAAATGAGCATTTTCTCTGTGTGCACACCTGCAAAAAGCTAATTTAGGGGAAGTAAGGGGGGAAAACCAGACCCCTAACCTGGGCTGGCCTGGCCTGGAAGACAGGCAGCTGACTCAAACATTTCCAGGCAGACATTCAATCTCCTTTGTCAACTGGTCTGCAAGTAACGTACTGTTTTTCTGCTCCACCTTTGTCTTCCTCTTTTTTGTAATCTCTTGGCTGCATGAAAATGTTCACAAGACCTCTTGCCAAGGGGCTGTTTATTTGGCCACGGATGGTGCTTATGGGCCACAAAATACATGCAACTTGTCACTGGATGTGTTTCGGTTCCTTTTGAAACTAGGGGCTGTCAGCAAGGGGGTGGGTGGTGCAGGGAAGGCTGCAGAAAAGGGGAAAGGATGGTGGCCTAACCCCACAGCTCTGGCCTAGGCTACTGTCCTGGTCCCACCTGTCCTGACAGCATCCCGTGGAGTCTCTAGCTGCCTCTCCCCCCACCCCCCCGCCCCCACCTTGCTCCCAGGGGTTGCCACTGATGTCTTCAGGCTCCTGCTGAGTCCTCTTAAACAAACATCAGGAGAGCCGGGAACACACAGCTCAGTGTGGGGAGCACTGTTGGAATAAGAGATGTGTGGCTGGTCAAGCTGGGCAGATCAAGGCAAGGCGTCCTGTCTGCCCCCTGCCCCCAGCACAATCTGCTCTGTCCTGACCGGGAAGACAGACACTGGGAGAAACGAAGCTGAGGTGCAGAAAGGTGTATGGGATCCTGTGCCATGGCAGCTGTCTTCTCGTGTCAAGAGGGGCTCTTGTGTCAGCGAAACAGATTTAGTGTATAAGATCTTCACACGGTAGGACAGGGACCAACGGGTGGATGCTACCATTGTATCAGTGCTGGGCTCCATATAAAGGTGAAAGCTTAAAACTGATCAAAACTCACAAGGGCTGCCTGGAAAGGAAGTGAGTTCCCAATCCCGGAGGGCATTTCAGCTCAGGAGGACTGGACACGATGAGTCAATTTGTCGTCCTTGCCCCAAATTCTCTAAGTTAACTACTTCCCCACAATCTGGAAGGAAGAAGCTCCACAGATCAGGGAGCCTGCCCACCTGTCCGGATGCAGCTGATTGGGCCAGGAGAGTCACCTGATCCAGGGTCTGCCAAACTATTGGTTAGGCAGGGGCCAATCAGATCCTCTCTTTCCCAGGCATTTAAGGGATTGCAAGAATGGAACCCCGACAGAGGAGTAAGGCTGGGGAAGGCAGCTGGGGAGAATCCTTGGGTGGAACGAGTAGGGAGGTGGGATGGAGAGGGCACTGCCCCAGGCTCCCAGCGTTCATGTCTGGACTCCACGTGGCCGGCCTTGGACTTCTCGAGGTTGCCTGCTGTGTCCTTACAATAAGCCCTGCTCTGACTGGAGCTCCTTCGAGTAGGCACCTTCTCACACCTGAAGCGCTAGAGCATCCTTGGTGGGACATGCTGCAAGCAGGAGCAGGGCCCTCCCTGCAGGATGTGGGGCTGGGCCAAGGCTTAGCGACTGTCACTGGAACCTGGCATCAAGCCCTAGGACTTCCCCAAGGCCAACTCACATTCCCTCTGACCATGGGGTTCATGCATGGCCTGGGCTCCCCATGCACCTCCCATCATCACTGCTCAGCTCAGTGCCCTGATCTGACCGTATGCCTTAGACAAGCCTCAAAGCTCAGTCATGGCGAAGCCTCTCAAAGTCCCAACAGGCAGAAGAGTGCCCGGTGGGCATACACGCTCACGTGCATACACGCTCACGTACACTCACCGACCCTGTGGGAAGATGCTTCTGATACTGCCCACGCCAAGCCCAGGCTTAATAAACATTTTATTATTTGCAACCCATCGGAGATGGCTTATTAATAAAGCAATGGCTTTACTTATCAAGTACCTACTGTATACCAGGCCGTGCAAGGTGGGTTTCATCATTTCCATTACAGGATGAAGAACCTGAGGCTCAGAAAGATCAAGCAGCTTCCCCAAGGGCCCCTCGCAGGGGCTTCCCACAATTCATCAGTCTCTGACAACTGCCAGACACCTGCCTCCGAGGGGGAAAACAAAGCCTAGCAGATGCTACCTCCAAAAACTCTCCCTTGACAAGAGCTTATCCTGCCCCAAGGACTTTATCTCCCACTGATCACTGATCCTGACCTTGTGCTATATGGGGGCATCTGTCTGGTGAGCCTGTTTATCTCCAGCATCCATTTTAGTATAAAACTAACACAGATGATGTTTACCAAGCACCTACTATGTGCAAGGCCCATGCTAAACACTGTGCATAAATCATCTCATTTAATCTCCATGAAACCTCTACTAGGTAGGGATAGCCTCCCCAGTTTACAGATGAAGAAACCGAGGCTCAGAGGGATTAAGAAGCTTGCTCAAGGTCCCCACTTTTGGAACGATCTGCACACGGGCAGTCTGGCTTCATGGCCCCGAGCACTTGGTACACGCCTCCAGATCCATATTCAGAGCCCTGGGTCTGGGTACTTGTTTTAGTGGGGGAGCTCACTCACGCTCCTCCACAGGGCAGACACCCAAGGAAATGTGGAACCAGCCCCTACACCCTAAACAATGCCAGGCACAGAGGCAAGCTAACCATCCCTTTCTCTAATTTCCTACTTTCTGGGCTGCCCACTCCCTGCCTTGCTGTAAGAAGGTAGCATCTGTCTGCTGGGTATGGATTCAGGTCATCTCTAAGGGGAATCAATCAGTGCTTTCCAGGGAGATGGCCAAGCTCCACACGCAGCATGGAAAATCTGACTCCCAATGGAGAGACTGAGAGAAGCCAGATGCCATCTGGAGTGCCCAGGGACCAGCTGCTGCCACTGACCTCAGTGTGCTCAGTAACATCCGGGATGTGGCGAGAGGCTGGCAAGTGGAACATCGCATCATGCATTTATGCGGGTCCACCAGGGAGCAGGCACACAAATCGACCCCACCCAGGCCCCTGCTCAGGAAGCCAACAGAGGCGGGGGTCCTTCTAAAAGCCCATCTGGGACAGGTGTGACAAAAGAGGTATACACAGAGGGATGGAAGGAAGAAAAAAGGAGGGGTCCTAATTGCATATGACCAGGAGACTGAGAAGGAAGCTGAGAGCTGGTCCTTAGAGACAAAGAGGAGAAAGAATGAATGATTTAATAGAAGAGAAACTGAGCTCCTCCACCCGGGTGTAGAACAGCACCAGGCCCATAGTAGCTGCTCAAGAAAACCTGCAACATCCTTCACTGACAAGGTCCGCATCCAAGGCTTTCTTTTCAACCTCATGACACCTAGCGAGGGGCACACACACACACCTGCTGAAGGAATCAGCTCATACTCTGCAGTGCTCAGGTCTCGCATTTGCCTCTGGGCTTCCATTCCCAGTCCATCCTCCCTGACTTTTCTTTGGCTAACACCCCACTTGAGAGTGTCACTGGGGGCTCACAACTCCCACCCCAACCGATTCCAGGGCAGGGTGCAGACCTGGACCAGGTGATTGGTTCAGGGCTGTCACATGATTACAGCTAAGCCAATGATAATCAGTCCTGGGATTTCTGGAAATATTGAGAGTGAAAGACTTTCTGCACTGGAATCCTAGAAAGGTAAGTGTGACTTAGATTTGTGAGGGGTCATTTTTGCCACCAAAAAGGACAACGCCCAAACATATGAAAGGAGATCGGGGGAGATGACATCATTTGAGCACCTGGATGCAGCTATGCCTGAAGCTATAGATTAATCTCTGACTATCTCAGTTATGTGGAGCTTTTGATTTTCCTTTCTATGAGTCGGTTTCAGCTGTGTTTCTATTATTTGTAACTCAACAGGCCCTGCAACTACATGGCTCTCTGGGCAGGTGGTAGGAAAGTAAGAAGTGCAAACAATACAAAGTTTTTTCATTAACAGTTTTTGAGCAGTAAGCATGGATCTCTCTGAGCCTCAGATGCCACTCTGAATGACGATGATCACGCCTCCCTACCTCCTAGGGTGAACGGGCACTGAATCCTCCTGCAACCTATTCTCTTTAACAGGTTACAGCCAAGAGCAGCAGGAAACCCACAGCCCGGGGAGGGAACCTGCTGTGAGAGATGCCTGTGCACAGTTCACCCACACCTAAGTCTCCGATTGGAGTTTGTTGAGCTGCCCCATGACCCTCCCACTTCATAAGGGCCCTCCCAAGCCCGGGGAGCTCCCTACCAGGGCTGGGGCCTGGACAGAAGGGGTGTGCCTGGCCTTTCAACAGATCAAGTCCCTCTGTTACTGCTCACTTCAGAACCTGCCATGCCCCAGCTGAGGACGGGTACAAGGGACACTGCAGAGTGCATGGCAGTGGGGACAGGAGAGTAATGGCTACTGTGGGCTCCAGTCGGACTCCAGCTGGACCTTGGGCTGAATCTTATTTTCTTGGCTTCCTGTCTCTATGGCCTGTGACAAGTCTTTACTTCCCAGTGCCTCAGTGACTTCATCTGTAAAATGGGGTGATTAATGCACCTAATTTATTTGGGTTAATGTAGGCAATCCTGCCAAGCAGGAGTCCCTCGGTCAGGTTCCCCTGCATGGTTTTCACCTGAGTGTACATAGTAACGTCAGACCTCCAAGGGTGTGTTTAAGGTGACATGGCAGGGGGGAGATGGAGGAGAAGCATGAGTCCCTCTAAGCACACAACTGCTCAGAACAATGGTTCAGCTACCTGGCAAACAGCAAGTCTCCAAAAAGGACCCAGGGAACAGGACCAGTGAGTCAGCCCAGGAAGTAAGAAGGCAGAGCTAGCTCAGGGACAGCGGTAGGGCGGGGCTCTGCCCCAGAGGTCACCAGGGTTGGCCGCAGACAGAGGCCCAGTCACCTTGGAGAGGCGGTCACACACGGACACACGGGGAAGTCCCTGATGCCTACCCCAGAAGCCTGGCATGGAGAAGGAAGAGGAGCTGCGGGTCATTTCAAACACCCCAGCAGCTGCTCAAACACACAAGCAGGGGCGCCTCGGTGGCTCAGTTGGTTAAACGACTGCCTTTGGCTCAGGCCATGATCCTGGAGTCCTGGGATCGAGTCCCGCATCGGGCTCCCTGCTCGGCAGGGAGTCTGCTTCTCCCTCTGACCCTCCCCCGTCTCATGCTCTATCTCATTCTCTCTCTCAAATAAATAAATAAAAATCTTAAAAAAAAAAAAAACCACAAGCAAACCTCTTCTTCTTCTTTTTTTTAGTTTTATTTATTTGAGAGAGACAGTGTGTGTGGGGGGAGGGCAGAGGGAAGAAGAGAAGACAACCTAACCTCTTCTAACCAGGTCCCAGCTAGCTCAAGTGCCCAGCTAACTAGAACTTTGGCTTATCTTTGAGGACAAAGAAGCAAACGATGACAAGACTCAGCAATGCAACGGATTCTTACTTTCTTTAACCCAAGTAGGGAAAGCTGTGGGGCCAAGGGGCTCAGGCTCTTAGAAGAACCCTAAGGGTCTGCAGAAGCCCAATTCCAAAAAAGGAGTCATCCGGGCCCTATTTCCCTTGCTAACCAAAGTGGAGAAGCAAAAAGGCATTTTAGGAAATTTTCAAGGACACTAAAAACACAGTTTTCAGTGTCTAATTCTCTGAGAACACCCTTGACCTGAAGCAAGCGGGGAGAACTGTGTTTGGGGTGGGTCTGTGTTTTATCTGCGATCATATCCCTGCTACTTAAGGATTCTGATCCAGGCAGGTGCACCACAAATATTGGCAGAACAAAGAAGAAAAGAACGTCAGGGGCTCTACCACGCTCAACGATTCTGGAGCCTGCAACACAAGCCGAAACACTTGTTTATAGAGACGCACTGACCAGGTGACAGAGGACAAGGACTGCTGGAGAAGCAAATGGACTCATCATCTTACACCTCAGACCCAGGCTGAGAACGAAGTCAGGTGCCCACGGAGCACAACCCAAGTCACATTCTTCACCTGTCCTCTTCCTGCCTCGATCTTTCAGCTGCCTTCAAATTCCAGAAGAAAAGAGGGATAGATTTACCGACCCCTGAAAACCCGGACGGTGACTGGTGGGGCTGCAGGTGTTCTCCAGGTGCTGCCCTACCTGCCAGGTGAGGCTCATCCAAAGGTGTGTCAATATGAGGGCCAGATTAAATTTCTCCTAAGGTCCTGCCAGCTCAAACATTCATGGAGGCGTGTTTCCTCCCAACTGGAGCATTTCCTAGAGCCCGGCTCTGTGCTCTAGGTGAACACAGAAGGAGACAGATATGTGGGTGCCCTACGGTCCCTGCTCCCTCAAAGGTTACAGTTCGGAGGAGAGCTGCAGGTAACACTCAAGAATGCTCCCATGGGCCCCAATCACAGCTACTCTGTGCTCCGCGTGACAAAGGTCCATGGCAACGCAAGGGCTAAGCACAGGGGGGGTGGAATGAACAAGAAAGGCTTTGCAGAAGGGCCAGGGGCCCAGGACAAGGTGGAATTTGGAGTCAATGTGGGGTGGAGAGGTAACAGAAGTAAGGAGGAGAAGGCAAGGGGTGGGAGCGGCAAGCTGGCTGGCTCACGGGACAGTGAGATGCTGAACAGTGGCTGTCGAATGTTCGTGGTCCCCAGCACTAAGCCCAGGCCAGTGCAGGTACTCTACACCTGCCAGGTGGATGAATCGGGAGCCCTGGCAGACCCGGGGAGAGGTTGAGGGAGGCTGTCCTTCCAGTTCAAGGTTAAGGGTTCTAGACAGAAAAACCCTCCTCCAGAGTGCAGGCACCCTGAGGGTAGAAATGGTTTGGCTCAGCCTGTCAGCCCCAGGCACCCAGTCACGTGAGCATCTATCCAGGGAGTAACTGAGTGTGAAAAAAATGAGCAGGTGTGATTTTTAAAAGGTGCTCAGCTGGAATCCGAGGTGTGGGTCGGTCCGAGCATCAGCTGTTGCCCGGAGACATGAATGAGCGGGCAGAGAGCAGGGCCGGAAGATCAGCGAAGGTAGAGGGGTCAGAGGCCAGGCAGGTGATGCCTTAGCTGCTGGGGTGGGGGTGGGGCATCGTGTGCCATACAGCAGCAACTGCTGAGCGGGGCTCACACAGCTGAGTGTCAAGAAGCCATGGGGGTATGGACAGGGTATTGACCGTCCCGGTTTGCCCAGGACCGAGGGCTTTCCCACGGTGTGGGACTTTCAGTGCCAAAACCTGGAAAGTTCTGGCAACCCAGAATGAGTGGGTTACCTGAGGCACAGGTCTGCCCTCACCAGCATCCCAGAGGGAACAAGACCGCTGGTAGTACAGGAATCTCATTTCATGGAACACAGGAACTGAGGCTGAAAGGCGAGTGACCTGCAGAAGGAAGGTCCCACAGTGGGTAAGCAGCATGGCCAGCTAGAACATTCCGGCCTCCACCTCCCTTGCTTTCCCTGCACCCTGGGAAGATGTGATACACACAAGTGCTGTCTGCTGAGCCCAGCTGTGAGCTGCGCCAACTTCCTCTGAGTCAATGGACCCTGGGAGGGGAGCACCGGAGCCCCCGTCCCCAAGAAGGGTCCCAGGGAAGTGCACCCATCTGGCCCTCTGCTCTTCTGAGATTTTGGGCCAGGACGAGCGGGCGGCCACCACCTGGGATCCTGGGGGGATGGGGATGCTGTTTTTGCTCTGCTTGTCTCCTCATGACATCCCCATTAGCACCACCCCTTGGGAAGGCCAGGATCCCCAAAGACCTTTGTGAAAGGCAGACGCATCATGCAGCCACACCCCCTGCAGTTGCTGGGCTTAGAAGGGTCTTGGCAGCTCTGGGCAGCTAGTGAGAGAACAGGCCAGGGGACAGGGGAGGTGGAAGGGGCAGGAAGAGGGAGGGGAGGATGAAAGAGGGGATTTGGGGGGATAATTTAAAGTAGGAGCTTCCTAGAGCAGTCTTGCTCAGTGATTGGCCTGCATCAGCATCCCCTTAGGTGGCTGGTTAAGACCCAGACTGCTGGGCCCACCCCCAGTTTCTGATTCTGCAGGTCTGGGCTGGGCTGAGAATGTGCATCACTAACAAGTTCTCAGGCGAGGCTGATGTTGCCGGTCTTGGCACCCCATCTTGAGAACTGCTGGCCTGGAGCATGGGGTTACGCGGGGGGGTAGTATGGGGCAAAAGCACATGGGCACCAGTGGGTCACTGGGGGCTGGGAAGACCCACGGAAGTAAAGATGGAAGATGCTGGAGGCCCTGGTCCTCACCCTTCAGAGAGGGTCAGAATCACGAGGCGGCAGAGAGAACTTGTTTAAAATGCAGATTTGTGGGCCCATCCCCAGATGTTTTTGACTGTCCAGGTCTGCTGGACCGGGAACTTAAAAACCACAATAAGCTCCGAGTGATTCTGATGCAGGCAGTCCAGGGGCCACAAGGAGAAGCACAGCTGCCTCAAAGCACCACGGTGGAAATACACAGTTTGTAGGCTTCGCAAGCTGTGATGGGCCACAGAAACATCTGCAGGCTCCTGCCCTGACTCAGGACCAGCTGCGCCACCCACTATGGTAGCCACTAGCCGCAGGGAGCCTTTTACAATGAAATAAAATGTGAAATTCAGTTCTGTTGTCATACTAGCTACAATCCAGTGACTTCCATATGGGACAGGCGAGATCTAGAATGTTGCCACCTTTGCAAAGTTTGCCAGACAGCTCTAACCTGGAAAGATCACATTATGTCTACCTCTGTTTCCCTTTCTCTATAAAGGGCCTTCCTCCCCTGTCTTTCCCAGGGTGCAAGAGAAAGAAAAGACTCCACCAAGAGTGACATTCCTAGCCCACACTTAGAGAGGGAACCACGGGCGGAGCATCCCAGCAGACATGGATGCTGCCCCTGTACCTGCTGGTGGGAGGAGGTGGTCCAGGTTGGCAGGGGCAGCATCCACGTCTGCCCCAGAACCCAAGAGGATGGTTTTTCTTCCTTCTGTTTGGCCGCCAGCGCTAAATTCCCTAGGGCAATGAGGAATCCTTAGTAGTTAGCTCAGTAATCACAAATATGCTATGGAAAACAAACTCAAAAGCCCAAGCAATGCCCCTTCAAAGAAAGCGACACCAAACAAAACCAACCATGCACAAAAAGGTATGGTCAACGCATCACAATGGCAGAGGTATTAACAATAGACTGAACTGAATCACAGAGAAAAGGTAACTGAATTTATTCTTTCCCTAGACCTTACCAGCACACGTGTGAGGTGGTCATGTTTTCCAGGAAAGAATCAAAAGAACACTAGAGATAAAGCCCCGGGGACAGGGGATCTCCGCCTGTGGTTCCAGGACCCGCAGCGTGGGGACAGGGATGGACAGTCCGTGAGGAATGCAGGGTCCTGCGGTTACTGCATCCAGTCCCTACATTAGGCCAATGCGTAGACATATGGGAGCATGGCGGGTTACTGGGGGCTGGGGTGGGGAGTGGGGAACTATTACTTAGTGGGGACAGTCACAGTTCGGGATGATGAAAAAGTGCTGGAGACGGATGGTGGTGATGGTGGCATACATTGTCAATGTATATTTAATGCCACTGAATTGCACACCTAAAAATGGTTAAAATGGTCAATTCTGTGTTATGTAGGTTTTACTGCAAAAAAAAAAAAAAAAAAGAAAAAAAAAGTGCAGGGTCTGAACTCCACCCTGGACCCACTGAGGCAATCTTGGAGGGGAGCCTCACAATCTGCATTTGAGTCCACTGAACCTGGGACTCAGCTCTTTGCTGGGGATGCCTTATGCAGGGGAGGGCTACAAGCAGAACCTTCCCCTCCTCATCAGTCAGGCCCCTTGGCTTCCCACCCCAAGCGCGCCTTCAAAGTTCTACAGGATCTAAAGTGCTAGAAACCCCTCCCCACTGCCCACAGCTGTCCTCTGCACTGTGGTCACGGTGAGAGATGCCAGGAAGCACCACAGAATACGTCTGCCGCATGCACAACAATCGGGCCAACAACAAAAAGGATCCTGGTAGGTGAGGAGGGCGGGAGAGCTGGGCTGTGGGTGGGGGGTAGGTTGGAAGAGCAGACCCCAGCAGCGGGCTTGGTAGCAAGTCTAAATCTGGATGAACCACAGGCCAAGAGTGTGGTCCCCTTCTGTCTGCTCAGCGCTGCCCAGTGCCCGACTCCTCCAAGGTGCTCAGGGAAGAAGGAACAGTGGCTGACTGAAAGGCCCAGGCATGCTGGTGGCGGTGTGGGGAGTGAGGTGGGGGGATCTGAGCAAAGACAGAGCCTTCCTCTGGTTGCTTTCTCATCCCTGGACAATCTTGAGAGGGCACAAGACGGACAAGCATATGCCTCTCTTTCTAATAGATTCGGAGAATGTGTGTGCACAGGCAGGGGGTGGGAGGGAGGCTTGCGCTAGAAAAGGAAAAAGCAAGAGTTACTTAGGCTGTCCATATACCTAACCTATTGTCCACTTCGGGATGCCTGTGGGAAGGGAAAGGATGCTGCTAAGGATTATGTCAGGATGCAGGGGGTAATCTAGAGTACCACAGCCTCCGAATTTTCTTACTCTAAAATTAATCCAATCCCAGAAAGGCAAGGGGCAAAGAGGTTCTCGAAGTAAGGTCCATGGAACCCTTGCATCAAACTCACCCAGGATGCTCAATACAAATACAGATTCCCAGACCCCTCCCCGGACCTACAGGCAGAACAGGGGTGGAGCCCGAGGATCCGGATACTGGCATGCACCCCGGACCACTGTGATCCCCAGTCTGAAACCCCCTTTAACGAGTCAGGAGGAATTAGGGAAGGGGGTCAAGAGGGAAATCCCCAGCTTTGCCAAGATACCTGAGTTTCCACATCTGGCCCTGGAAACCCCATGACATCTTGGAGGATGGGCCCTTTCCTTGCTCTGGGCCTGCAGTCCTCACTGTGTGGCGAGAGCGAATTGACTCCATCCCTGTTGAGGGTTTCCTGTCAGGACTCTGCCTGGGTTGGACCTCCTGTCAGGGGCCGCCTGGCTTCTTTGGATTCTGGCTGGGGCAGAGGGGTGGGGTAGTCTCCTGGAGCCAACTGAGCAGCTCTGGGCCCCAGGGGCCCTCACTCCCAGCTGCCTCGGGCTGATTGGAAACCAGCATGTCAAAGATGCCAGGGAGAGAGTCCCAGCACGCCCAGCGTCGCAGTCTCCGCCCGGTGCCCAGGTGGCCCTCAGAGAATCGTCAGCTGATGAAGGAGACCAGAGGGAGAAGCAATGGTCCTGGGGCAGACCGCACGGCATCCTGGAACAGCCACTGACTACCATCTCTGTAACTGCTTCACGCCTCAACCGTGTCACCTTTAAGGGGAGGATGCCAGCTGCCTTACAGGGGTGGGAGATGACCAGCAGGAACGCAGGTAACAAAGCGCCCGGCTCCGGGGGCGGCCTTTGGTCAACGCTTCTTCCTCACGAAAAGGCCCCAACAGAAATACACCTTCTTCCCTGCCTGGGTACACAGGACTTCAAAGTTAGCCGTGCACTGGTGAGGCAGAGCCGAGCGGGTACGGGAAGGAGGCAGACAGGAACCCGCAGCTGCTGTTTTTATGTCTCTCCGGGCCCCCGGGGAAAGCTTTCTGAAGCTTCTGTACAATTAAAAGGTGCTGAACACACTCCATGCCTGTTGATAAAGTTACAGCCCCAACTAGTTGGGAGCCGGCGCCAGCGTCCAGATACAGGCAGCAACAAAAGAGGAGGCTGTCGGCACCTGCAGGTAGTCTACCAGGTGGTGGGCGTTCCCAACGCCCCCCACAAGCGGTCCCCAAAGCCTGGCACACAGAAGGAGGGTGCCCGTGGAGGGGCGCCCCCCCGAAACCACCAGCTCCCCTTGGCCATAGTCCCTGGGCTTGGCGGCACCCAGCTCGGGGCAGGACTCGCCCACGTGTCTGTCATACCTTTCTGGCTGGTCATTTCTTCCAAATTCGGGGCTGCGCCAGCACCTTTTGGGCTAACGCCACTCATCAGGGGCTCTGAGGATTCGCCTCAACCTGTGTCTTCCAGCTGGCTTCTCTTGAAGGCGTCCCAACAGCAGACCAGGGAAAGCGCGAAGTCCCCACCTTCACGGTGGCTGCCCCAGGGGGCACAGAAGGGGCGGTCCTTTTGAACGGGAGTCATTCGTGCCTCTCCCCCTCCTGGACAGGTGCTCCTCCCACACGCTCAACGTGAAATGCATTTGCGGAGAGTAAATTCGTAAAAAAATAACGACACAGGCACGCACACACACACGCACACACCTTGTAAACATGGCTTGCCACCCTCTCTGGAGTGTTTATAGCCCTTAGTGACTCACGGCAAACACGGCATCCCCACTGTGGCCGGCTTTAATGATATGTCGGCTGTGCTTATCTGCTGGGGCTAAAATCTGTGTCAACACCAATGTACCTGGTTTTCCCCTTTTGTCAACTGGCCGTGGTATGGGGGAGAGGGGGCTAGGTCCTGGCTCGTGTTTGCTGTTTTCCTTGAACCATGCACTCAAGTGACTCTTTAAATGATTAAAAGGGAAGTAAACTCTTCCTTCAGGATGGCTGGAGGGTCCTAGCAAATCCTCCAGTTAACCCAATGGGAATATTACAAAGGACACAAGGCATGCATAATGCCTACTATGGAAATTTCCTGATTACTGAGAAGGCCAGATAAGCAGCCACCAGTCCTTCAGAATCAGCCAATCTCGTCAAACCCCAAGAGCTCAAACTTCAAAAAAAATTTTTTTTTAATTTTACACACACACATACACAATCAATTTCTTTGGACTCTGTGGAGAAATGGGAATCCTCCTCCCTCTTATGGCACTGGGAGCATCCATACTAACCACACAGGATGCTAACCACACAGATTCCTGTCCAACAACTCTGCAGTGGGTAATATGATCCCATTTTATAGATGGGTAAACTGAGGACTGGGACGTTAAATAACTTGCGTGGGGACACACAGCTCGTAAGCAGAAGAGCTGGCGGATCAAAGCTGGGTGTCTTTGATTCCAAGGCTGGTGCCCTGTACTCTGTGGCGGAAGGAAAATTCAACCCCTCTCACTAAGCAGTCACACAGGGTGAGGTGCTGGGCCACAGGAGAGCTCCCAGGGGAAACCGATCGGAATTGTTTTCAAGAGCGGTGACTTCCACTCCTGGTTGGCCAGGACAGCCAAGCCCCAGTTGTCTCTGTCCCACTTCAGGTGGCCAAGGATGCCCACACGAAACCCTGGTGTTCCTAGTGGCTGGCTTCCTAAGAGTGTCCCCAGTTCCAACGGGGAGATTTAATCTCACTCTCAACCCCGCAGAAACCCTTTCCAGAAGGGGATAACACAAGGCCAACCTATTGCTGAAATTGCTAAAGACAGAGATAAGCAAATGCTTGAGTTGCTTAAAACAAGGAATGTCAAGGAGAGGACAACCCCCGCCCCCTCTTTTTACAAAGATAAAAATTTAAAGAGAAAACGGACCTGAAACATAATGTGGGTCTACGTTTTAGAGATTGATACAAGGTCTTTCCACAGAGCTGTGAGGTCTACAATCTGGGACCCCACAATCAAGTCGTGGCTGTGATACGCCCCGGCTGTGTGATCTCGGGCAAGTTACTAAACTTTCCTAAGCACCCGTTTCCTTACCTGTGCAGGGGACTGGCAATGGCACCTCCCCTCTGGGATCACTGGAGGACTGATTAAGACAAAGCATCCCACCTGGTTCCCACCACGCCTGGCCCCTGGGAGGGTACAGTACGGCACTGAGAACCAGTACACAGATCCACAAGGGCCTGGTGCCCCGGGCCAGGGGGCTTTGTGTGAGAAGGAGGGGCTCGAGGAGATAAGAACACCTATGACTAAGAAAAAAGGTAGAGGCCGAAAGAGGCTCCATTAGGTCCTGTGACTTTATAACCTGAGCTTAGGAGAAAAGCTTAAGGAGGCATGGCATCTGAACTGGGCCTACAAACCTGGGTAGGCTTCGGATGGGGATAGAGATAGTGCCCAGACTCCAAAGACACGAACTGACCAACAACTTTTAAAAACAATAACTTGGGGGCACCTGGGTGGCTCAGTCATTAAGTGTCTGCCTTCGGCTCAGGTCATGATCCCAGGGTCCTGGGATCGAGCCCCACATCGGGCTCCCTGCTCGGCGGGAGGCCTGCTTCTCCCTCTCCCACTCCCCCTGCTTGTGTTCCCTCTCTCGCTGTGTCTCTCTCTGTCAAATAAATAAATAAAAAATCTTAAAACAAAACAAAACAAAAAAAACAATGACTTGGTGGCTTTAGCTGATCAGCAACACCCTCTTGTCTTAGGAACTCAACACCTGTGCAGCTCATTGCATTCTCTCCGGCCCAGCTACCCCAAGACTGACCAGCACCCGCTCCCATCACACCAACCCCTCACCTGGCTTTACTTTTCTGCGGAGCACTTGCCATCTCCTGACACATCCTGTGTGTACTTGCTGGCTGGAAATCTCCTCCCACAGATAAGAAGCTCCATGGAAACAGGGGCTGCAGCTGTCCCCTTTGCCACTCTAGATCCCTGGCAGCTACCACGGTGCCTGGCAGGAGTAGTGGCTCAAGAAATGGGACTGAATGAATGGACAACCAAAGAAGGACTCGTTCACGTGTCCCCCCTAAGAAGCCTCAGGGAGCACCTGCTTCATTCTGTGGGGGGTTCTGGATGACCTCCCCTCAGATGGAGTTAATTCCTGTGGCGAGCCAATAGGGAAACTGAGTTACTGAGTATCGCAAGGTCACACAGATTTGAGGCAGAACCAGGGGCAGACTAAGCACGTGTCTAATTTCTGCATCTCTGGCTCGGGTCCTCAGCCTGTGCACAAAGAATGGTCACCTTCCCTGGAAGGGGCCCCACCCTGGGGGCCAGAGTGGTCACCAGCAGACCCCATCACCCTGCTGCTCTCAGGATACCCTCCATGAGCCACGTCGAAGTGTCCAGGCTTCCATCCTGCCAAGCCAGCGTCCCCCCCCTTCCCCCTTCCCCACACCTCTGAAAGTACCAATTCCCAAACTCGGTCAACCAACAGGGCACTCACTGTTCAGCTCCTTCAACTGAACATCACATTCAGCTGGAGACCGACGTGCTGAGATCCTGGGATGGGTCACCTCACAGCCTGGCTGAAATGTTTATTTCAACAATAATTTCAGCTTGTGGTTCTAAGCCAGAAGAGCTCTCCTTTGCCGCCCAGAGGAAAACGCCTAATAACAGCCAAAGGTTTGAGAATCCATGTCCATGACAGGCTAACATCAATGCCCAGCCAAAGTTCTCAGAAACTGCATTTGATCTTTAAGAACCAGAGAGCAGAAGGGGGTGAAGGGTGGGTGGGTAGAGGAGAGAGAACTCAAAACTTTATTGGTTTAGCCGCTGGCTTGATCTTGATTCATGCCAGGGTTGCCAACTGTAAGTCAGGAGATTTCCATTGCTCTCTGACCTAAAGGAACACCCTGAGGGCCATCGGAGTAACAACCACCCCCAAGACCTTGGAGACAGGCGTTTCTCAGCTACACCATGTCATTAGGATATTGTTATTATGAATACACAAATGGAGTCTATGTAGACACAAAGTAAACAGATCTCTCTCCACCCAACCATCTCCTCCACGTTTATATAATAACAACCCCCCACTAGCACGACAGTCAGCCTGGGATCACTGAAGTACTTTACAGACAAGACAAATCTCATCTTGACACAGTTCAGGAGGGCGGAGCTGGAACGGATAGCATCACATCCTAATGGGACACTGAGTCAACGGGGGGCCTGACAGATGCTGATAACTAACTTTTATGAAACATCAACTATGAATGAGGCAAGGTGATCTGCAGACGCTAGCTTTAGAATGATCAAAATATTAGTTGACACCAGTTATTATCAGCACTTTTTGGATGGGTACACTGAGTCTCAAAAAGATTAAGCAACTTGCCCAAGCTCTCCTATTTGTTAGTTCTTTACATCTGTGTGCTCTGTTTTACACCAAGCTGTCTTGGACTCTAACCGCTCTGTGCAGCTGGGGAGGAGGTGGGACTGTCTCCAGCAGGCCCAGCCCCAGGGCCAAGGGTCCAGGGACTCCGGGCTCCTTCCAGGGCTCAGTGTCCCTTTTCCTGGAGACCCAAGACTTCAGTGGCTCCAGGACACCAGCGGCAGCTCATCATAGCTGACTGGTCTGTGGTCCCAGCTCCGGAGGCTACGCCTGTGATCCTCAGGATTCCGTCTCCTTGGGAGACCAATACAGGCAGCCCGGAATTAGGGGACCTTGCTGCTGGCTTTTTCTCATAGGAAAGAAATAATTATTAGGTAAACAAGCCTGGTGTTTCCCAGCTGGTTAAGCCTGCTGTCTGGGAGAAGCATTCCGGTGTCAACCAACAGAAAATATTTGAAATGGTGGGACCTTGGGCAAGTTACTGAAACTCTGGCATTTTCTGTCCTTATCTTCATGAAGATAACACAGCTTCCCTCCCAGAGTTGTGATAAAATTTTAAGGACATATGCCATGTAAATTACGGGAACACAAAAGGTATTCAAGAAATAATGAATAACCATGTTATACTCCCCCCTCCCCCATTTTTCCTGGAAAAAGTATTCCAACTTCAAACTGATGATGACAGACACTTCTTGGAAGCCGTTCACCTTCCGTCTAAATTTCTTCCTACTCAGAGTCTAGGGGATCCAGGGGATCCTCTGGGCACCCCCCAAGACATAACTTGCGGGGGCAGCTGAGACGGAGACCAACCCCAACAGAATGGAATGGGCGCACCCACTCGGAATTTTTTAACGTTCAAACGCGGTCCTCAGCTTGGGGCAGATTAGCCAATGATACACAATCAGACCCTCGCATTGTGTCTCCACCGCCTCGATTTCTCTCTGCTCCTAGCAAATGCGAGCCATCATGTTCCGCTCAAAGGGGCAGCAGTAAAGCAGGGCTCTCCTGGCACTTTAGGGGCTGCCGGGTGGGTTACAGGTGCGGCCGGAGAGGGGCCGCCCCCAACTTCGTGCCGGGCTGGCCCCTTTCCCACGCTTCCCAGGACAGTGGCGGGGTCCGGCCCAGAGCGAGGTCTCCGGGAGCCCCAGGATCTCACAACTCCGGCAGACGTGGCCTTGACCTCCCCCTGCAGCTCGCTCGGGGGGGCCCGGGGCGGCTCAGCCGGAAAGCGGCGAGCGCCAAAACCCCCACCCGCAAGCTGAAGAACTAACTCCGCGTCCCGCGCGACTCCCCCTGCACCCCTCCCCGCGCCGGGGGCGCGGCGCGCGGCGAGAACTTTGCCACCAGCCCTCGGCGATCCCGGCCCGGAGCGCCCCCGCGTGCCCGGCCCCGGCCCCGGCGACTCCCCGGGCCTGCGGCCGCGCCGCCCTCCCCGCCCAGCGCGCACCTACCCGGCTGGCTGCAGTCGCCATCCGCTCGAACGGAGGGCGCCCCGGCGCGGGGCCGATCGGCCGGCCCCCCCGCGTCCGCACCGGGCTCGCAGGCTGCGGGCCCCCGGGGGCGCGCCGGCCCGGCCCCCGCCCCGCAGGAAGGCGCCGGCTCGCCGTGCGCCGCGAGCTGGCGGACGCGCTCCCAGGTGCCCGAGTCGGCCGCCCGCATGCCGCGTGCCCGGGGGGCG